>NC_022019.1:29563795-29601186 GCF_000317375.1 Microtus ochrogaster
AGCTCCCAAAGTCCCAATGAGGAACAGAAGGAGGGAGAAGATGAGCAAGGAAGTCAGGACCAAGAGGGGTGCAACCACCCACGGAGACAGTGGGACTGATCTATTGGGAGCTCACCAATGCCAGCTGAATTGAGAAATGGGTTCTAAATTGACATATTGATTATAGCAGAGTGGGCATGGGATCTGTCTGTCCTGCAGAGAAACTCCAGTCCTTGGGAAGGGTTAAGAGAGAAGATTTGAATCATTTTATCACATCTCAACATGGAAAATATGGAATTGCTACAAATAACCACAAGAAAGCCAAGCAGAGAAGGGAAACACTGCAGGTTAGCTAGAGACTCAATGTAAGCTGAGTCTAAGGTGCAAAATTTGCCTCATTTTCTCTTTTTTTAAATTTTTTTGTCACCACCAAATAACTGGGCAAGATGCTGGTTTTTACAAAGCTCTCCATTTTGCTCGCTCTAACACACTGGCTTAGCACTGGCTAGAATGGCGGTGTAGAAACAAGTTCCAGGAGGGAAAGAGTGAGCTTGTGGGGTGTTGGAGGACAAAGGGAAGGCGTAGAAGGCCAGGGCCCAGCAGCCTGAGGCTCTCCAAGGGAGGATGGTGATGCAAGCATAAAAAAGAAAAACAAGCTAGTGACTGAAGAATGCAAGGCATTGAATTGCTTCTAGGGAAATGTAACCGCTGTGCCTGCTGGCGAGGTCTAGTGTACAATGGCCCGAGTCACCAGTGACACCCCTCTGCTCCCAGGCATTGTTGAAGTGATGGACATGTGGCAAGAAAGCTTTCCTGCTTTGAAGAAGTATTTTCTGATTGGTGCCAGATTTGAAACTGACCCAGGTCTTCTGTGAACCCAAGGACTTGACTTGAACATGTGTAAATGGCATGCTAACATGCACACATACTTGACAGCAGACTGAAGCCCCAGCCAAGCAGGTGATAAGATGTTAAATTTTAAACTCTGGAAAATTGGGTCAATCAACCATAGAAAAACACAAGACTTAATAAGCAGCAGATGACATTTTGTCCAACTCGATTAGAGTCTGCAGAACAAGGAAAATGATAGGAGATGCAGACCGTGTACGTCCTGGGCTGTGAAGGTCTGTGTGGAGTCTGTGCTCCAGTCAGGCTGAACTTCAGTCAGGCTGCACTTCAGTCAGACTGCACTTTCTCTGAAATCAGCACATATGGTTGCCAGTGAGGTCATTTGGAGTGAGCCCCACACCAGGGACCGCAGTTCAGCTAATAAACAGGCAGACTTGGAATTAGAAAAATCATATGTAAATGTGCATCATCTTCATGTAACATTTTGCTGGTTTTGTGCACAAATGTTGAATACATAATCCCTTAGAAGAATCTGTCAGCTCTTAATGAGGGATTGAGAGCATACCCAAGGAAACGTAACTTGTTTCTTCTGACTTAGATATCTGACAAAGCCCATCTAGAAGTTTACTTAGTTTATACTGGAGCAAATGTGGTAAATACATAAATATTACAGCTGTTCTTTTCTGAAATCATAGCCTTCAAGGAACCTTTCCTAACTTAATAGTCATTCCCATCAAAGTACCTATGTTACATATACATCTGCATATGTACTCCCTCTCCCTCTTCCTCTCTCCTCCTCCCCTCTCTCTCTCTCTTCTCTCTCTCTCTCTCTCTCTCTCTCTCTCTCTCTCTCTCTCTCACACACACACACACACACACACACACAAATATAGTTGTTAAGCTACTCTTTTAAAGTAGCATATTAAATTTTATTCCATATACCAGGAAGATATATACCTCTATAAAATACCTATATATTAGCCTTATATATCTTTCAACAACTAGATATTTTTTGCTCAGATAAATATAATTCTAAACTTTTAGCTAATGCTATTCATTTTTTGTGAGAAAGAGAACTGAATTGACCTGGACTGCAGTGAAATTTATTGACGGCCAGCACAGTAAAGGATAACCACTCAAGAAGGCATCTTGAATTTGTGGTCACAGCACCTGGGTTCCTAATCTGCACTCTGATTGTGGGCCATGGGTTCAATAAACCAAAAAAGAAATTCTCACTTAGATTGACTCAGAGCTTTAAAGACATACAACACAAAACATTTCATGTGATCCTTGGCTCTGTACTTCGGGGTCCGACCTTATAAAAATATGCACTTTATGCGCTGTGAGTACTACATGTAGGAGGGCCTGGATTAGGTGACGGCACTCCTGCCTTAAAAGAATCACTGTGTAGTAGAACGATGCCTTAGATATTGGAGCTCCAAGAGAAGAAAACTCACGAGGTTCTTCAGTCACAGAGCTTACATTCTCGCCTCTTCCTAGGGTTTATAATTTACACGAGCTATTGCTACAATTCATGCAGCTTAGGAAGTGACCCAACTGTGGAAACGGAGTAAAGAAATGGCAGACACATACAGAGAAATGCTGGGATCGCATGGGCTCTGAACTCTGGAGGAGATCCACCAGCACCAGCCGCTCCCCAATCAGAATCCTTACTACGTACAGTACCAAAGGTGGAAGAGGCAGGTGAGCTTATCCTGGTAGGAAGCCTCTGTAGAACAATCTCTGATCGCAGTTATGCATGGCAGAGCTGAGACTGATGTTCTCCATACATACTGTCAACATCCATCGTTGGACCCCAGGAAGACAATGCATTTCCTAAGTCTGGGGCACTGAGGTCATTGACCTGGCTGTGCTTCTGTTAATACTGTTCACGTGGGACTCCATCTGCTTCACACAAACTCTTGTAAGGAATGTTAGATTCATCCTTCATCTGTACACATTGATTATGTCTTAAAAATGAAGGTTTGAGGAACATATTCCTTACTAAGGATGCTTCAAGTTATTGCCAAGTAACTTAAAGTATTAAATTCTATGCATCTCTTCACATTTGTATCATAATGTCTTTTAAAGGATGTGGCACCGAGCCTGATAAACTTACTGTGTATTTAACCAAGGACTTTGGGTTGTGCTTTCATGAAAGGCAAGACCTAGAAGAATGAACATTCCCTAGCCATTTGTTTAAAAAAAAAGTAGAAAGATCTACCTGAAGGTTTTTCTAAGCAAGAACTGAATATGGGCCTGAGGGAACTCTTAGATCTTGAGAACCTCCCTTAGAGCATCCCGAAGTAAGGGAGACCTGCCTTCTGAGCAGTGTTGACAATAGTACATTGTCTGAGCTGGTGACCTAAGACAGACATAAAGAGGGCTGCCTGTAACAGAATGCTTGCCGGAACGGCATTTATGGTGAACTGGCATTATACTGATATCTAGGAGAAAGCCGCCTATAAAAGTGATTATGTTTTTGCAAGTCATTCCATCTGTAAGCAATGTGCATGAAATATGTTTTGTTAAAATAAAGGAAATTGAATTCAAAGTGTGCACTAAAAATTATCCTATCAGCAAGAACATCAACCTAGAAAAGTGGATGCAGTGGTTTCTCCTATTTCAACGTTTCTCAATATTATGGGATATTTCTTTTATTCATGGATCAGCCTGCTAATGTTATGAGTTTGTATTATTTTTGAAATTTGGGTATTTAGAAGATAGTGTTAGGCAAGGATATGTTGTTGGCTAAATTATATTCATTGATATTAAATTTGCTTCAGGTCAGAGCAAGGAAATTCTGAGTGTCGTGATTATTTTAAAATCACAGACAGATCAATAGAACTTTGGAATAAATTCTGGAAAGGTCTAAAAAAATCACCAAGACTTGTGTGTGAAGAAAATGGTTTGTTTCACGAATATCAGCCTAGTTGACTTCTCAGAACCAAGTAGTACCACAAATATCTTTATTCTTCATTATCACTGATTTAGATCTGCCTTTCTATTGTATGATCCATGGGGAATAAGTTATTATTCATCCAAATCTTAAAATAACAGTTACCACTAAAATGTAAAAAGTAGAATTAATAAAAGAAGAAAAATTAGTTTTTTTTTTTTTAGAAGTGGTGCCTTTCTGAACTATGCAGAAAATTCTGTTTTCTGTTGGTGGTAGTGATGGACTTGAAGGTTTGACTACTCACTCTGCATTTCAGTGATGTGTCCTTTGGTCTGGCTGCAAGCCATGCTGTCTGGACGTCAGACTTCCTTGGTAGGAGTACTTCCCCTCATGCTCACCCTCCTATCCTCTGGGGACATCTCAGTCTCACTTCTGTAACTGATTCTACCCACTCCTGATGAATGCCCAAGGGCATTATCCAATGCAAGGTTTCCCTGCTCATCCAAGCTAAAAGGAGAGGAGAATTGTAGCCTTGTAAAGAGAGTTTAGTAACATTCCTTATGTTTCTATTGTGTGGAACAATTTGAAGAATATTGATATTAGTTCTTCTTTGAAAATCTTGTGGAATTCTGAGGTGAAACTATCTGGTCCTGGGATTTTTTTTTTTTTTTTTGTTGGAGACTTTTGATGATTGTTCCTTTTTCTTTAGCAGTAATAGGTCTATTTACTTTGCTTATCTGGTCTTGATTTAATTTTGGTAAGTGATATTTATCAAGAAAATCGTCAGTTTTAGATAAAGAAGATGTGATACATTCACACAATGAGAAGCCATGAAGCCCTGCCTGAGACAGACACCTTACAGAACTTTACCCGGGAAGCCACAGCATTATGGCAAAACACCAATTAATAGAAATGGGTTAATTCAAGATATAAGAGTTAGCCAGAAATAGGCTTAAGCTAAAAAGATAGGCTTTATGTCCCCTTTATTTTTGACTCTTTTATGGACCAGTGTGTAGAGTAGGTCATTTGTTTGTTCCCGACTTCTCAGCCCCAAAATAATCACACAGAGACCATATTATTTACGATACTATTTGGCCAATAACTTAAACATATTTCTGGCTAACTCATGTCTTAAATTAATCTATCTCCATTAATCTGTGTATTGCCACAAAACTATGGCTTACCTTGTAAAGTTCTGATGTCTGTCTCTCTTGGAGCCACATGGCTTCTCCTGACTTCATTTTCTTTCTCCCAGCATTCAATTTAGTTTTTGCACCTGACTCTGTTCTGCTTGCACAGGCCCAAAGCACCCTCTTTATTAGCCAATGACATTTATTCACAGCATACATAGGGGAATCCCACATAACTACCCCTTTTCGGTCTAAATAAAAATGAAGGCTTCAATTTTAACATAGTAAAATTACATAAAACAAAACAGGTATAAAACAAGAATTACAGTTATAATATTTATATCTACTTTATTTTTACCATAACTAAGGAGATCTATAACTATCTCTTCTTCAACTCCATCAAAGATTCCAGAAGGATATAATATCTAAGTAAACAGGAAGTGCATTGTAAGCAACTTCCAAAACTCTAGAAATGACAGAGACATCTCGCTGCCTCGCGCTGCCTCGACACTCACCCAAAGTTCTTCTGAAACATTGTAGGCACCCATCTTCAGCCTACTGGCCCATAGTATCTGGCATACTTTTCCATGATGCAGGAAATTTTAAAGACAGTTCCACCTATATTGGCAGTTTGTCAGTCACTTTCTTCTGTGTCCTGCAAAATGTCTGGCAGACTCATGAAGCAGGAACCCGGAAAGACAGTCCCACCTTTAGGCAAGTTCAACAGTCATTTTAACAGATAAGTAAACATACAGGGAAAGAGCACTGGTTTCCCAAGATTGAGTATGGGAAATGCAGGCAAACACTGGGAGAATCAAGAAGACCGCTCATGTGTATGAGTTACTTTAGAGATTAAAATGTTCTGAAAATACTGGTTGTGTTGTTGCTTTCATATCATAAAGTAGTTAAGACTAGATGAATATATAAAAACGTTGACTTGTACCTTTCAAATAGGTGATAAGACTGTCTCTTCTTAGAATTAATAAAGCTGTTTGTAAAACTGAGTACAATATGTGTGGCAAAGAAGCAGGTCAAAACCGGTGTTTTTTATTACTTTCTGCATCTCCCAGAAGTGGATTAAGAAAAGAAAATTAAGTTTCCTAAGATATAGCAAATATACCTAAAACTTATGTGCATGGGGGGATAAATCTCCCTCTCTTCTAGAAAAGTAAAGTCACATTTGCTGATGGTCAAAAATTATATGGGAGATAAACAATAAAAATCATTATTAAGTATGTCTAGAATTACAAAGCCTTTCTAATTTAATTTCTTTGAGAATTTATTTCTTTGATAGCTTCATTTTAAAACCTAAACTTCATTTTCTGACCTTTCTCCCATCAGTTCTGCACCCTATGCTGCCAAAAGAGCATCTCAATTTTAGTGCTTTAGCTTTCTGTTATATACTTAAATTAATATACATGCTGTCAATTAATTTTCCCATGATGATTATAATCATCAGTGAAATAGATTCATTTGCTTTCCAGATCAGCCTAGTCTAGCATTTGTGCCCCGTTGCTGATATGGCTTGTCTCCTAAAACTCTGGAGACAGTGATCTAAGGGGATAGGCATTGCCAACATTTGACCCACCCAAGGTTGAGACTCAGGGATCATGATTGACAGTTTGCCACTGTGCTCTTGCCATGCTCAGACTAGCATCCGGTTGGGGCTTTTCCATGTAATGGACGAATGATATTTCACGTCACTGATATCTCTGAGGTCTCTGTGATCTAAAAAATAAAGAGACCCTTTACTTCACCCCTGTCCTAATCACCCTAATTAGGGGGACCAGTTCAGAGTAATAGCAGCATGTCAGCTTATATTTCGAAACGTTATATGAATGTTTTATGAAATCATTGTTTCTTTCAGGTAATTCTTATACATGTGATTTATTATTACTTTTATATTAACAAATATTGTAGTCATATTGGTAAATAAAACAAACACAGCCAAGAGAAGAATCAAAGAAATAAATATAGGCTAAAGGCTTATGGGATTTCAGAATAACAACAAGAGCAACAAAAGCCACATGAAGAGTTAGGGAATACCTCTCAAAAGTGTCACTCTTGATGCTCTGAGAAAGGGAGAATGATTTTATAATTAATCATAACTAATAGCTATACTTTCTTTTATCAAGAATAATGCTCAGCATAGTAGCAGTACATAACATCTGCCCCTCTGTATTTTGAGCACTTTATACAAACCATAGGTCTCTCTCTGAGGCATCCACCAGTGAAATGGTACTTCTGTATCCCATTTCCAAAGGATGAGGATTCCCGGAGATGGCCTAGCATGGAAAAACACATGCCATGAAGTCTAAGGATCTGAAGCCCACACAGTGAAAGGAAAGAGACAGCTTACATTTGTTCTCTGGCCTTCAAATACACACCATGGTGCTCATGGAGTATACACACACACACACACACACACACACACACAAACACACACACACACACACATGTACAAAAACAAATAAATATCAAAAGGGGGCATTAAATTGCAATTTTAAAGAAATACATAAAAATAATATGGAGGATCAGAAAATTTGGAAAGATTGCTACATTTCTTCCAATCTAGCTTGTTCCCCCACTTATTAGGCTACATTTTCATATTCAGTTCCGTGGTGCACTCTGTAATCCATGGGTAGGTATTTCTTGTCTGTTATAGACATAATAGATACAAACCTTTATTTTATTTTAATTCCCTATGTTTCTCTATTGAATAAATGTGTTGGCATCAGTTGAAAAGAGTGGGCAGGATTGCTAAGTTCCCCATCTTTGCTATTAGTTTTGTGTTGCAACACATCTCATCTACCAATTCATTTTCATACAGTGGTTGAGCTGCTAGCTTCAACTGAATTCCCTCATCTGTTCCTCTTTCATTCACACAAAGTGCCATTTCATTTATGGCCTCTTTTCTCTCCTTCCAGCCTAAGCGTCTTCGAAAATAAATGAGGCTCTAAGCCCTCACTGAGTCCTTCTTAGTTCTGTGGCTCCTGCCTGGGGAATTTAAACCGTGTCAGTCTTCCCCAGCTTTTCCTGGAGGTCATGCTTCTCCATTTCTTCAGCCAGAAGTTTCTTTGAAGGAGCTTGTAAATGTGTTTTATAGGAGTCCAGATAGGAGAGTCGTGGCAGATTTTTGAATCAGAGTCAGTTTCTTAGAAAACTGTAGAATTCCTACTTCCTTTGACACCTGTGGAATCAGCTGGAACAGAGCCGGGGATTGCAAGGGGTCCTCAAGCTTCCCCTTGGTTGTCTGCTGTGCCTCCACGTCACCGTCTGGCTGAGGGTCTCTGCCTCAGTGTACACCCACGGGTTACATCTGCGAAGTGGTGCCACCAACTCGTTTCATGTAGCTTTTCACTTGGCATGGTTTTTAATTTAGGTAAATATTAATATTGGCTCTGTTTAAATTCCTGTGGACACACAGAGAAGATATATAGTCTTAGGATTCTTAGCTAACAGGGGATACTGCCAACTGATAAAATATTAATTCTGTTATTTTGTATGCAGATATGTGAAAACCAGAAGCAATTACCCTGACTCTAATTGCTTCATAGATGAATACAATTATGATGTTACACTCATTCTGTCTGTATTCTCAGTATAAAATAACATCCACATAAGACAGTCAGAAATTTCATTTAAAAGTAAACCTTACCAATGTGAAATATATTAAGGCAATAAACCAAGAGATTAAACTTTCATAAACAGTAAGAGCTCATTGTTTTGTAAATGAGTGTATAATAATATCTATGCAGCTCAAATGAAACCATAAAACTGACTGGGGGCCTCCCTTTCTTTCTGCAAACTTTTGATTTATTTTTTTAATCTGTTCTTAGCATTGTCTCGCAATTAAACATTGGGAATGGGCTCCCGTCTTCTTGCCACACTGCTCTTCTCCCATTTCACTCCTGTCATTTCTTTTATAATGACAAGCAATTTAGAGGAGCACGGAACAATTAGACTGTAAGTAGCTCCTGCTGTTACAGGTGTTTCTTACTAATGAATAAAAATGATGGGGATTACAGAGAGGTGAGATGTAAGGAAAGATCTCTTTGGGGGGTTGAAGATTTAAAGATCTGTGGACAAAAATCTGGAAGTTAAGTAGAGATTCCCCAAGACGTACTTACATCAAGGTGAGTTAAAAGACTTGAAGGCAGCGGTCAAAAACACCATTTGTGGTCTGGCCAAGTGAAATTGCCCCTTTAGTGGCAATAATAGTGCATTACAGGTCCCTGGAAAGTGTGTTCAAACACACACTATGGGCCTCACCCCAGGTTACAGTTCAGCAGGTCGGGAACAAAGCCGGGAGTGTGATTAGGCATGTCCCAGGTGATGCTAGTGTCACAGAGTCAAGGGCCACACTTTGAGAGTCACTAGATGACTCTTAGGAGACAGTGACTGTTCTCGTAGTTCTGCGTACATCCCCTTGGGACGCACTATGAATGTTTGCCAGGACACTCTCAATGTCATGCTCTGTATCACTGGTGCATGGAAGGTGACAAGGAATTTTAGAGTTGAGAAAAGCACAGAGTATAATCACTCACCTATGGTTGACTCCCCCTAGAAATCCTAGAAATCCCCATCTTATACAGTGTTGTGGGCTCTCTTCTGTAAGTGGTGACCATCTTAAATAAAATGTCTGGGACAGTGTCATTTCCTTTTTATTATTATTGATTAAATATATTCATTTATTTTGCATCTATACTTCAGTTCCAACCCCCCTTCCTCTCCTCCTATTTCTTCCCCTTGCCCACAATCCATTCAACCTCTGTTTCTGTTCAGAAAGGGGCAGGTCTCCTATGATACATCAAGTTGAGGTAGGACTAAGGCTGGGCAAGGCAACCCACTAAGATGACCTCAGCAATACTGGATAGGTAGCCTGAACTGGCCATCTCCTGTGATCAGAATGGTGACTACCCCAATTGTCAACAGAGAAGATTCATCCAGTGTCTGATCGAAACAGATGCAGAGATCCACAGCCATGCACTGGGCCAAGCTCAGAGCATCCTGTTGAAGAGAGAGAGGAAAGATTGTAGGAGCCAGAGGGATCAAGGTTATCATAAGGGAACCCATAGAAATAAATAACCTGATGTAATAGGAGCTCACAGACTCTGGACCAACATCTAGGGAGCCTTCATGGGACCAACCTAGGTCCTCTGCATATGTGTAACATTGTCATTTCTTAAAGTCAACAGTCTATGGCTTTCTTAAAGTTATGGTTATATTTAAGAATCAGATGCCTAGATTAAAGGAGCACAGTTGAGTAAATCAGACAATACTATAGCTACAAAATTAAACTGCTACTTGAACTTCATTCCAAAATCAGTCAGTGGCCATGTAGTACAACAGAGAATGAAGAATTTCTTGGTTAATAAATATCCATCCCACCTGTCAAGAGTTCAGTCAACAGAAATCAGATCCCCTAAGCTCTTGGGTGAATAATTCACATTTAATAAATTTTATGCTGATTGAAAAACTATAAACTGAAGGGCTTTTTAATCAGATTCCGTACTGTTCTACAAATGTGTTTCTATTGATTTTTTTTTACTTTCTTTTTTTTTATTTTTTTAATTTATTTATTTATTTAGGATTTCTGCCTCCTCCCCGCCACTGCCTCCCATTTCCCTCCCCCTCCCCCGATCAAGTCCCTTTCCCTCATCAGCTTGAAGAGCAATCAGGGTTCCCTGACCTGTAATGTGTTTCTATTGAATATCATTCTTTTACTGCTCTGTGTTTGCTAGAATTTGGAAATAAGAGTCCATTCGTAGAGACCTAGAGAAAGAGGAGGAATTGTCATGTAAACTCATCCTGATCTTTACGGTGTGTGCGGACATCTGGAAGGCATGTTATCTCCTCAGAACAGGTCTGCTATCACAAAGAGCTCCCCACCACGAGTTGGATAGCTGGCTTTCCTGCAAGGTGAACCATAGCACATTGTTCAGCAGAAAAGGTTGCCACTCCCCCAGGAACACGAATGCCAGGCACGCTGCCATGCTTTCACCTTACATATGTTTACTAGGAAATGCAGATCACTACACAGAGGGTTTGGCAAAAAATGTTTGCTGTAAAACATATGACCATTGTTGCCTGATCCCCCGGTCTACTTAAGGCACTTTCTTAGCTCTTAAGTTATTTCAGAACAAAATCCACCAAGCAAAAAATTGCTGGCTTCTTGAACCGTTGGGTTGAAGAGCATAGGAGTAATGGCGCAAGTCAGCAGGAAAAGTCTCCGCAGAAGCAAAAGTGGAAGCAAGGTCAATTAGGAGAGGAGATGAGGGCCTCTCCAGCCAGGGTCTCAGCGCTACAGCTGATGACATGCTTTGCAAGGCTCTACTCATGGACAGGACAGTGGCTATGAGAAGCAACCGTGTAAATGATGACAGAAAAAGCTAAAAATTTATTTCTAAATAAGTTAATTGTTCAGTGTTGTTTTTTTCAAATTCTTTAAAAACTGCTCACTCTTTTGCAAATGCTTCAGAGACTTCTCACTGCTTCCTAAATAAACCCGATGCTTGCCTGAATCTTTTGTGCCCTGCCAAAGTGGATGCACTTCCCAGGGCTGGTGTGCACATGCACCTCCCTGTTTAATACTGTTCCACAAGAAGACACATTTACAAAAGGTGATTGGTGGGATTTGCTGCTTTTGTTTTCATTTAACTAAGACTTTCAAGTTTCCTTTGCACATGAGGCTCTTGCTTCAAGCCTTAGAATTTTAAGGGGAATGATGTACAAATGGGCGTGTTTGGCTCTCACCATCACTGAGGCAGAAATAAGCATTAGGTAGCATCAACAGCTAGTAATGCCTTAAGATGGAACTCCTTTAGTCCTCAATGACAATCCTCTCAATTTTCCAGCTTAATCTGTAGTCATTTGTACTAGTGCACACCAAGGCTGGACCTTGGCTATTCATAAGCCTTTGACCCCGTGCACAGCTTCCATACACAGAAGCTTCACTCTCTTTGCTGTGACAGCTGGGATTATTTCTTCATTGTCTTGTTTGTGCAGTTCACAGTGACACTGTATATCTCCCTCACGTCCAGACTCCGTCCCCTCTCCTTTCCTACCTGAGAGCGAAAGAAGCTTCAGCTCTCGTAGGTCTCTAGAAATCTAAGAGTCACTTGACTTTTTCAGGTTTCCTTGGCGTTTCCTTTTCTGCAGGCCTTTCCCATGAGACTAGAGTCAATGTAAACCTTCTGCTGAGCTCTCCATTCCTCCTTCCACCCTGTGAATATCATCTCCTGCTCAGGACTGCTAATGTCTCAAACATGCTCATCTAAACTCGGTTTCTGTTTTATCTTAGCCAACAGTCACGGGTGATGGAGGAAGGTCATTGGTTGATTTAATAAAGAAGCTGCTTGACATGATAGGTTAGAACGTAGGTGGGAGGAGCAGAACGCTGGGCGGAAGAGGAAGTGAGCTCAGAGACTCGACAGCTCTCCTCTCGGGGGCAGACGCCTCAGAGAGACACGATGCTCCCCTCTTGCGGGCAGAGGCGAGAGCTCTGCTCTCTGAGGCACACACGATGAAGCTCCAACCCAGGATGGACGTAGGCTAGAATCTTCCCGGTAAGCGCACCTTGGGGTGCTACACACAGATGATTAGAAATGGGCTAGTCCAGGTGCGAGAGTTAGCCTAGAAGAGAATGGGCCAAGCAGTGATTAAAAGAATACAGTGTCCGTGTAATTATTTCAGGGCATAAGCTAGCCTTGCGGGCAGTGGGGTGCTGGGGACGCAGCCCCGCCGCCCCTATTACAACACACGGGCACTTTTGTTTGTTGTCTGGAAGCAAAGGAACTCCAGATTAAGAACAGCTTCAGATGACTGGGAGCTTTTAACAGTCACCCTTCTGAGTGACACATGAAGTCCATTTTATTCTTATCTATGGCCATTCTTGCCCCTTTCCTAAGAAAACACTGGATCCCCATCCATGGCTTACTGGTCACCCGGATTTCCACATGCACACAAATGAGACAGTTGATTTCCAAGCATAAGATGACCTGAGATGGCTTCAGTCCTGGCTCTCAGGAGTTGGTTAATTTTTATTTGAATGTGACTATTTTTTTGTTGTTTGTTTTTTAGGGAGGCCTATTTGTAATGGATTCATTTTTTAAATGCAGACAGTAAGAGTATTTCTTGTGGAAGAGCTAGACTAGATGATAAATTTTTACTGTGCTATCTTTAAGGGCATATTCTTTACCCGAACCATGAAACAGAACCCGGAAGAAAAGTGACAGATCTAATTCAAATTCTTAGAAACCAAAGAAATTCAAGTTTAATATCCAAATGCAAGCATTTTGCACCTCAAGGAGCATTTTGCTTTGACAGGAGGTGAAGCCCTGGCTGTCCTGTAGATCTCCACAAACCTCATAGAAGAGCAGATAACACAGGCGAGATGGACCTTCTTATTCATCTTATTTTTACATACATTGTATGACTTGTGATTTTGATAAGAAGACTGTAGATAACTCTGCGGCTACAGTGAGTTCTGCTTTTCCAGCTGACGCCCATTTGGGGTGACTCACACTAGCCTGGAATCACAAGATCCAGGGTGACCTACCTCTTTTGGATGCTGCAGGTACCTACACACAGGAGCACACGTGTGTACACCCCCCCCCAATAAAAACACTTATAATAAAATGGTGGGTTTTTTTTTTTCATAAAAGAAGGGTATGGTAAATAACCCACTTGTCTAGTTGTTCCTGTTTTCACATATGTGAACTTCACTGTGTGGCCATAGTCAAACCAGTTCAGCAGAAATTTTTCTCTTTCCTTAACAGTGAAGATTTATGCATTTGACTTTGAAGTCAACAACTGTGTAGCCTCTAAAACCAAATCAAATGCAACATCAAATTACCTTGTATTCATTTAAGCGAGTTTTCAGATTTATGGCAGGTGGGCACAGATCCAGACAGCGAGGGAAAGGACAGTCACTGCGGATGTCTGTGTGGCAGGATAGTGTAGTAAATACCTGGGAATTAATTATACTTGTAAGGTTAAGGTTCATTCTTGAAAAGAGTCGGGTGCAATTTATCCTGCAATCAATTTGCAAGCTCTTAGAGTGTAACAAAGCTCTAGACAGCTTGGGCATGAGCAAGTCATCCCAAGCAAAACCGATTTCCCACTCCGACTGATCCTGTAGACTGGAAGAATCCACTGATTATAGGCCACTCTGACCTTTGCATAATCATCAGTGCTTTCTCACATGGAATGGTCATTGACAAACTTGTAAAAAGTCCTGTGGGTGGAATAATAATCAGACGGATATTGAGCTGACTAAGAAAATGCTCTTGGTGTTAGCCAGTCAATGGTATAAGAACCAATTTGTGGCTATTTGCAAGGTTCCCATTACTTTGATTGTGAATCTCAATTATCTTTTCAATAAAGGATTTTGTGATAAAAAAGAAAAACACATTCATTGAGAATAGAAGCATAGTTAGTGTTGTTGCAGGATCTCTAATAGAATTCCACAAAGAAGCTTTAGAAACCAAAGTGATTTTCAATGAGAGATAAAGGTGACCTAAATTATTTGCAAATGAGTTTCTGTGTGATAAATATTTTTTAAAGGCAAGAAAATAAGCTCACTAAGTCTGATAAGTGTAATATGTTAAAATAATTTTTGTGTGTATGATTGGGGTCAAGGTCATTACAAAAAAGCCCACAGAATCAATCAACCTGGACTCCTAGCATCTCATAGAAACTGAACCGCCACCTAGGGAGACTTCATGGACTGACCTAGGCCCTCTGCGCATGGGTTACCATTGTGTAGTATGGCACTCATAACAGTGGAAGCAGGGGTGTCTCTGACTCCGTTGCCTGCTTTGGGTACCCTTTCCTCCTACCCGGATGCCTCATCTGACTTTAGTAGAAAAGAGATGCCTAGTCTTACTGCTACTTGTTATGCCAAGGTGGGGTGATATCCATAAGAGACCTCTCCTTTTCTAAAGAGAAATAGAAAATGGATGGATAGGGAAGGAAAGGAGGAAGGTCTGACAACTAGGGACTAGCAGGAGAGGAGGTTGGAGAAACTCAGTTGGCATATAAAAATAAACAAATAAATAAAAACAATTTTGTGGTCCTGACTGTTAATTGTGTGCCCAGTGTCTCTGCCCCAAGATATAATTTTTATTGCGAAAGAAAGAAAGACATCTGAACTGATCCTGGTACCTACTGATGTCAATAATGACATTGACTTAATCTTGGGATAAAGACATTTGTGCATGGAATGTAGCAACATTCTACTGGTTTCACAGTCACTGTTACACTGCTTATGTCAATAATGACACTGCTTATGTCAATAATAGCACTGCTGATGTCAATAATGGCACTGCTTATGTCAATAATGGCATAATGGCACTGCTTATGTCAATAATGGCACTGCTTATGTCAATAATGGCATTGCTGATGTCAATAATGGCATAATGGCACTGCTTATGTCAATAATGGCACTGCTTATGTCAATAATGGCACTGCTGATGTCAATAATGGCATTGCTGATGTCAATAATGGCAATGTTGATGTCAATAATGGCACTGCTTATGTCAATAATAGCGCTGCTGATGTCAATAATGGCACTGCTGATGTCATAATGGCACTGCTGATGTCAATAATGGCACTGCTGATGTCAATAATGGCAATGTTGATGTCAATAATAGCACTGTTACCTAATCTCGGAGTAAAGACATTGGCACATACAATGTAGCAACATTGTACTGGTATCTCAATCACTGAAAGAAAGACTCAGAGCAGAGAGATCTCAGAGCGTCCCAGGTGTTCACCTAGAAATAGGGTGGAAGAGTGGAATTGATCACCTTGGGAGAAAACACATTTCCCTATATTTTGCTTATCTTCTCTTAGATTATGCTCCACTCAAACTTTGCTGCAAGTTGTCTTTTCAATAAGTGATAAGACCCCCCAAAACATTTTTGATTCCATAACGATTAGGCGTGAGACTCATTCACCTGGGGTGCTGAGAAATGTGGCCCTTGTCTCCAGCTGTCATATGCAGACTTCTCCATTCCTAGCTAGATGAAAATTAAGAGGAACTATTTATTATCAGGTCATTTGCTCTTCCACTTTTATGACATGTATCTAATCATTCATCAATAATTAGCTGTAGTGTCCATCTCTTTGATACTTTAGAAAATCCCATGTCCTATATTAGATGAAGTGTCCTCTACATAGAGAAGACTTATATTGGTGAATCCTATATTAAATAACATATAATCATAGTCAATATCCATGTTACTAATTAAATATATACTGGTGCTTCTAATATATTTTAAAAGTAAACACCTTTAAATTAATCTATCATTTTGCAACTCTGACTTCTGCGTAGGTTAAGCCTGGAGAAGATGGTGCCAAACTGACTTTCAATAATAATTTGTTCTGAATGTGGCTTTAGCTGCATTGTTTAAAAAAAAAGGAGCAAAATTTCCTCACTGAATATTTAATCTAAGAGATAGTTGTTTGCAGTACTTTTATTTCAGACTTATCTAATTAGTAAAACATAGCAAAGACAAATAATTATGATTCATTTATACATATTTGGGGAGAATGTGTTTCTAAGATAATTAGTAAAACATTAAAGGACTGGGCAAGATGATACAAGAGGAAGAGGCAAACAGGTCTCTGCATTTGAGGCTAACCTGATCTATACTAAGACAGCCTGGGCTACACAGTGAGAACTTGTACAAAATGAAAAAATTAAATACAACTTCTCTTTTAATGAGGTAATATTTAGTTTTGAATTTTATTTGATTATTTATATACACACACACACATTTAGCTTCATTTTATAAAAGTATAAATGCCTTAAACCTTAAATGTAAGACAAGGAACTTCATACTGAATTGATGAAACATTATATGTCTGAAATTCACCAAAAGTTGTGCTGGTTAGTCTTAATGTCGACTTGACACACCAACTAGAGTCATCTGACAGGAGGGAAGCTCAGTTGAGAAGATGCCTCTATAAGATCCAGCTGTGAGGCATTTTCTTAATTAGCTATTGACGCAGGAGTGCCCAGCCCATTCTGGGTGGTTCCATCCTTGGCTTGGTGGTATTGGGTTCTATAAGAATGCAAACTGAAGAAGTTAGTAAGCTGCAGCCCTCCAAGGCTTCTCCATCCGCGCCTGCCTCCATATTCCTGCCCCGTTTGAGTTCTTGTTCTGACTTCCTTTGGTGACAAACAGCAATGTGGAAGTGTAAGCCAAACGAACCCTTTCTTCCCCCAACTTGCCTTTATGGGTCACGGTGTTTCAGTGCTGCAATAGACACCCTAAGAGAGCTGTAGGGTAAGAATACAAATGTGTCGTCAATATCACATTCATTGGGATAGGATTACTCATTGTTGCCATGAGCTTGGCTTGGTTGATTCAAAGGACCTTGTTCTCCTGCTGTCCTCCAACCCCTCTGACTCATAGACTCTTTCTGACACTTTGCTCAGGGTTTCCTAAGGTCTGAGCGGAGGTATCTGATGAAGACATCCATATAGATCGCTGAGTTTCAAGGCTCTCTATTTGTAATGTCTGGCCATTGTCTGTATTTGTTCCCATCTGAACCAGACCTGCTCAGCAATTAGGAAGTAGACACAGATGGCTGAGTTCAAGGCCAGCCTGATCTACAGAGGTAGTTCTAGGACAGTCAGAGCGACACTGAGAAGTACTGCCATGAAAATTATAAATAAATAAATAAACGAATAAAAACCCTCACAAATATGTGTCTGTGTATGTACGTATATATACACAGACACACACATATATCTAAATTGAGCTATGTGTAAATGCTTGTTAGTGGCAATAAAAGAAGTTTGAAATAATGACAGGAGAAATGTGTTGTGCCTTACTGAGAAAACAATCTTAAAGTAAATTTTTTTTCTGGATCCTTCGCCCTTATGTAGTACTTATTTTGACTTATCATTAATATGCTTTGACATATTTCTAAAACAATTTTAAGATAATATCAACAAAGTAATTTTAAAAGCATGTCTTAACTCCTGAATTTGATTTTCAGTAGTCCTTTATTTCAAACAAAAGTCTCATTTTTTTATTTATATGGGTTTGCAGTTTGTTTCAAGAGAGGGTCTTTCTATGATGCATAGGCTGGCCTTAACCACATGCTCTTTCTCCCCTCTTCAGGCTGCCATGATAGGTGTCTGTTACTATATTTGAGTTTAAAATTTCTTAATACTCTTAAGATGTATATTTATGGATACCTACACACATAATTATACTAACTCCTGCATATCTTCAACACAGTCAGCCGGATTTACCTGTTGGGCATATCAGGATAAGTTTAAAATATTGGCCAGTAGAGATTTTGTGTCACATACTGAAGTCACCTTCCCCACTGTTACTTAAGAATGGCACGCTCTGGGCTGCCTGTAAGTTTACATCTTTGGCACACTGAACCAGAACCCAACTTGAGAAGAGACAAAATCTGCTTTGGCAAATGATCTGCCAACTGATCCATGAACAAAGGCAGGATTGGGTTGCCCTTCAAAATAAACCTATTTGAATTTTTTTATCTCCAGAGCACATTGTGTCTCTAATCTCGTGAAAGGTTAGCATTCTATCCATCAGAGCAAGATTGGAGTGTGAGGAGATGCCTGCTCTGGACGATAACTGCATGTGGACAGGAGCTGGAAGAGAAAGATTTACCATCTGCAAGCCCAAAGTGAAGGGAGTGGGCATGGAGGCGGTCACATGACCAGCTCAGCTTCCCAGTCAGGGTATTTAAATCAAAACAACCAAAGCAACAGACTGCCTGTCAAAGGAAAGTTTGCAAAGCTTTCAAAATAATTTTTCCCCAAACAGTTTTCTTAATTCTTCACACAGATTATGATTTCTTCTTGAAAAACATGCTACTAGTTCTCGGTTCTTTTCATAACACATAATAAAGAAGGATTAGAATGGTATCATGTTACTCTATACTTCATAAGCTGTGGTTAAATAGTAGCAAACAAAATATCTACTAAAGGGAATAAAAAACTCAAGTAGATTGTTTTAATTTTTCAACTGAATTTCCTTTTTTATAGTTTTTATTTATAATCTATACAACCCAGAAATTGAAATATACAATGAAGTACATTCATATATTGATATAAGTAGATTAAAATTAATTTGACTTAAGCGTAATGAAAAAAGTAAGATACATATATTAAGAAGAAATGCCTGGAAGCTCATGAATTGCCTTCTTAATCATAGTTTACTATGTTTTTAATTCTTTCAAATTTTATATGTGCATACAATATATTTTGATTGGGTTAATTCTTAAAGAGGATCAATTATTTTGATTTCATAAGGAGAATAGCCATCATACAAACATGAATATCATGTTTGGGTTTTTTTGTTGTTGTTGTTGTTTGGTTGGTTGGTTTTTAACTCTTCCCTTGGTGTTGTCCATGGAGCACAGGGCTCCTCACACACTACACAAGCTCTTTATCACTGACCTTGAATTTCCAATCTGATTTTGATGTTTTCTTTCAAAAGAGCATAAGGCCACAACTCCCTACAATGTACAGGCAACTTAGTAAGAAAGTGAGAAAAGATAGTCTTCCTGAGGAACAAAACACCAATAGGTCATCTGATACCAATCGATCAGCTCTGGAAATGTTCAGAAGCAGAGCTATACAGGCCGAGCAACTTCCACTCATGTATTTATGATGCATGAGTGCAAGCTGGAAAAGAAAGGAAGAGAAGATGTAATTACACTATATTCTCAAAAATAAAGGGAGTAGTTTTAAACTTATTTTAAAATTACTGTTAAAAATCTGTAAAATTACTGGCAAAGTTAATTTAAAGAATTTTAAGCATATTTAACCACAAGTCAGGTCACTTGCAGATGGTTAGCTGACATATAATATCTTATGTTCTTAGGTGCCTTAATTGAGAATCTCTATGGTTAATGTATTCACCCAAAGTTCTCCATACACCTCTGAAGAGAGACATCCGTGCACATTAGCCTGGTTGCACACTGCTGATACAGTTCAGGATTCCAGAATACCCTCCGGGCTCTGCTTCCTCTATCTCCTACCCGGTTCTAATTATATGTAAGAGGGGCGAAAGGAAGACATTGACTTTTCTCTTATTTTGGTATCACCACTAACAAGTTTTTGTAAAAACGTCTTTACAATTAGTCACTGTCTTTGTTAAAGTTCCAGCAAAATCTCGACAGAGAAAATGAGCCTGGACTCCGGGGATCGCAGCATTTGAATTGAAGATTTTAATTTGGGCTTAGTAATAAAGTAAAGAACGTTAGAGTTGTATTGTCTAGACATGGCATCAGTTGGAGAACCTTATTTGGGAAACAGAACTAGAAGTGTTCTGGAAACTCTTTGAATTGTCTCTGTGTGACTTTTTTGCTTAAATCGTCATCTCGACCTCCCAGTACCTGCGGTTTCAGATGGACCCAAAAGAATATCTTAAAATTTTAGCTTTAAGTTAAAATACTTTGATGCAATCTTCGTGCACCCTTGCACCTGTACAACTCAGCTTTCCCTGGAGTCTTTAGATCCTATTGTCTCTTCTATGTCCTCAAGTGCTCCCCTACTTAGCCTGAGTCATGGATTCTCCTTCTTCCTTGGCCATTAATTAGTTCTTGAACTGTCAAGTCCTCTTCTTTATCTTCCAATGCCTCATGTACCTTTTCTCCCTTGGGCTTGGATTCACTTGGCATCTGATAACCAGTGAAGGAGGGGGTATCTTTGAGTTGTGTCTGGCTCTAAGGAGATAAACGAAAATGAGAAGAGGTTAGTATAACAAACCATGGGCTTTTGGTACAGTGAGGCTTCCATGGTCTGTGTTTGGTGTGTGTGTGTGTGAGTATGTGCGTCTGTGTGTGTGCTCACCATCACTTCTCAGCCCATTCAATGTCCTTCATGCATTGATCAAAATCAAAGTTTGGGAGAACAAAGGAGCTGACCCCACCGAATTGGCTTTCAAATTCACAACTTCTTTTTTTTATTTTATATATATTCATGTATATACATATTATATACATGAATATGTATGTGTGTGTGTGTGTGTGTTCTTTTCCTAAGTACATAAATCAAACCTGTTCAATCTATACAATGTTACTTCTGTGTATATGTTATCAGGGCTGATCATTTGGTGTTGGATAACCAATAGTTTTTATCTTTTTAAGAATTTCTTTGTATGTATCTGTGTTTGTGTCTGTGTTTGCTGAGTCCATGCCACATACGCGGGAATGCTATGGAGAACCTAAGGTATTAGGTTCCTTGGAGCTGGAGTTACAGGCAGTTGGGAGCTGTCTAATGGGCATGTTGGGAACTATATTTGGGTCCTCTAAAATGAGCAAGTGTTCATGATCACAGAGCTACTTCTCCTAACATACAAAAACTCTACTTAAAGAAAAATAGAAGTTGAAAATTATAAGAAGGAAAAGGTGATAGACGAAGCAACATTAGTCCCTTGTGTCCATAATCCAAATTCCCTGTCACAGGGATTGACCTGAACACTGGCCTTGCTTCCACGTCCCATGGCTCACTCTTGGCGGTTTGATGGTGAAGTTCTTCTCCCAGTATTGGGTGAAGAAGGAATGGTTACTGTGGAAAGAAGTAGGTGTGTGAACTCTGAAATAAATATTACATAATGGATCTTTTTACATATAGCTACCATCTTCATTTTCAAGTTTAGAAGCTTCTTTCAATTGAGGAGAACAAATAGGAAATAATTTAAGTTGTCTTTAACACGGTTCTACTTTAGTCGTGTGAAGGATTCATCCACAGCTGTGGTTAATGCCTTCTTTAAGGGAAAAAAATGAAGCAGACTCCTGGGCAAGACCTAAGGGTATTCATGGAACAAAGCTACCAGACTATAATGATGCAAATGAACTGTGAATGTGTCTTCTGGTTCCCTGCAGTGTCCGGAGGGATGAGAAGTACTGTCTAAGGCTCAGAGCAGTTGTTTGCTGTTGGCAAAAACTGTCAGCAGATTTCAAACTTAATTCATGATTGTGGGAATTAAGAGTTTGTCTAGACCACCTTGAGAACACAGAGGCCTAATCAGTCTTGCTTACTTTAAAGATGTCTTTGGGAAAAATAAGCTACCTAGATAGAAGCACTTATCCCTCCACTGTGGGACAGCTCAGTGAATATGGAAAAAGTCTCAACTTCCAAAATCTGAATTCTAGTAAACAGTTTCCCACTTTGGTATCCCAAATCTGCCCTTGTCAGATGATCCTGTATTACTACTTCCTGAGAAATGCTGCATTATACACTTGATTATGAAAAATCCACTGCCATTAAATCTTTCCTGCTGACTTTACATTAATAGTAATAAATTGAGGGACTTTGGTGCATGGTATTGACTGTTTTTAATGAACACTTATGGTTATAAAGTGATGATTTATCATTAAAAATGTCTTCATGGGAAAGTCTAGCCGATTCGATAAATTCAGAAAATATAAAATGGCAGTGTTAAGTTGACCTGAATAATGCATTAAGTATACATTATTACAATATTAGTTGCGCATTAATGGATGTTCTTAATAATAAATTAGTGTTCTAGTACACTATTGTTCAATGTTTTATTATATTTTTGAAAATTAATTTATTGAAATGCAGTATTTCTTCAGAACTATAAAGTCTCCACTAACATCTAATTTGTAGAAATTCTCAGCAGACCTTGGAAGAAAGATAAACAAGTGATCTTGTAGATTAATATGAAGAGCAATTTTGAATTATGCATTTAGGGATTTTAATGGCTGATGTGTTTACAATTTTATGAAAATAATTATCGAATTGTAGAGAATGCTGTTTTGTGTTTTAGGGCATTTGACAGTTTTTGCAAGGTGTTGAAGACTAGTTTACATTCCTCTTCCTATTAGTTATCCTGAAGGGAATCTCACAGTGTGGAAATTTTGCTGGGTGTGGCTGAGTGTCAGTGTGCTTGCTGAACATGCCAGAGGCCTTAAGTTTAATCTCCAACATCACCACAAAAATAAGTTTAAAAAAATCACACAAAAAAGACATCTTTAGGTGGAAAAATCAAAATTGTTTTTAAAAAGCTAGCATCAAAACTGAATGGGCAACTGTTTCTTCTTTGGTTTATCTCCTCATTTAGATCCCAGTGACACTTTAATTTTCATAAGACATTTTATAGGGTTGATTGAATGATACTATTGAAAAATTTAAGGTTGCCTTGCCTTTAAGTCAATAAAATCATCTAATTTCTTAAAAATTGAAAGGTTCAAGAATTTATGTCTGTATTTCGCCTACTTTTTAGGGGGACTATAACGATGGATGCATGAAGCTCAGCTCATCGACAAAGTACATTTTAACATATCTGATGAGAATAATACCAAGAGAGAAAACTATTTTCCCACCACTCATATGAAAGTCAAGAAACTCATGGTTAGACTATCTTTCTGAGTATAAGAAATAAAGCTACAACAGGCTTTGTTTGATTAATTAATTTCATTTAAATGTTTAATTTGTTTATTTAATTTGATTTATAATTCAAACATTCAAGTGAGGCTTTATGACCCCTTGTCCCAGAGACCAGTAAACATACTAGCTGCTAAACACGTTTGATATCGTGTAAGCTCTCTGTTGAGTGTCCTTTATAAGTTGTGTTTCTCTGCTTGCTTTTCCCCACATTGAAAAGCATTGAATCTGTTTCTTGTTCCTGGGTCCCTGACTGGGAACTGAACTAATTGCCAAAGTGTTGCCTGAAGGATATTTGCGAGCTTGCTTGTGATCAAGTCACTAAATAGTAGACTAGGGAGGAGGACTCTGTTGAAGAAACAGCTGGCTGGGGTTCCAGTTGTGTTGGCAAGCACAGTCTTTGCCAGCCAGACTCAGTAAGCACTGGTGTAATATGGCAATCACTTCGCCAAGGACTTAGGATGTTTAAGGTCAAGCTGGCCACCTTTATGGAAATGCCAAATATCCCTCAGGAGATGCTGAATTAGGACAATGATCTTCCTAAGTTCCAAGGCCCTGGTGATTCCCATCACTTGTGATCAGAAGGACTATTCATAAAAATCTGTCATTAGAAATTCAGTTTGGTGACAGAAGTATGTGTATTTTTTTGTGCTGTTCAGCCGCATGTCACCACAGATGAACTCGAATCACAGTGTCCTTGCTTCCTTATGTGCCTTGGTCTTGGCATTGAGACATTTAGCAGAGTTAGGACCTCATCCTTGAGAATCTTTTTAGTCAGAGCAAACAATATATGTAACCATTAATCAAAAGCTATCACGTTTCCCTAACATAAATGTTAAAACTAACATTAAGCTATATTAGCACAGTGTCAAAGGACTCAAGTGTGATATCATTCTAGTATGAAGATATGATTTATATGTAACTTACAAGGAATATGCAAATATACCCTCTGAGTGTCTTATTGATAATATGTGTGCGCTGTTATAAAGTGATGTATGGTCACATCTATCATAAAGTAGGACACGTTTTGGTTAGATAGTTTATCATCCATTGTTAAGCCAGTCACTGTTTTGTACCATAGCAAAAATCTTATGTTTTATGGTTTATTCTCTGCTCTCACTGATACAATCTTTTTGAGGAAAATAGAAGCCTAGTGACTTGATCATGGTACCCAGTCCCAAGTGCCTATATCCACTAATTAATATTAGAGGCAAAAATCACACAACCACAAATAATTTTGTAATGATTCCAAAACTTTCGAACACATCTTGCAATTTGAATTTAATTATGGTTGCATCCACTCTCTCAGGGATGCGAAAGCTCATGTCTGATGTACAGTAGGTGTATGCAACAAACATATGGGCCCAAATATAGACCTACTGAAGGTAGCGCCACTTTTCAGGTCCCGTGTCTTATGATAGTCCTCATTTACTAAAGCTCATGTATGATTTACATAAGGTGTATGCAACAAACGTATGGGCCCAAATATAGAGCTACTGAAAGTAGAGCTGCTTCCCAGGTCCTGTGTCTTATGATAGTCCTCATTTACTGACGCAATCCATTTATTAATCTTAAGTTAAATTTTGATATGTTTATTTTTTCTGCTAACTTGTAACAGAGAGATAGAAAAGGTAAATACATGTATTTTTCTATATTGTTTTGGTGTTAAAGAGTGTCCTGTGAGAAGTAGGTTGGCACTCACTTAAGGGACAGAAATGTGGTTATAATAATCCTTCAAACAGAGGTATTTGGTACTGTATTCTGTCACTTTGAAATCAACTAGGCCTCTGTTAAGTCCCAGAAAGATCTAAGATATGATCTTTGATATAATTAATATAGTTTATAAAAATGTAGGAATAAACATATACAGAGTAATAGGAAATGTGAGTTAGGAGATACAGGAGTAGCAGATCAGCAATAAATTGATATTCTTACAACACTTTCTCTCAATAATTATATATTCTCATTTCTCTCTTTATAATTTCAACCCCATAATTTTGAAAATGAATTCTGAAGGTCTACATCTTATATAAAATATGATTGATATTTAAGAAAAATCTCTGATATGATTTGGCAGACTATCAATTCAAAATAGATATTCCTTCTTTTCTCTCACATGCTTGTCTTTCTAAATTCCTTGTTAAGGATTAAGAGTGACAGGCTCATATTTATTTAAAACACCAATATGAAATCAGAACTCCAAAGTGAGTTTTCTCAGGACAGGACGTTTTCCACAGAATGGAAGGGATTCTCTCTGGGCCAGACTGTAACACATGAGGCTGCAGAGCAGTTTGGGAGTTCACACTGAGGCAGCATACTGGGACTGTTCACACCAGGGCAGGCAAGTGAAGCCTTCGGGATGCTGGCGGGCATTGGGGAAGATGTCAAGGTGTGATCAATAACCAATATCACACACAATAGAACAGAAGCCACCATGTGGTTTATGTGCAGATGCCTGTAAATTGGAACATGGAACATGGCATGATCTGAATGATTATATGTTTGCATTTGAAGGATTTTAGGGAGGTAAATCAATAGTGTCCCTAAAATGTAGTATTCTCTCTCTCTGTGTGTCTCTCTGTGTCTCTGTGTCTCTCTGTCTCTCTCTCTGTCTCTCCCTCTCTCTGTGTCTCTCTCTCGTTCACACACACACACACACACACACACACACACACACACACAGAACTTGGATCCAAGTTGTATTTCACTGAGATATATGTTTTCTATCTACATCCATTCATGTACTTTCATCTCTACTTGAGATTCTACATAACAGGCACCTTACACAGAAATGAAACATTGACCTCTAGGGATCTTAGTCTGGAAACAACCTCTATTATGTTTCCTTTCATTTAAAATGTGCCTCTTGATTGAAAGAAAGCCTTGAGGATGACAATGTCTGGAACTGTGCTTTGCCCAAGCTGGAGTGGTCAGCTGGGCAGAGTGATTGGACCCCCCAGAAGGTGCTGTAGCCATTCTTCTTGTCATTCCGAGTGAAGGCCATGCTGCTGGCATCTAATAGGTAGAAGGCCAGAATGCTAATTACATCCTATGGTGCCCAGGGAAGAACTGATTGAACACTGCTGTCCCTGAGACACCTGCAGTAGCAGAGCAGAATCTGACCGGGAAATGCTAGGCCATGGGCGACCCCATGCCATCTTCAAGTAGGACACGGCAGCAATCTGTGCCTTGACTTGCTTACGAGATCACAGCCCCTGGACAGCGGAAGACCACTGGCCATTTCAGAATAGTGGTTATTGTTTGTTTCTTTGTTTGTAGACCACAGATGAAAATAAATGGAATTATGGGTTTTCCTACATTAATGCAACCAATTAAATCAACATTTTCCTGATGGAAATATCAGGGTATAGTATAAAAACTTTTTTTTTTTTGAAAAAAAAGAAATGTGCTGAAAGCTGCCAGACAGCTGTGAAGGAGGAAGGACATTTCTATTTAGTTGTACTTGAAAAAGCCGTGGAAAAGGTAGGTGAAGACTGTGTAGTGTCTGTGAATTCCAGCCTTTATTGGTCATCACTTCCAGAAGCATTCTGTCCACAAGGACGTTCCTCATCCAAACCATTTCATAGCTCAAGTCTGACCTATCCTGATTTAAGGGAGAGGGAATGGAAAAAATGAGATTAAGGAGAAAGTACAGGGTGAGACTCACCCCTGCACACCTGGAATCTGTCTGGAATCTTGGCAGCTGCAACTGTCAGGAACCACACGGTATCCACTCTTTCAGTGATAAAATTTTGTAGGTTTATACCATCACTCAAAAATATTTCTTTATTCTTTATTATGCTGTGTGTTTGTTTTGGGTGTTTTTAGTGTGTGTGTGTGTGTGTGTGTGTGTGTGTGTGTGTGTGTGTGCATACGTGTGTATACCCAGGCACATGTCTCCTTCCACTACGTTGATCCTGGAGATCAAGATCAGGCCATCAGGCTTAGTATCCCAGGTTCCTATACCTGGTGAACCATCTTACTGTCCCTGAATCATCCCCATGGAACAAGCTTTCCATAAATATACGAAATCAGGTCTAAAGGTACATACTAGTAATCTAGCACCCAAGGTGCCAAGTAAAAACTATTGGGAGTTTGAGGCTAACCAGAGCTATCTGTGATCCAATCTCATAAACTCAAAACTAAACAACAAAAAAGCATAAACATAGAATGAAAGATAAAAGTAGACAGGAAGTGATGTCACAGTGTGCTCTATCCCACCTGCCTTAACTCCACATGTCCTTACACAGGCCACGCTTGTCTTTAGTCCTGAGAATAGGATGTTATTTCTGGCCTGATGGGAGAAAATTTTGCTGTGTCCTACACTTTGTAAGTTTTCAGGAAGCCTCAGCCTACTTTTCCTTCCGCCAAGTTATTCTCTTTGGTCCTGCATGGGACCTTCCCTTCAGTCCTTCATGAGGATGCATCTTTTGAAACTTTTCTGAGCTGTACTTTGGGCATCCCTTGGCGCCTGGAGTGGACGGTTTGCCCCGATGAGGTCTCTCAAGCACTGGTCAGCATTTTATTCCCTTGCTTTTGCAAGTGCGGCAGTTTTTCTCTACATATGGTTCTCTGACATGGCGGCCTGCCCTGCAGCTAGCAAATGTTTGCACAGAAATATCTGCTCTAGATGAAGAGAATCTTCCCAGGGCTTCTGCTGCCTGGGACAGTTCTTTCGTGCACCCCTGAAGCTTCCCTGAGCCCTGAGCAGCTACCTTTGATGTACATTTTGTGATTAGGAAAGAAAAGAGAAAATCAAATAGCATTTTGTTCAGCCGAGCTGTATCTCATAGATGAGAATTTTGTTGACTGAAGGCTTTCTCAGATGTGAACTTTGCCCTTTCCTATTAAACAAAAGGGTTACACTGAGATTGCCTTTTCTTTGATTTCTTCTGAATTTATTCTCTTGGATATGTTAGGGCATGATATTTCATCAGCAAAATGGATGAGATAATTGTTTTCTAAATCTCAGGGTTTTTTTGGTTTCTTGAGAAAGAAATCACCCAAGCATCTAGTCCCTAGTTCAAAGAGTCACCCTTCAAAAGGCAGACGCTACAGACTGGAGATCATGAGGGGTGCATGCTGTGTTGTCGAACTCTAGTTTTGCTTCCTTACTAGCAAACTTTTTAGATAATGACACACCCTTGGACAAAACATGGCCATATTATTTAAATGACTGTTCTCTCTGTTTCTATTTTTATTTTGTTTGATAAGCATATTATTAACTAGCCCAGACTTGCGTTGAACTCCTGATATTTTTTCCTAAACTTCTCAAATGCTGAGATATACCACCATGCTTGGTCTAATAGAATGTTTCTTGGGGCAGATGGATTAATTATAATACCTTATTCTCTATACTCAACCAAGAGTACTAATTTAGACAAAAGAAAGAACAAGATGGAAAAAGCAGGCCATCTTTTCTAGCCATTCACCATCCAAATGGGATTGTGCCAAGTATATCAGAATTCCTTTGTTAGAAGAGACATCATTGGTAATAGGAAAATACAATTTCATCTCTGGAGATAAATACTATGCCATCATTGGTGAAGACAGAGGTAACGTAGGATAATCAAACATTATATATCTGACTGTCTGTCATCTATCTAATGTAATGTTTCTCTCCTCTGTAACTCTACACCACACTCTTGATTACTAACTAGTTTTTGCAGAAGGCTGTACTCTGTGTACAATAAATTAAGCTTTAATTCCAGAGTCCAATGGAATAATTGACCTCAAAAACAAGAAGAATGAATAGGCTGTTCAGAGCTCATGATTAGAAGGTTCTTTCCAGTCTCTATAATCGTATTTTTCCATTCAGTGATTTTGGTATTTTTTTCTACCTTCTTTCAGAATCTCTAACACCTGTCACCCTCCTGGGTCAGCACACCCAAGCTCTCCTTTCCCTGTCACCCTCCTCCTGGGTCAGCACACCCAAGTTCCCCTTTTTCTTGGTACTAAGATTAAAGGTTTTACTTAAGATATTTTTATACTTGGACATTAAATATTAATAGCATTATTGCTCCATTTTAGGGCCAACTAACTAGCTGCTATTTATGTAATAATAGTTTTTGTAGGCATTTGACCTCATAAAGTCGTAAGTCAAGCTGGCATGCCATATTCACAATCATCTGCTTCAGTATTCACTCTCTTTACTGTATCCTGAAGGTTAAAAAGTTTATATCTTTCAACTTACATTTTCTTAGCTAAGATTTTTAACTGTAGAAATTTATTGGTACTGTGATAATTTGATACCTCTTTATAGTGAATAAACATTAAATCAGAGTAGTTTCTATTTCCTTATACTTAAACACTTTAATTTTTTATTAACACACCATTATATATATATATATATTTGTCTGTGTGATATATTTTATACATACATCTAATATGTCCTGATCACACCAGGAATATTAACACTTCCATCTTCTTCCTAGTCACAAAGGTTTAATAATGTATAAAGTAGTTTTGCTTTTAGGGAATATAAAACTATATTTTCTGGTTGAAGTAAATTGCACAGATTCTATTAGTCGTGGAGACTAGAGAAAGTCTTAAATTTTGACACATCTGTGATGAACAGAGTTTCTCTATTCAAGAGAAGTAATATACAGAAATAAAAACTATGGGAAAATATGTTACAAACTGGGTGCAAATATTCTTTATTAAAAATCTTAAAACTGGGAAAAATCCTGTCGCAATTAGGCTTAGCTAATGTCTGTAGGCTGGAACTAGTTTCCCATTTATTGTACATAGTAAGCTTTTATTAAAATAAAAATAGCAATGTAAAAATAGAGAAGTATTCTGTCTCCAAAAAAGACAACTCAACAGAGTTCTCCATAAACTCCATGTTGCCTTGGCCTTGTTTGAAAACAGAATAAAGTAGTTATGATCAGCGGGGATGCAAATTAATTATCTAGAAGATGTTTAATTCCATATGAATCTGAATGGAAGTTCTAGGCTCCAATTCTCAGGAAAGCCAAATTAGTTTCTAGAGACCCTGTAGAGGAGGGTCTACCAATTTTCCCTTCTGTGTTTGGGAAAGAACTGCCCAGAGCTCACAAAGGTGGGGAGGGGTGTCTTCCACTTAGAAGGGAGGACATAGCTTCCAAGAACAGAAGGAACTGAAAGAGTCAAAGAATCTTTTCTCAGCCCTTTCTCACCAGTTCACACTCCGAAAATGGGACGCAAACCTTGAAACCATTTTCTCAGGCTCTCATTTGGAGAATGACGTCTATGTTGATGCATCTCTGGCCAGCACGAAGGACCACCAGTGAGGCTGCCTGAGTCCACTGGCTTTAGTCTGCATCTTAGTACACCAGGAAATGTAGAAACACCCACATGTGGGAAGGAAGAAATCCTTTGTTAATAAACGTTTTTCCCTAAAATGCTCCAAGTCAGAAAGGCCAGCCTCAGTATTATGCTTGAATTCTATTAAGTGATAACTTATATTTATAATAATAATTCAGGCTATCCCATGATTTTCTTATTCATATAGCCATCTTAGTTATTTCCTCTATAGCTTTAACTTTAAGTGATATGATTGCTTGATGACTTATTAACAATATCACAGGATATTGTTAGTTGGTTGTTGAAAGGAATTTGAGAGAGTCAAAAATATTACATTGATTTTAACACACCTTTTACCAATATAAGCAATTTAACTGAATTATAACCTATGCTGCCACCCATTTGTAAATAAGCAGAGGAAATGTGATTATCAGTATGCATTTATTGTTACATTAATGATGAACCTTTGCCCATTATATCCGCAGTTTATTTTGATGAACTTCTGTCAAGTCATTATATTTTCTAAAATTTAATAATACTTGGAAGAATAATTGAGCCATTATTAGAAAGGCATCAATTGTTCATCTAAAATTAACTGATGTTTGAAACTGAAATCATGGAGCCTTCTGATTTTGTTGAGTACTAAAAAATAAGTTGTGAACAGAATCTCAATGCTCCTTAATAGTCCAGTAATAATCATAGGATTGTTTTCCTGTATAGCTGCACATTAAATGTGCCTATGTTATGCAAGAATGTAGCTCAGTGGCAGAGAACTTTCCTTACGAGTGTGAGGTCCTAGGTTCGAGTCTCAACTTCACCAAATGAAAGAAAGGAAGAAAGAAAGAAAGAAAGAAAGAAAGAAAGAAAGAAAGAAAGAGAAAGAGAAAAACTAAGCTATTAAGGTAAATAGTCATATTGTGCTTTCCACAGATTATTCATGTATGGCTGCTTTCTTATTTGCTGTCTAGAATTTTTCCGGGAGCTGCTGGAGAATGCAGAGAAGTCCCTAAATGACATGTTCGTCCGGACCTACGGCATGCTGTACATGCAGAATTCGGAGGTGTTTCAGGACCTCTTCACTGAGCTGAAAAGATACTACACAGGGGGTAACGTCAACCTGGAGGATATGCTCAATGACTTCTGGGCTCGGCTCCTGGAGCGGATGTTCCAGCTGATAAACCCCCAGTATCACTTCAGCGAGGACTACCTGGAATGCGTGAGCAAGTACACCGACCAGCTGAAGCCCTTCGGAGATGTGCCACGGAAACTCAAGATCCAGGTCACGCGCGCTTTCATTGCGGCTCGCACCTTCGTCCAGGGCCTGACAGTGGGCAGAGAAGTTGCCAACCGAGTTTCCAAGGTAACTGAAGGCGTTACAGTTGGTCTTCCTTTTTTTCTTTTAAAAAAATGGTTATAAAAGAAATTCCAGCAAAAATTCTAATTCCAGATGGTCTCTGCTCTTAAAGTCATTAGGTGCATGTCCAAGGTTAAATATATTTTTTTCTTTATACAAGAGAAAGAATTTAAGCAGTTTCTTATGGTTTAGCAATTAATGCAAATATTTATCAGCACTGTAGCAGAGTTTTCATAGCGAATACAGTTCAAACAGGGTGGCTTGCAGCTAGCGTCACCACGTGAAATTGGGGGATAACCGCCCGTGGACGGGTCCACTCAGGTTCTGATACTCCAGCGAATGACAGCGCTCTCCAAAGATGCTAAAAGTAGAAACAGGGCAGGGGCACCTGGCGTCTCTTCTTTATCAGGGTGGCTCAGGGCCTCATTGGTGAGAGTGGAGCCTTGCCTGGTACCTGTGGAAACAGAAGCCCGTGGGCTGGAGGTGGGGGTTCTAAAGGATACAAAGGGTAGGTTCTGGAGGCTACTTCATCCTTTATCTTGGTAATTCCATGCTGTGTGTTGTGATGGTCTTATGAGAAAGATAAATCACTAATCCACTTCGGGGCCTCGAGGATAATGTCTGTAAACCTCTAATGCAAGGGATCATTCTGGGCCACCGGCTTTCAGCGTTGAACGTTTTCTGCGGGGAGCGTATCTGCTTCTGTTTAAGCTCTGCCTTGACATTTAACTGCTCTTATGAGGTGGGCCTGCCCATTTATGAGGTCAGCCCTACAAATAACCTAAAAGATGATTTATATAAGAAGCCAAGGGAAAACAATATATAAAAGGAGCCTGGTATTATCTCTCTTAAAGAAGGTCATATTTGTACAGAGATTATTGCCAAACAGTATTTTTTTTATTGCAGGTCTGTGCCCAAGAGTCCCAGAGTTGTATTTTTTTTCTTTTTCTTTTCTTTTTCTTTTTCCCCTTATTAGTACTACTCTGAAATATTTCCTTTTTGTTCTTCCTTTTTATCTCATCATTTATGTCTTGGCATAAAGACAGTGTAGTCTACACTCTTAAAGATATCTGTCTCTGGCATGACTTACAAAATTCCTAGCAGTCCATTTTCATAAATTATCAGTTTCTAAAATGTTACAGCTTATGAAAGCATTTTTAAAGGGCTTCTAAAGCAATAATCATAATGAATAAAATGATATAAAGATCATATAGCAAAGATATCTAATGTGGTATTTTTCATTGTACATCAACTCTATCTGACCTATCAAAGGAATAAGTTCCTCAGAAGTGGTTTAATAAGGAAGCAGCCAGGTGGAATATTGAAACAATGTATGATTCTGCAGGGATGATGTGGAAAATTCAGACAAGTACAGGAAGGAAAGGTGTGTCCTATGTGCCATGACCAAGATATAGCTTTCTGTAGGACATAAATTAATGAAATTGTAGTTCAATAAGTTAAATTAAAATGAAGTCACAAAGGCTTTAAGAGGGGGGCCTTCACTGCTGTTGGAGCATAAAATATCTATTTGCAGAGCCGGGGGTGAAAAGCATGGGTAAATATGTGCACTGTTTTTGTTCTTGGTGTTGAGTCCATTTCACGAATGTGAGAAACATTTGGCTTATATAGTATGAAGTATAGAAGATCCCAAGAAGACAGGAATGTATACGTTTTCCTGTAGAATATCTAAGGAGCCAAAATGAAATGTAGTCTAATGACCGTTTTTCCCTTTTCCCTGAGGATAGCATTAATAACGGCCCAGGATTTCTTCCGTGGTCTTTCACAGGGAGTTGTCCTCTTGGGTATCTGCTTGTCAGTTTCTATTATGATGAAGGACATTAGGAACTAACCATGAGTAGAATATCTCCTTCAGAGTTTTCAGAAATTCATGAGGGCTCTGTTATACAAAACCAGTTTCTTTCTTTCTATAAGCGCCAGCTCCCGAGGTTTGGGGTATAGTTTGTGGGTCCTATAACTGAAAATGTTAACTATTCTATACAGATCTTGGCTTAACTTAACTGGGGTCCATTAGTCCTAACCATCCCAAACATAAAGCCCTCATTGGCATTTGGTCTCGGAGTTTGGCACAGGAAAAGATGAGATGATATGGAGCTATGCGGGTGGGAAGATAGACAGACAGCAGTTGGGTAGATAAAAGAGGGAACTTCACATTCAAAGAAGCTGAGTGATTGCTTTTATGAAATAATTTGTAACTCACAGATTTTCAGGTTTTCACTTTCTTGTTATAATTTCCAGAAAATCTGCAGTAGATTAGAAAGGCAGCCGTTAGTTCGATGGTGGCCTTCTAACTACTGTGCATACCAAGGGAATTATAAAGGTTAACAGCCTGAGAGGAGAAGAAAGAACCAAATTTGATGGTTCGGCCTCTACAGGGCAAAAGTGTCCACATCTTCTGCTGATGGAGAGACTTAGCATTGGTGGCAGAAGTTTAAAGAATTCAAAGGAAGTTCAAAGGTCAAGATCAACTACTCTCATCATCGTACTTTGGGAATTTGGTTCCCTCCAATTTCTCCTTTTATTTAAGTGACAATTTAAGTCTTTGAAAGCAACGTTAATAGTGTCTAATTAATTGTTTTGACTAGAAAATTAGCTTTTTTGGCAAAACACAGCAGTTTGAGACAAATGTTTTGACAGAACATATTAGGGAAATTCCTTTTTTAAAAGTGGAAGATTAATTTGTGAGCCTCAACTGAATTATGTCTTAAACTTAGGCTTGCCAACTCATGGATACAAATAATCCTTCTTCTAGCCTTGAAAATGGGGAAATCATATTTTGTGACCACAGCCATAGTGCTGGGTGAAGCATTGTGTGATTATCTAGTGAGCACCTAAGGTCACTGAGCTAGGATTGATTTTCTGTGTGGATTCCCATTTTTGAGCATGGCAAGAGTTTTGCCACATGGAGTGTGAGACTTTTGTATAGTGAATATAGCACCCATGCTTTAGCTGAGCCCATCGAAAATGACCTGTCTAGTTGGACACATCCATGCCCCGTAACTGCCCTTGTTCCCTGCAGTGACAGATGCACACGTGTCCAAGTAGAAATGTAGACGAATTTTTAAAGAGGCATTTTTGAACCAAATGCAAGTAGAAACATCTTCATTGCCCCATCTAGACGATATCAACAGTGATCGCTCCACACTATGGAGGCCTTTGGAGCATAAACATGAACTTTACCATATTCAACATTTGGATCTCACAAAGCTTATTTCAAGAAGGAAACCCATAAGCTGCCAAAGATGACTCACTATTGATACTATCCTCAAACACTGGGAAGCTAAGCAATACCACTCAGGAACATACAAAAGAATAAATAAATGCGGTAAACTCAGAAACTTCAGACTGAAAATGAAGATCGCACAGTGATGCAGCTGATGTTGAGCTGTGCAGTCAGGCAAAGCCTCGGTGGAGCTTTTAAAGCCTCAGTGGAGCTTTCGCTGGCTAGCTAGTGCTAGATTTAGAGGATGAGGGAAGGATCTACATGCATCACATGTAAGATATTTCCATCAAATAAATTAGTGTAAACAAATTCTTTACCTGTTGGCCAACCATGACTGTTTTTATGTGTAGGTATGATCCTGTTTATAAACTTCCACACACATACACACAGAGGTATAACCACAAACAAATGTATTTCCCAGCCCCCACAACACAGTAAAAGCTGAAAACTGTGCTAAGATCACTCACATCAACTTTCCAAGTCATGGCATTGATTTATTCCATAACAATTGAGTCAAGAGCAAAGCAGAGAACCATTGCATCTGAAATACTAAGAGATACTGTCATCTATATCTCTAGTCTTTCTTCCTATACTTTGAAAGGCAAGTGTGGCTTTTGTGTTTTAGGAAGACATAGGAATTTTTATTTTGCTTGTGTTTTCTGAGCAAGCATTTGCTTTTAACTGAGAAGACGAAGAAGAAAATTACCTACCACAGTAAATATGCCTACCCGGGCCCTCTCTGATCACATTGGAAAAACATTCTGGAAGAAATACTGCATATTCTACTTATTGGGGAAATTGGAATTGCAATCTGTTTTTAATATTTGAAGTTTGAAAAATTTTAAGATGTAAAATAACACCTGTGGTACCTATCACCCGAATTATTAGTTTATTCCTTCTGTAGTAACGTGTTGATTCGAGTTGATTTTGTGACATTTTGTAAAACTGAAAAGGACGACAAAAAGGCCACAAATGGAAGAATCATTTTCATAGTTCATCTGAGGTTTGTGTATTCTCTTCTGTAATTGGTGAATGTCCAATGGACCAGTAAAACCTCAGTTTTATATAGTTAGAAACATAAAGTTAAGAAATTCACTTTTATTCTTTCTTTGCTGTGTTGTTTGTGAACTGCATAGGTTTGCTGCTCACAAGCACTGGAGTACCTCTCTCCCTCTCTCTCCCTCTCTCTCTCTGTCTCTCTCTCTCTCTCTGTGTGTGTGTGTGTGTGCTCACTTGTGTGTGTGTATCTTTTGTGTGCATGCATGTGTGTGTATGATAGAGAGAGAGAGAGAGAGAGAGAGAGAGAGAGAGAGAGAGAGAGAGAAAGAGAGAGGACAACTTTTGGGAGGCAGTTCTTTTTCTTTTACCAAGTATTCTTCAAGTGATGGAACGCGGATCTTAGGTCTTGGTAAACAGTTTGGTAGAAGGTTCCCTTATCTGCTGTGCCATCTCCTCGGCCTTTAAAAAAAGTTACTCAGAAAGAGTAGATATATACAAAATAATTGGTGAGCCAGGCAGTTGTAGCTCATAAGTTCACTTAGATATCTAGGCTTACTGCTTCGTAGTTATTGCTGTCTACTTTATGCCTTTGGATGCCACATGCTTGAAGCTCATCATTTAAAGCATCATTTCACACCTCTCCAATACTGCTCAGGTTCTGCCTGTTCTCCAAGCATCCTTCACCGTCAAAAGGGCCTGCATTGTTTACCAAGCAACACCATATCTTTCAGCATGTTATTTCCAGGCTTAGAGTGTACTAAGTTCTTCTCCATTCCTAAAACATTTATTGCACTGTATTCTTACAAGGTATAAGAATTGCTTTTATTCTCACTCTCTCACTTTAATTTGCTTCATCTTCATAGCTCAAAGCACAAAAGTGCTTAACATATTAAACACACCAAACCAAAGTTTACTGAGAAATATCCTCCGAACAGCTGCAGTCTCCTTATGATCAGACAAATGCTGGGTCACTGGGCTCAGCTGTCTAAGTATATAGGAAGCAGGAGTTGATAATGCTAGGGGCAGAATGGCAAGAATCTTGTTCCCATGAATTTCTTACTCATGGTTGATTCATTTACTCCTCAAAATGAATAAAACGTTGAAGATGAATTCATCAGGAAGAAAAGGTACCTGTTTTAATGGAATTATAACATAATTCAACCATAAGTTATTAAAAACAGACATAGCTCAAAAAAGAACAAGAAGGAAAGACATACAAATAGCTTTTTTTTTTATATTTATTTATT
>NC_022019.1:29601691-29637152 GCF_000317375.1 Microtus ochrogaster
TGCCTATATGTTTGTCTTTGGATTCACCTTCTTATTTAGCTTCTCTAGGATTGCAAATTGTAAGCTCACTGTCCTTTAATTATGGCTAGAAACCAAATATGAGTGAGTACATCCCATGTTCCTCTTTTAATGGACTGGAAATTAGTGGTTTCATTCTCCCTATTCGTTACTCTCTTCTTCAATCAATCACTTCCCAAATTTATATCTCTAGGCTATACATCTTTCAAGGAAATCTTAAAATTAGTAAGGAATGTAAATGATTTTAATAGAAGCAATTAAGTTCCTTTAATCAAGATCCATCCTTTCTCTTCCTTCTCAAGAGTGATCTGTTCCCTTCGCTATTAGTTCTCAGAGGAGAATTCAATTTTTTGATATCTAGATTTCCTTCTTCTTTTGTGATTTCCAGAGCTAAACACAGAACCTCAAACGTTGTTAAATCATACATTTTCAGTGAATTGCTTTACTAAAACGTTTTGATGCTATGCTTTTTTTTTTAGCACTAATGACATTGTTTTGAGAAAGGATCCATTGGAGTCTTGATCCATGAGCCTTCTAGCCTCTACTTTCCAAGTGTTGAGATTACAAGTGTGTACTGCCGCAATCAGAACAAGGAGATTCAAATAAAATATTATGTCATCCATGAAAATAAGTATGTCCCTTTGTCTTGGGAGATTATAGAAACCAAGAGAACAGACAGTGGACATGAATGTGCCAATGGCGTAGCATTCCAAGGGAGCAATGGTCATGGTGCTGTGAAGATGAGGCTGGGAGGATTTGAACCAAATGGTATGACTAGCATTTCTCAGCTTTCAGACTCTGAAGATCTTTGCTCAAGAAAGGACTTTTCAAAAGACAATATGTGGACTATTTTACTTAAGCAAGATGGTCCACACAGAATACCAACAAAAAGCAAAAATTATCTAGGTTCTGGTTTGCGAAACGCTAACAATTGACTAGATACGAGACAGTGAGTTTGGAATCTTAGCAGGTGTCAACCAAGATTGGGGTCCCTCTAGAGAAACACAAACTCCCCAGCCAGCAGTGACCTAGTATGAAGCCAGGTTTTGAGAACCCAGTTGGTTTCCATTTAGCAACAGCCTGATGCTGATGGATGTGGGAATTGCCAATATATAAATGTTTATTTGCAAAATATGATAACATAAAACCTGGGAAAGGAGAGACAAAGACCAGAATACCACCTGATGTTTATGTATTTAAGAGAGATTTTGAAGAGGAAAGAAAATATCGAAGTGTTCCTTCCAGAAGGAAGGAAGGAAGACCTAGAGAGAATTTGGGGATGTGGCTGTAATCAACAGAATCAGCGGTTCTAAGTGGTTTAGTAGAAAGGGCAGTAAAAGCAGAGTGTAGGCTTGGTCATGAGTGCGTTCATGGCTTCATTAAGCCTGGCATGATAGCAGTGGATTCATGATGCCTAATCTCTGTCTAGAAATGATCTTTATACCAAGGCTCACAGACTAGCAAATCTCTGTGATGGGTGTTACTCTGCAATAGGGGAAAATTGAATTTTTTTGTTTGTGTTTTAACCACTGTAGCAACTTCATATTTCTCTGGTGGGCAAGGGGCCATCAGTAGAGTGCTATTGAACTTGTATGCTGGAAAGGTATACTTAGCAGTGGGACCAAGACCTGTCCCTGATGCATGACGTGGATCTTTGAAACCTGTTCCCTATGGCTGGATGCCTCGCTCAGCCTTGATTCAGAGGCAGAGAAGCTTGCTCATGCCTCAGTTTGATTTGGCATGTTTTGTTGATTCCCAAGGGAGACCTTACCCCATCTGGAGACAGAGGAAGAGTAGATGGGGGTGGGGGTCAGAAGGTGGGAGGGGAAGGGAATGGGAGGAGAGGAGGAAATGGAAACTGTGGCTGGTATGTAAAATAAAATAAGGAAAAAAAGATTTTAAAGCAGAGGGAACGATATCATGATTTAAAAGGAACTGTATCCAATATCCAGCTTTGACACATTTGGAAACTGTAAATGCTCACCCAAAGATGCTGGCTTGAAATACACTGTTCTGGAACAATGCAAAGAATAGGTAAATTTTCGACATACTTTGGTTGATTTCATTGATACATGTGGCTTTTATCTTTTGTCTGTTTCATTTTCCTTTACCATTTTTTTTAATGCCCAGACTTTACCTCCAAGATAGTGTCTGTTTTTACCACCATGATGAACTTAGTAAAATCAATTTGAGTGGCATGTCTACTGTTTACCTAGGCCCCTCAGTAAGAACTCCTCTGGGGCAATGGGAAGTGTGTGCTACAAACAGACAAGCTGTCTTTGTTATTAATAGGGAGCCTCCTGGTTGCCGATTAAAGTACATCACAGTTATTTTTTAACCCAAATGATAAAATGCCAGGGCTCTAACTCAAAGAACTGTGCTTCAAATATGGCTTCATAAAGAAAAGTGGATATAAATCATTATACCAATGTCGCCTCTATTATTGGATATTTATCTCTAAATGCACACATGTAGTTCCTGCCAGAATGATCTAGGACACACCTTATTCTGTAATTATGTCCCCATCTAGAGTAGATGTGGAGAGCAGACAGGAGGTTACCCAGGTGTATGACTATCACAGGCCAAACGTGAAATGTTCAAAGATTTCTCTTTTCTTGACCCATCTTCCAAGATGCAATGTTACAAGAACATTCCATTATATAATATCAGTGCACTGCAGAATTTTAATAAAGCTTGACAGACACATTGTATTATCATTGCTCATGCAGTGAAGAGTAGCTTAGGTGGGGATGTCACATGCCAGTCTATTTTCAAATGAGTTACTGAGTCATATTGGTGTTTGTTAGAGTTATGGGAGATGCAGTATTACATTCTGTGAATTTTCTCTACCCTCAAAGGTTATTCTTTTCCATGTATGTACATGATAGCTCTTTCACTTGATCGATATTCAGCACAAACAGGATGGATCAATTTCCTATGCTCAGAATACTGTAATCATCCCAAACAAGGTTGAAAGTCTGCATTTCCTTGGGTCTAACTGGGATAGCCAAGGGGGAAAATGGACGGGTCAGAGTGTCAGTAATAGGATAATGGTGACCTTGACATTCAATTGGAAGTGAAACTGTAGCCTAAAATCAATCGAGACTCCAAGTTAACATCAGATGACATTTAAGTATGTTGCATAAACAGAAATTTTGAATTCATTTTTGCCCTTGCAGGATGTGCTACGTATCAAAAAAAATATGTCATGGCCATATTTAATACTCAGCAGAGTGCAGCAGATTGTGTATGGAAATTTCTTCCCCTCTAGTTCACAATATCTGACAAATTCAGAAATATGAATGCTTCTGTGTTCATTTTCTGTGAATTCCTGAGAATAATAAACATTCATTCATTGAACAGTTTAAACTTTAATGAATGTATTAATTATAAAAACGTTTCACATAACAGGTACAAATATGTCTTTTCATAAAGAAATATGTTCATTTATAAATAATACCATGTTAAAACTTTTATTTTCTCTTGGCTTTGTAAAAGAAACATATTCTCTTACTAAAAATATATCAAAACATAAGTCGACATTTATTTTGCTGAATTTCAGTGAATACTAGCAATGTTTAGTGAGAAGTACTTGATTTTATTGTGTTGTGAAAAAATAACAGAGAAGCAAACCCTGTAGAAGTCTCCATTCTGTCCTTCTGACGATGTCATTCAGATCAGCAGCTGGGTGGGGGAGATTTGGACTCCACTTGCAGTAAAAGTTTTATTGAAAGGATGAACCCTATGATATCCTGCCCCATTTGTAGACAGAAGGTAATGGTATAAAATATCATGATACTATTTCTATAAAATATTTCAAATATCTACTTGGATTGGAGAAAACTGTATCCTGACATTGTGGCTTGCAGGGAAGAGAGAATCCATGTTATAAGACTTTTCTTTGTGCAGATTGGTTTCCATGTTAAGGAGGAAGCTTTTCTCCCCTCACAAAACCTAAAAGATGGTGTCAAACTTTCTGCTCCATTCTATCCAAGTCCTCTCTCTTGGTCAATTTGTAGTCTGTCATTTGTATTGTGATTTTGGGTCCAGCTGAGCTAACAAGATAGTATCGCCTTAGAGAATCACCCAAACAAAGGTGCAATTACCCCCTCAAATCACAAAGAAGATTTAAGCAAAATTATCATCAAAATTGACTCAACTCAACTCGATGTTTAATTTTCATTGGTCATCAGAAAAATAATTTTATACATTTTCATGTTTTCCCTGACTAAATCAATGTGGACTGACCAAACAAGATTATTATTTTGCGTATACAGAATATAAAAGGAAAACAAATCAAGCCCTTATACAAGTGCTCTACAGAGATGAATGTCCATTTGTCATTGTGCCTAAGGATGGCAACCAAAGATAACACACAAGGTGGTGCCCTACTGAGCTACCTCCTGCTTATGATGATGTGTGCTACAGGAGGTTGTGCATGTGTGTTGATCTTGCCTCAACTTTACACTTCAAATTTCATGGTAGACTGGAGTTACTCATTTTGCTTTTTATGTTTTCGATGTTGAAATTTTCTGATTAACTTCTTTATACTACAAGTCTATGACTTAGGTATATATGTGTGTTTGTGTATGGATGTGTGTGTGTGTATATATATATATATGTATGTGTGTATGTATGTTTGTGTATGTATATAGATATTTATGTATATATACGTGTGTGTATATGTATGTAGGCATATTAAAGAGGTCTAGCTTAGTCAGTTGGAATCTTAGTGGGATTTTTAATCTTGGGGTCATGGGTTTGAGCCCCACATTGGACGCCATAATGTACAAGTCCACCGTAGCCCAGAATAGAATATAACAATTTATTTATTTAAGGATAAAAGTGACATTAAGGACATAGATCCGTGGTTCTACGAGTGTGCTAGAAGCTGGGAACCAAAATCAGCCAAAAAGCTGGCTGCACAAGCTTTTTGTCTGCCTTATAATACTTCAGATCACAGCCAAAATGGGCTGGTATCTAAAAGACTATTGGCTGAAGGAGTTCCCACAACAATATACATATATACAATATTTCTCAAAAAATATTTGAAGGCATAAAATGGAGGAAGAAATAAGAACAAGAGAAGGATAGTGTTTTTCATCAAAAAAAACATTTGCATCTAAACCAAATGGCACCTGGTGAATTTTGTTCCAGTCGAGCCCACAGACATGTTTTACCTGGCATGGCTGCTTCATGATTTCAAACAGTATTTTCAGTTGGGAAGACTGCTCTAAAATGTGATTTCTAAGTATGGAACATTTGACAAACATAGGACTTGTGACCACATATCAAGATGCTGAAGTTCAAACACGGTTAGTTTGAGCTCAAGTATGTTGAGCATCTATATCCCCCTCTGATGATACAAGCCTGATCCTGGAGCGCTTGGCCTGATCCTGGAGCCAGTGTTTGCTATCATCTATTGCAATTGTTGGTATTTTATTCATAATTGAGTATGATTTTCTATTTCTCTTCCTTTGACAAAAACTGAAGACATGAAAATCAAATGAAGCCATGTTTTAAGCCCACTGTGGGGTGAACCTATCCTAATTGTTTAGCATAGTCATGTGTTCTGTGTTTAGAGTATATATCCAGTGAACTTCGCGAGCATTGACTATTACTTACCTCCTTAGTCTTTGGCTTTATAAACCCTCTTTAATGCTTTGTGTCAGCCATCATCATGAGGTCAACATTATCCCTTAATCAGGTGACAACAAATCAATAGCTAAGAAAAGCCTGTCTTGTTCCTGGTGTTGAAGCCAGCAAAGAATCCTGCATGTGCTAATGCCTTACATTATACTTGTATTCACTGCGCTTCTAGCACTTCACTTATTCAGAAAGGGCTCCTAGCACCTGGGCCACACGTTCTTCTTGTCAACAACATCCTAACACTACCACTACCAAAGCATCTCCTTTCTAACATGAATGGATGCTCCCAGGAATGTTTCCAGCCCAACCTTTGTGATAAGGACCTTTCATATACTGACACCTTGCCCTTTCATGGGGCCTACATGATAGCTATGATTATTATCTTTGGTTAGATGAGGACTCTTGGATTGGAATGGCATGCCCCCTATGCCTCATTCGAAGATGAAAATTTTCTTATACAAACCTCTGATGTGGGATTACCCTCAGTCTGCTGTGCTTACCGCTAATGAATAAAGAAAACTGCCTAGGCCTGTTGATAGGGCAGAACTTAGGTAGGCTGGGAAAACTAAACTGAATGCTGAGAGAAAGGAGGCAGAGTCAAGGAGAAGCCATGGAACTTTAGCTGGTAGGCCACAGCCATGTGATGATACACAGATTAATAGAAATGGGTTAAATTAATATGTAAGAGTTAGCCAATAAGAAACTACAGCTAATAGGCCAAGTAGTGATTTCATTAACACAGTTTCTGCGTGATTATTTTAGGGCTAAGCGGCCAGAAACCAACAAGCAGCCTTCTCCAACCTTTACAACTTTCACCAATGCCATGGAATAGAGTGCTTTCAGCCACATCTATACTTTATAATTTTACATATAGAAACAACAAATGAAAAATTAATGATATTTTATTTAACACACTTTACTCTAAGCACTCACATATACGTGTATGACAAATACAATATTAGAATGTACTCATTCTAATTTTTAGAAAATATTATACACTAGGGGTTAGAGAAATGCCTCAGTGGTTAAGAGCACTTCCTGTTCCTCAGAGGACCCAAATTTGGTTCCCAGCACCACAAGGAGGCAAATAACTGTGGGCAGAGGCTGCTTGTTTTTTTTGCTTCCTGGCCACCCAGACTCAAAATAATAACGCAGAAACTAGATTATTACAATAATGCTTGGCCTATTAGCTCACACTTCTTATTGGCTGGCTCTTATATCTTAAATTAACCCATTTCTGTTAATCTGTGTATTGCCACATGACTCTGGCCTACCAGTAAGTTTCCATCCAGCGTCTGTCTCCTTTGGCAGTTACATAGTTTCTCTCTTTCACTCTGCCTACTCTCTATACATATCTTTTTCAGCCTGGCTATATTTTGTTAAGCCATTGGCCAAAGGCAGATTCTTTATTAACCAATGGCAATGAAACATAATCATAGAATACAGAAGAGAATCCCATATCACACAACCATCTATAACTCCAGTTCCAAGGATGTGTTTTGAACTTTTGACCTCTGTGAAAACAGCATGAATGTGGTTTATGTATGTCTATTAGGCAAACACCTATAAAATAAAAATAAGTAAATCGTTTTCAAAAGATTTAAATGAAAAGTAAACAATGATTAAATATTTACCCTTTAAACGTAGGCTCTGGCAAGTTGTCTGTCAATTGAGTCAAAAACTAATTTATTTCCAGAGGGAGTTGAAGGTACCACCTAAGTTTTATATAAAGTGTGTCTTTTTATGTAATTGCATTGATTCCCTGAATTTTATCAACATATTAAATATGTACTTTGTCATGTTCCAGTGTGCAATTTCTATAAGTCTCCATTGAGTGTGCAGCGTCCCAAGCTCATGAGTCACACATGCCTAGTTCCTAAGGAGGTAGATGATGCCTAGATACAAATTTAATACATTCTACTTCTACTTTAGATAACACAGACTTGGGAACTCATCCAAGGAAGGCTAATTTTATAGCCAATTATCCTCAAAGTCCCCCTGGCTATAGGGAAAAGAGAGAAATATTTTGTCTTTGCATATCTCCGTTTTGTCCCTGATTCAAATTCTAGCAGAAGAAACAGACTTTTTTATTTTTAATTGAGAAATTTGTTATCGCCAGAGCTTTGGAGATCCTATATGTGATGCCGCTGGTGTCCCTGGAACTGATAAGCAACAGGAAGGTTACAGATCATCGAAGATGGATTACTCTGTAATTTTCTGTCTTCCCTGGGAAATGAGAAAAAACTAATTAGTATAGCAGGTGACAAATACCAATGAGTGTTAGTATCAGTAACACACAAATAGATACTAAATTATGATCATGGAGGAAGAGCACTCTCTTGGATGCTTAGCTCTCCCAAAAGCTTTCTAACACTCTTACGAGGTAGTCTCTTACTAGACCACAGCACTTTAAGTCACATGGCTCATTTCCATTTGGTACTGTGTCTTGATGAAGTTACTATTGATCCTTCTCAAATGCCTGCCACCGTAAAAGGAATCGGGTCATTTTCAGTGATTCTTATGGGTTTTTAGATGAGCCTTGTAGGATGTGTAGGGTTACTCCTTCTTCACAGGTCATGGCTAGTTGCTGGTATTTCCTCTGGAATCTGGAAGATTATATCGCTGCCCAATGTTGTTTAATTCCCATCAGCTTATGCTACCATACTGCTAGAGAGCTGATGTTAGACTTATTTTATAATTCTACCCACTAAATTAATTTAAACTACATAAGCCTAATCATTGTGGTATTTAAAATCACTTTCCTCAAGAGAATATAGAGCATTAAGTAAGCATCTTTTAAAAAAAAACATAACTTTGACACAATTTTAGGGACCGTGGCATTTAATGTCAGCGTCTCATAATTTAGCTACACACTGTGGTTTCCACCTCAGCTTGTTACTGCTGAGTCAAAAATCTATGCCAGAGATGAGTGTCAGAGTATTTCCAGCACACAGGTAGCCTACAACCTATCTGAAGCCCCCAATCCTGTTCTATCCTGATTTAGCCTACATGGTGAATGCTTTTTTTTTTTTTTTTTTTTTGAGAACTAAGTAGTCCCACAAATTAACCTACTGCAAAACAAACTTAATAGATTTAAGCAATACATATCACATGGTAACCTCTCAAAAAGTCTTTTTCTTTTTGTTGTATATCAAAGTTATAGTTTCCCCTTTCCTACCAATGTGCTGCAATCTAAATTCTAATGACAACATTCCTGGGCTGTTCCTGTTCCAAGCCATGTCTCCCCAGCCTGCAGTCTATGCCTTCACTTGGAAAGCCCAAGACAATCTTTGTCAGATACCATTTTGGTGAAGTCACTGTCCTGGTTACAAATGTGCATCACGTGTCCATGAGTTGGGTACGTTTATGGAGCACATGGCTATTGCTAAACTGCACTAGAAGCGGCAGTTGCCACATGAGTTTGACAAGTCTGAAGTCAGAGGCACAGCCCTCAAGTCTTTCCTCACTCCTCCCGTGGCTCCTACTCATTAGTGTCAAACCCATGCCTGGTTTACTCAGGAACCTTGGCTCACGTAGCTTCCCTGCAGAGCCTACAGAGTTACAGCCACGTCTTCCCGAGTGTGTCTTTCTCTTTCTCTCTTGCTTACTTCACAGTCTGCCGCACTTTACAAATATCTATCCAGTGTCCAGGAAGCTTCTCACTGAGTAGGCAATTCTTTTTACTATTTTATTTTTATTTTGTATTTGTTCTTCTGTCTGACCAGGCACAGTTTCTCCTATCTCCTCTCCACCCAGTCCCCTCTTCCTCACCGCTCCCCCAGATCCGCTGTTCCTCCGTTTCCCTTCAGAAAAGAGCAGGCCTCACAGGGTATCAATCAAAAATGGAATAAATAATTATAATAAGCCTGGGCACAAACCCTCTCAGCAAGGCTGCATGTGGCAACCCAGCAGGAAGAAAAGCAGGTAAAGAGTCAGAGACAGCCCTGCTCCCTCTGCTAGGAGTCCCACAAGAACCTCAAGCTAAACAACCATAACATAGCTCCTTCTCTCGTCAGAATGAATTTCACCATCTTTCTTGACTTCATGTCTTAACCTTTTCCAATTTGTGAACCTCCTAATCCTGCCAACTGCAAGCTAGTACTCAAGGAAGGAACACAGCTCCCATCCTTGATATTTCTCAGAGCAAGTGCTGATATAATCGGATGTTGGTATATTCTGAATAGAAAACACTGTTGTGGTATTCTTCTTTCCTTCGGCCTTTTAGAGCCCGGACAAAAATCACGTGTGTCATCATGTCTCGTGCTTCATCGTCAGTGGAGCCTTGAGTGGTGGTCTTAGATAAAAGATGTCATACAGTTCTTCCTAGAATACTGCCTCCTCAAACAGATACATTAAATACTCAATACAAGCAGCCAAGCAGCAGAACAATAGCTCCCTTTGAAGTTTTTAAGAACATCCAGAACAAAGATGTTTCAGACGTGTGAAATATCGATGTCAGAGTATAGCTCGAGAAGCTACATCCTCGCTTTAGCTTTAATCCACAATGCTATTGCTCCAGATATGCCAGAGGGTAAAGAATCTGCAGGGCTCCACTTCATTTCCAAGGTGTTTATGTCTATATCAGCTGTCTCTGCACAGATATCTATAGTGTTTCCATAGTTACTGGAGCACTGCTCCCAAATCTTCCTTCATGTCTTGGATTTCTGCTCTTTCGTCTAACTACACTAGGAAAATTTAGCTCACAAAATCATTTTTAAAGATATTTATATAAACATATCTTCGTGAGTATAGGCCACATATCTACAGATGGCCAAAGAAGCCAGAAAATGACTTGGGATTTCTTGAAGCCAGAACTACAGGCATTTGGTTCCCATCCAAATGGGTGCTGAGAACCAAACCCAGGTCCTCTGGAAAATCAGTGAGTGCTCTTGACCACTGAGCTATCTCTCCAGTCTCAGCTCATAACATTATTAGTGGAGAAGAGTTTATCAATGACGTTGGGGTCTTCCTGCATTACCAGTGTAGATCCCCCTCTGCTGTTACACAGAAGAGTGGTGAATGCAGGACTCTGCACCCCCACGAATGCTCCTACTATGCATGATGAGGATTATCAAAGGGCAAGCAGGCAAGGGAAGGAAAGGGAAAAAGCAACTCTCCTCCTTTGCAAAATGCTCTCATTGCACATTCACAATTAAGTCGTTCTTATTTCTGTAATTAAAATAATTTCCACGGAGAGGTCTTAATCGCTCATGCCCACGAGTAAAAAACGACTGCTATCATGAATGAAGAATTGAAAGAAAGATCTCATTCAGATCCTTTAGCTCCTGTGAGAAATCTCTGAAAACAATCCAAGTGTGAAAAAGCTTTCCAGGGTTGTTTAGCCATTGTGGGATGTACCCATTAGTATGTTTGCCCAGATCTCATTCTGCAAGCATTTATTAAACACTAACTATCTTGCCGATGAAATGGGTATCATGATGAATAAGACCTATCCTTTCTGTGGAAGAATTCCCATTTCAAAACATGTACCAGCCAAATGAACTGTGGACATTGATAAATATTGTCCATCTTTGAACCTTAGACCATTGCTCATAAGTACTGAAGAACATGAAGGAAGCTAAAGACATAACTCACTGATAGAATGGTCACCTAGTATTTGTAAGACTCTGAGTTTCATCCCTTGTGCAGCAAAATAAATAGAAAAATCACTAAACAAATGAATAAATAACCGAACAAGCATTTAAGTAAGTAGCCCGCTCATGCAGTCTTATAAGCACAACGAATGGTGGCCCTTTGGCCTTAATGCATCTCCTGTTTCCAATCACAGACTTCCCATGAGCAGGTGCATAAATTGCAAACCAGTACACAATTCAGGCTTTGCTGGAAGATTAAAACTACACAGGCAATTTGTTCATGTGTAGTGATTAATTGCAAAGTATGTCCTATTCTCCTGCAAGCAGTTCATTATGTGCTATTCTTCATTGATGTAACATGAATATAATTTCTTCCATAAATGTAAGATGATGGCCCACAGAGTCAAGGGAAGAAAGGAGCAGCTTGGTGGAATCCGGAGTTCATAGATGAGCTATGGCACGTGTCTGGGCTGAATTCTGACTTGAGTCCCCTCATTCCCTTCCCTTTGCCAGAGTGAGGACACTAGTTTCCAGTTATTTGGGTCTTTGGGGTGGAGGTGGGCATGGAGAAGTATCTATCTACTGCTTGTAGATTTGTTTGCAGTAGAGAAATGCTGGTCAAGTTGTGTACTGGAATTGAATTGAAAGGAATAGGTCAGACTGCCACAAACAAATCTTTGAATGTGAATTTGGAAACTACTTCTGTTGTCTGGATTCTAATTTTGGAACACCACAGCTTACCTTCATAACGAGGTGGCGGTCTGTTCATGAACCGCTGCAGATTTCAAAGGCACTATTAAGCCTAGACCATCTGTTTGTGGTCGGTTTCCATGGATCTCCCCAAAATTCAACTCTGTCTTTTTGGCGGAGCCAAACATCCACATCTTCTCAGCAACATTTTCTTGAACAACTAACAATTAACTTGGCGCTAATGTTGCTCGTGTGCGAGTTAGCATCCTGAGAGATAAGGTGAACCCTGTCAAAATGATAGCGAGGAACTGTTTGCTGCTGAATCCTGCATTTGATTGCTGTGTGTATCCTAGAAAAACAATCATGGTACCTTGTTTGAAGACACATGCCACCTAACAGCTGCAGAGGAATTTAAGCTGAAGAGTGATTACAGATGAAGTCTGCTGGGAGTGTCTGGGAATGAAGCTCTCCTCTACTAGAGTACAGAGAAATACTCTGATTCATGAAAATCTCATACAAAAGCTTCTCCTGACTGTAACCTTCCAAACATATCTCAGGAAGATTGGCAGATTCTTCCACTAAATTGGAAAAACACTATTAAAATTTAAGTACGATAAAGTTGAATAATGGCTTTATGTTTTTATTTCTGTGGTTTATGAAATCATATTGGTAAAGTGCTTGTTTATTGAGACTCCAGGATCGCATCTGTAGAGGAACAGAAAGTGCGGGTAAAGACCTCATTCCGCACACTCCCAGCTGAAGGAGGAACATGACAAAGAGTCAGTCGTTAGAAACTGTTTATCAGCGACTCGAGAGCTGGGCCATCATGCGGAGGGGCTTGCGGGCAGGGCTGAAAACTGAACTCAGTTCAGTCCACAGATCTCACAAGGTGGTAGGGTAGGATGAAACTGATTTTCTCCATGTGTGCATGGTGCGCACGAGGAAACACACACAAACACACACACACACACACACACACACACACACACACACACACACACAACCACATTAACCAAGAATGAGGAACTGGTTTCCAATCCTCAACATCTACCTAAAAGACAGACCTGGCATTTCTAAGGAAGCCACAGATGGGAACTTCCGTCTTTACTCTCCTGCTGGGTGTTTTATCCATCCTCCAAAGTAATCTTATGCTGAAATGAGCAGCTTGTATTCCAAACTAGTTCATTAGAAAAGCCTGACAAAGCAATGTCAGTGTTAAGAACCCTGATCTTCTACTGTGTAAAGGTGAGGATGCTAATGATGGAAGAGAGATCTGCTGCAAGAAATTGCCTCTTTCTTTGCTTTCACAATGCAACCCCTGCCATCTGCAAACTCAGGCAAACCAGTGGAAGTGCTCTGGAGAATTTTCTCTTCTGGTGTTCTTCAGATACAAGCAGCTCGTTTTAGAAACACAGGTGTTGTAAACTACACATAAGACTCTCTTGGGCCCGAGTCTCCCTGTAGTTTTAATTAAACCCCTGCCATGATGTGCAGAGCAAAGCAAGGAGTGGTTGTTTGCTGAAAGAATATAGCAGTATTGTCAAAGTAAACTCTGGCTTTCCTCACACACAAGTTGTTTTCTTTTACATTCCATTCAAAGTATTTAGGCTAGGTTTACTCTGTCCCATCTCCTCAAATGGGTCAGAGCACTCACGTTTCAGACATGCCTAGATAACAGAAGGTTAACAGACCTAACAGAATAGAAACCACTACCACCACAGCAAGGTATTTCCATTCTGCACTGTCGAGTCAAGCCATTAAGTTCTAAATAATTTCACAGTTCGTACGAGGAAATTTCAAGTCTTAATGAGTCCATAACTCTAACATAAATGTTTTCAGCTTTTTCTAAATGGCTCTTTAGGATAAAACGAAGGCAGAATAGTTGGTCATCCGTCTACTCTGCAGTACGCAGCTGAAAGGTCCAGACATTAGCATTTCTGGTGCCTTTGCTTTTACTGCTTAGACTTAGGAACAGGCTCTTTCTTTTGCCCTTTTATTGTTCCCCGAGTATAGATTTCAAAACTACGGCTCTCTTCTACTGAAATTTCTAAATACTGTTAGTTTCTAAATTAGGCAGATAGCCTACTTTCTTTAAAGATTTATTTTGTTGCAAAAATGTGTGTGTTTCTAAACTTAGGATTTCATTACTTTTTTAGTGTGGTAGAGGAAAGTTGATATTTTTTCCAAGGTATTAAATTATCAATTTGAATTTCTCTTGTACTGGGATGTGACTCTAAACACCTGTCTTCCTAGGACTCTGAAGGCTATGGTAGAGGAGGGGTTACTATCTGGTCAGCCTAGAAAGCCTGGGTATTTCCAGACTCTTCTATGTTTTATAACAAATCTGATACTGACTTCAAATGCAAGGCAAAAGCTCGTCTTAATAAAAACATTATGATTGGGAATTTGCTTGCATATTTTTCTGGTAAAGGCAAAAGATGTTTTATGAACAACCGCTCCATTTAGTTCCAGGACAGGAACCAAAAAGCTACGGAGAAACCCTGTCTCGAAAATCCAAAAAAATAAATAGATAAATAAATAAATAAATATAACTTCCAAAGATGTTGAAGATATGCGAAGAGTTGTCTCATGTTCTACAGACGGTGCACAGGTCTGTTTAGAACATGGGTGTTCTACAGACGGTGCACAGGTTCATTTAGAAACATGGGTGTTCTACAGATGGTACGCAGGTCCTTTTAGAGATGCAGGTGTTCTACAGATGGTGCGCAGGTACTTTTAGAGACACGGGTTTTCTACAGACGGTGCACAGGTCCTTTTAGAGACACAGGTACTGTAGGCTACAAGTAAGATTCTCATGGGCCCGAATCTCCCTGTAGTTTTGATTAAACCCCTGATAATATGCAAAGTAAAGCAAAGCAAGGAGTGGTTTCTTGCTACAAGAATATCATGTTATTGCTAAAGTAAGCCTCACTTGCCGTCACTCCCTATTATTTTCTTTTACCTTCTGTCCAAAGTGTTTAAAGTAGTTGTTTCTTCTGGCTTTGCAATTAATCATGAAAGGATGTTTTATCAGAAACCATGTGGTTCAAATATAAACTATTTAATTGGAAGGAATTGCCTTAAAAATTGAGCCAATTTCTTGAATGCCTTCAGTAAGATTTCTGGCAGGCTCTCCTTCTCTCTCTCTCTCTCTGTAATGTCTTAATTACTTTATCATCACTGCTAAAATTTTTACTCAAGTAGGAATCAAATAATAATAATATTAAAAGGCGTGTGAACAGATGTCGGCTTATTCTTTGTATGCTGACAGGCTTGTGTCGTGGCAATCATTTTATCTCTGTGAAGTAGGGAAGATGATCAAACTCCGACTCCTGCACAGACAATGGTAGATAGCAATTTGTTTTCTGATTCCCTTTACTGAGTTTCCAGAAACAAGACAAGTCTATTTTATAGTTTTATTTTCAAATATTTAAGATCTTATTCTTCTGAGAAATTATAAATTTTATATGTGAGCATCCTTGAAATTCTCCAGATAAGTCAAGGTAATGAAACCCAATAAGGTGTTCATAGGGACAAGACACAGTAGCTGGAACTGCTGTCAGATGTCAGAATTGCTTTAGTCTTTTTCATAAATCACCGTGGGAGTATCATTATCATACGTGATTAATGGCACTTCATGTTGTGAATCTGATTACTGCTGCAAAACAAAGCACATAAAGAGGAAATCACTCATGAACACCTTCCATGAAGAGGGTGCCATGTCTTTTCCAAATTACCGTAACTCGATTACTCAGCGAGTCTGTTAGACACAATTCATTGAAACCTGCAGAGACCTAACCAATTTCCATGATGATGCTCTTGTCTCTTTCATAAATGCTGCCGGGTGGTTTGGGAAGCAGCTGAAGATGCTGCTGCTGAGAGTCTCCCTTTTTTGCCCACTTCTTCTTGGGAACTTCTGAATCCCAGGTCATAAGAGTTTTTTGCTTTCACAGTAATAGGCATCTGGGTATTGAGAAATGACTTTTCTTATTTCATGTGGGAAGTGTTGAGCTTTCATCAAACCTGCTCATTTGTTCTTTGAGCTTCAAGTCATCCTTGTCCCTGTATTGAATGTATTTAAATCATTTCATTTGAATTCCAGTGCTAAAAATTCTCTGGTAATCCATAGACTGCTCCACCGGAGATTGCTTGCCATTGACTGATAAAAATGGTTTCATATGTAAGTTGTCTCTGTTGAAGGAAGACATTTACTTCAGTTTTCATTTTTAACATGCATCATATCTGTGGAATACCCTGTTTTAATGGGAAACTACGCAGCCTTCTTACCTGTTCACCATACATTTGGATAATGTAGTCTTCGCCTCATTCTGTGTTATTTCCATGAGGGACTGTAATGGATTTTCTTCTGTTAGAATGCAGTACACCCTATGGCTGTGGAGATGGCTCGCTCTTCTTTCTCTCTTTCCCTTTCCCGCTTTTATACACGCTGTATTGTTTTCAATTGAGCTTTACATTTTTCTCCACTCCCCTTCCTTCCTCTCCTCTCTCCGTCCCCTCTTCTCTCCCTCCCACCCACTGCCAATTTACTCAGGAGATCTTAAATGTTTTCATTTACTTTTGGGTAATTTCACTCACCGTACTTTGATGATAATCTTTACCATCCCCTAATTCCCCTAGGTCCTCCCAACCTCCCTACCTCCCGACATTCAAACAATGGAGTCCAATTTACATTGGCTCCTACTCCTCCTGAGCGCAGGGACAGTCCTGCAGTGTGCCTGATAGGCCAAGTGTCACTTCATTGAGGACAATTTCTTGTCCCTCCTGCTACAGCTATCCATTAAGAATATGTCCCTGGCTAGAGTTGAGATTTCATGCTCACTCCCTGTCCTGCACAATGGTGTTTTCCCTGTCCCTAAGATTGGACAGGTGTTCTGTGGGCTGTCACAGGTCCCGTGAATTCATAGCTGCCTGGGGTTATTTAGAAACCTCTGTTTCCTTCAAGTCATCCCCACCTCGGTTCCTAGACTCTTTCTGCCTCCTCATCTTCAGAGGTCCCTGAACTTTGAGGGAAGGGTGTTCTAAATTCTCTATCTCTCTGAACATTGTACAGTATTGGGTCTGTGTGTTAGTTGCCATCTGCTACAAGAAGAAGCCCATTTGTACTATTATACTGTGGCAATGAGTATCTTTGCATGCAGGATTTATTGCTGGCAATAGTCTATAATTTTGGGGGACATCTGTGGGTTCTGTTTAGCCAATGCCTCCAAAGGATATAAACTCTTCTTTACACTGGGAGTTTTATGTGGTATCATACTATGTCTAGATGATGTATTGTGCCCTCCCCAATTGTATAGTAGCTACTGAAAGACCCTCTGGGAGGACCTTCCCTCAGGAGGAGACCCCCTAGACCCAAGGAACAGTTCGAGACCACTGGCTGCAAATGGCAAGAGATTTCTTTATTGAGAGTATACAGGTACCTGAGGGCAGCAGAATCTATTCATCTATGCGGAAGACTTGTGAGCCCTCAGGCTAGGCAGGGGGTCTTTTATATGTAAATGGGCGGCAGAAGCAGGCCTACAGAAGCAGATGCATGGTTACAGGGATCCCATTGGTTCTTTCAAATGCAGCGAGGGGTTTACCCCCTCTCCCCCCCCTCCCCGCTCTTGGCTGGGGCCACAAACGTCTGCTAACAGCTGACTAGGCTCTATCTAGGGCATGTGCGGTCTTCCCCAGACCTCTTCGTTCCCCTCCTAGGCCAGATATCTGACCGCAGATATCCTGTTTGACAACCTAGGAGTACTGACCTTACCCTGAACTTTACTTGTTTGTTTTAAAGCCTTGCAAAATGGCATTACAGCAGCTAAGCTGGGGTCTTTCAGCTACATTTATGCAGAAGACCCAAGTTTGATCCCCAGAACCCAAGTCAGGTGGTTTATAACCTCTTGTAATTAGCTTCAGGGGATCCAACAACCTATTTTAGCCACTAAGGGCACATAATGTATGTACATTCTCTCTCTCTCTCTCTCTCTCTCTCTCTCTCTCTCTCTCTCTCTCTCTCCCCCCCCCACACACACACATTTATATTAGAATTCATTCCTGCTTCTTTGTGTTGTTCATGTCTCTGGACCCTTTCATGAATCAACCATGAGAGAAACTATCACCCAGTGTTTACTCTGCCCTCTGCATGTTCTGTTCTACCTACTCATTCATCCTTTCTCCCTGATCCCTGCCAGTGCTCACTGGCTCCTTACTTTTGCTTCATTCAGAATCCCATTTAATCAGAACCAGACAGTAGTACAAATTTCCCATTACCTTCTTTTACTTAGCAATGTGTAGCTAAGGTTCTTTCTTATCCTTTTCTGACTTGAAACTCATTCTTTAATGGTAGCAAGTAGTATTTTATTGTCTGGATGCAAAATAGTTCATTCATGCATGCACAGAAGGACGTCTTGGCTGCTTCTAACTTTTGACAATGATTAATGAAACTGCTGCTAATATTAAATGTAGATTTTTAACAAGGACAGTTTTCAATTGCTTTGAGAATATACAACGGAGCACAAAAGCTCAATCCTGTGGGAAGAGTATTTTTAGTTTGGAAAAGAGCTATCAAACTGAGCAGGGTGTGGGAGCACATACCATCCATCCCAGCATTTTGGAGGTAGCGGCAGGAGCATCAAGAATACAAGGTCATATTCAGCTACTTAATGAGTTTAAGATCAGGCTAGGTTATAGGCGATTCTGTATATAAAACAAAAAAATAGAAAAATAAGTAAGCATAAACTGCATACTTTTTCTAAAGTAGCTATTACATACATGTGTGTGCATAACCTACATAGATCTGCATATGTTATTCATCAGCCATTATGCTAAGGTCAAATATAAAGTAGATCCAATCTTCTTCATCCCCCCGAGTGAGCCTCTTACCACTGTCTCTTCAAGGTGTCAGGGTTTAGGACTCTGGCCATCTGACAGGTATGCTGTCTTATGATTTAACTTCTCTAATGACTCCATGTGAATCATCTATTGATATGCTTATTATTTGTATATCCTTTCAGTGAGCTGTCAAAGCTTATGATCCATTTTTGATGGAGGTACTGTGTGTTTATTGTTCTTCAAATAGTTCTTCAAATATTTTGGATTTCAATCATTTATCACAGTAATTTATTTTTCCAAATTGTCTCTCTAGATCTGTGACCTTTTTGTGTGTCTTTAATGTGTGTTTCCTAGAGAGGAGGGTTTTTTTTGATGTTTAATAAAGGCCAACTTTTAGATTCTTTCCTTCACGGATCAGGCCTTTGGTGTCTTGTTTTCAGATGCCTACAGACATAAGACGGTGTCAGTAGCCACGCATGGTCGGTTCATTTCCCTCTCTGGGCTCTAGCGGCCCGGGCATAGCCTTCTACAAAGCATGGTCTCCTAAATAATCTCATGTAACTAATTTGGAAGAAAACTGCCACCCTGGTCAGGTTATGGTGTCATATGTCTGCACTCCCACTGTCCCCTGGGTTCAATGCCAGCAAGAAGGACAGAATCCCATGTGCCCTTTCACATTCCCTGGTTGGCAGACCTAGTCTTCCGGGGGCCTATAGTAATCTGCTGTAAGAAAATGATACTATTGATTGTTTAGTACCAATTAGATGGCATTTCATAGCCTCCTTCTACCTGCTTCTAGTTTGGCATTTCTTTCTGATGCCTCTTCAGTGACGCAGCCTATATTTTCAAATACTTGGATAAAGGTTGTGAAGATAAAGATGAATTTTCTAGATTCCGTGTCTCATTACTGTGATAGAAGTATCTTAATGAAGGAAGGGCTTCATTTTAGGGCGGTGTGTAGACAATATTACTATCCCATATGTGGGCAGCGTCTAGACGGTGTTTACTATCCTGTATGTGGGCAGCGCCTAGACGGTGTTTACTATCCAGTATGTGGGCAGCGTCTAGACGGTGTTTACTATCCTGTATGTGGGTAGTATGTAGAAGGTCATTCTCTATACTGAAGGACAGAGAACCAATGGCAATAGCTATAACCAAGCTTAGAAGAAATCTGGGTGTTGATGACATGATTGGATATTTCTTCCTGCTAGTCTTTCATCAGAGATCGAACATCTTTCTGTTGACCTCCAGACCCGATTCCTGTGTCACCTCTTTAGAGAACATTCTTTGTCAAGCAAAGCAAAAAAACATTTTTGTGGATTTGGTAAAAGCATAAACCAGAGGGGTGGGTGGAATTACTAATTCCGCTTTTTCATTGGTACTGTTTGCCACCTATTTCTGATTACAGAATTTGTTCAATACAACCCATATTAAAATGTTGACAATGAAAGATTTTCTGTCACATACCATTTATTTAGTAACCACCTTGTGTTTATCCCTAATATCATTCTTAAGGATTTTTTCCCTCTTTGGGCACTATGAGAAGGTTTATAAAATTTATCTTTATTGGAATGAGGGAAATAGATCACAAAAAATTGCAGACACATCGGGGAGCTTACTCGTGAGCAGCAGGAGAGAAACAGAGTGAATGTTCGTCTAGGAAGCAATGTCAGGCTGAAAGAAGCTCTCTGTGGGAGAGGGCTAACCATGAAAACATCAGCGGTGTGAAAGATGAGCTCGTCAGCTGTGTCAAACCCGGTGTGTCCTGGAGAGCGTTTAGGGCTTGTGCAGATGTGTTCCAGAGTCATTTGACCAGGTTGCCGCTTGTTTAGAGGCTAACAGAGTGCTGCCTCTGTCAGCGTGTTCAAGCAATTCACAGCAGGTTAATCTGTTTCCTTTGAGTTAAAATCTTTCTGAGTCAAAAAATCTGGTAAGTTGCACCCACTGTCAAGGCCCTTGGGAGATAGGCAAAGCAGAGGGAGAAACACTGAAACAAAAATTCATTAAAAATGTTGGGACACATTGTACAATATCCATTGTTGTCGAAGGCTGATAGTTCATTTCCGGCCGTCCAGATTGGAAATAACTGCTCAGTAAATGTATTAATTAAAACACTGCTTGGCCTATTAGCTTAGGTATCTTTCTGGCTAACTCTTATATCTTAAATTAGCCTATTTCTATTCATCTGTGTATTGCCACATGGTTGTGGCAGTAAGGTTTTGTCCAGTGCCTAACATCTGTGTCCTGCAGCTTCATAAATGGCTTCTCACCAACTCTGCCTTCTTTCTCCCAGCATCCAGTTTAGTTTTCCCTGCCTAGTTCTGTTCTGTCCTGCCATAGGCCCAAGCAGCTTTTTCATTCATTAGCCAATCAAAGCAAAATATATACAGAAGGGAATCCTGCATCAGCCCATTGGAGTACGATGTAACTTTTAGCTCCTGGAGATACATACATGCATTAAAGAATATGGCTTATCTTTTTGAGTATTCCAATAAACTTGTTTTTTTTAAAGAACTGTCCATACATTTTTAGTATGAAAGAAATAATTGTTCCTTAACATTCTCTTAAAATTTATACTATCTAGACATGACTCAAATAAAAGAATAACAAACCTAGGCACCAGGCAGTGTATTATTGACTGTAAATAACATACACAATCAAAAATAGGAGTGTCTTTGGGGGCCTATAGGTAATTGGAAAAAGGAGAATATTTGACGGAACTATTGGTATATTTTACACTGTTTGTACATAAGTTAAAGCTAATATAGATTAAATAACATCACAGTTCAAATTCTATCTTATAAATGATAATTTATAACCATTCATAAATTAATATTTTAATATTGCTACTGAAAATGTAAGGGCACGAGTTATCTTCCATTTATATTCTCAGAGTTGAAAGCGTTTTGCATTCATGAGTATGCATTCATGCATGCTTTGTTCTTTGGTCTGTTAAGTTAACCCCAGTTACCATACATTTTATCAGCTCAGCATGGTCTAGTCATGTTATTAATAGATCATTGTGGTTGGAGAGTAGCTGATGACTTATGCATATGTGTGAGTTCTATTAAACCTGGCCTTTTAAAAATGCTATTCAGGGTCATACAACATACCTTGCCAGCATACCTTATTAATGCGAAAATTTTAAAACTTTGTCTCATTTTGAGGCTGTTAGACTGGGTGATATCAAAGGGGAGTCTGTTCAGAATAGTCTGGAGAGCCGCCAGACTAGATTTTCAGAAATCAAAGGGTTTGGGGGGGGGGGGTGGATTAGTAAGGAAAATTGAGAGTAATCGATGAGGCCAAAGGAAAACCACAGGGCTCTCTTACAAGATCCAGGTGAGAAAAGCTGAAGGAAGCAGAAGGAAAGAATAGCTATGCAAACTTTTGCAAAGGGATGGATGTAAGACAGAGAGGGGGTGAGCTGTGGACTGGATCCTGTGCGTGTGTCTTTAGAGGGCTTGACTGACAGCTACAGTGTCAGCAATGGGTGACAGTCTATGAGATGATATGAGAGAAAAGAAAAGGGTCATTTGTTTTTAAAATGTTGTGTTGTGTGGGCACACGCACGTGATCATGTGTGTGGGGGTGCATGTGTATGTGTGCATCTATGTTGATTTGAATACACATGCATGTGCTTGAGTAGAGAGATAAGGGTTTGGCATCAGGCATCACACCTACCGTTTCCTTTTTGCAAGTCTTTTCTCAGAAACATGACTCAATTCATGGTAGCCATATTAGTAGATTATATTTTTGCACTTGACCGACCAGCTTGGAAGAAAACACGAAATACAATGCCCAATGGCTGATTCTTTCTTTCGCTCAGCGTCTTGTCTTTTCTGAACATAGGTGAGCTTATGGAGATGTTACAATGACTAATTCACAGGTAGAGAAACAAGAACTCCTTAGATTGGCCACGGCCTAGCAACACTTTGGGCTCTGTCATGGTCCTTGCCACTCTCAGTGCCAGCCGCTTCTGCTACTTTTTATCTCTTCAACTTTGCATTGTCCAGCTTCCATCAGTTAAGTGCTCATGCCTTCACCTGTCTTTCTTCCTATTCTTAACTGACTTCGGCTCGTTCTTTGGGCACCAGTACCCTTGTTTCCTAGTGGGATTATGTGGTCCCACCCTCACTTCGTAGAGTTTTTTTTTGAGTGTTTTGTCATTTGGTTGGTGTGTTCAAATGTAGTGGCACAAGATGAAAGCCATGAGTCACCAAGGCCTCATGGGTGTCAGGCCTAGACTCGACTTTTCGGTGTTTTGCTCCTTGTAGTTACTTTTTAATGAGAGAATTACCTTTCCTCTGTTCTTTCAGTGGTAAGAGAGAGAGAGTGAGAAAGATTGGGGGTGGACACTCTTCCCTATCTCTTCTCTGAAATAGATCAGTAGTTTGTTTTGGTTTTGCATGATATAATTTGAGTGAGCTCACAGGGCAAATTTTGTTGCTTAATAATCTTTAACTAAAAAATTTGTGGGTGGTGATGTATCACATGAAGAGCCTGGAAATTCCTAGGAAGAATGTCAACTGGTAATCCTTGAGTTTTAGTATGAATTTATAGTTTGTTTTATGTAAAAATTTTTATGTCTGTTTTATAAGTCTTTCTAAGACTTGCAAGTGGGGTGAAATAATAAATTTATTTGTCTTTTTATTGTTTTGGAAATTAGGTAAATTAGAACAGCATTATTAATCTTTATATTTATTTTTTCACCAAAATCTGTCAGCACTCATGATTCTGCACAAATAACTTACATGACTATAACTGCAAGTCCCGTTTTTGATTTCAGTTGTATTTGGTGTAGCAAAATGACAATGTAAGTCAGTATGTATTTTTATAGTTAAGAGGGTAATCTCAAACATAACATTCTGAGATTAAATCCTGGATCTTGAGCCAGCATAGTCTAGTTTCATACAGAGCATGTGACAATAACAGCAGTTCTGAGTCTTGGCCTCTTTATCTATAACGTAGGATTAACAGTCCCTTATATTGCCATTTGAGGCTTAACAATGGAGGCCTGAGTATATGCCTGATGATATTGGTTGTCCATAGTAAGGATTTTAGAATGGTCACTATAGCTATTAAATATATAATCCTAATGACATGGATAGACCCTTTCTACTTTACAGTAGTGAAATGATTCTTTCACTGAATGAATGAATTTCAAGAAGAGATAAAGATATTTTCCACATATGAGGTGAGATTTAGGAGATAAAATCAATTGGGTCAATCCTTATAAAGAAGGGATGCCTAATTTTAAGCAATAATGAAACTAAAAAAATATGTAAGTACTGTTGAATTTCTTTATTTTTTGATAGTAAACATTCAAGAAGCCAAGTTGGTGTATTGTGAAAACATTGCATCTGTGTTTACCTATCAGCTGTGGAGAATGCATGCATTCAGACCTAATGTCATCCAGCAGTCCAGGAGAAGTCAGCCACCAGGAGCCACTAGACTGGTTAACAAGCAGGAAATTCAGAGTGTAATTCTCTCCTAAGCAGGCATTTCAAGCTTTTGGTTTAGGTGGGTCAGCCCGCCACCATCATTTGCCATGTGACATACTCTTGCTGTAGCTACTTTGTCTGGGCCATTACTTAATGAATTCCAGTGCCTCATTTCAATATTTTTATTTTAAGTTTGTGTTGAGCGCAGAAGGGAGGCCTGTTGGGAAACCGGAGCTGTGGTCTGGAGTCCACCCTGCTCTGACTGCCCTCCAGCTTCCAGTCAGGCTACTTCATCCTCTGTGCTTTGCATTAGAAATCCTGACTCCTAGGAGGTATTCATTGCCTCGCTGAGCCTCACTTTTCCCATCAGAAAGGGAGGGAGGCCCTCTAGAAGGCCGTGCATAGAAGAAACTAGGCCACCGTGGAGACTGTGCCATCATTGCTATTCACGGAGTGAAACTAAACCCACTTAGATGCTCTCTTGGGTGATTAGAAGAGTTTTGTGCCATTTGGATTTCAGGAATGACAGCACAGTAAAAGCAATATGCTCTGATACCTAAGAAGTTCACTGAGATTGAATGAAGATGAAAGGAATAAATATTACCTGTGTTAAATTTTCTACCACAGCAACAGCTAAATGCTATTTCTAAAGTATTTAGGAGGACAGCATCAGAATTTCCAGTACTCACATGAAAGTTTATCTGTCTAAGAATAGACTTTTTTCCTTGGAGGGTGTGTTGCCATCTTCTTATTCTTTCTACAAGTTCCTGTTTGGGGCCACATAGAATGGGAAGGACTTCGAGGCATTGCATCTGATTCAGGCCGTGAGTCAAGTTAGAAGCAGATTGGTTAACAAGAGTAAAGAGAAATTTATGCTACCCAGGCCTCAGAAAGGCTTTAATCCAATTCAGATTCTCAGATCTAGAGATAATATGTAGCTCGTGTCTCTATCCTTGGGAACTGTATATATATACACACTGCCTCCCACACATATGAGGAAGTACCCATAAAAATAGTGTACGCCAGAAGATATTGGACTTGTGAGTTTACTTACTATGCTCTATAAGGAAGGAAATCCAATCACAAACCACCCAGAGTAATACACTTGTTGGCAGTCATTACTCCCTCATGATACCAGTGTGGTTCATTTTATTTATTTCTGTTTCTCTTTCCTTGAAATCTTATGCACTTCTCAAATATGTTCTCTTTGGTTTATCCCTTCTATGCTTAGATGCAATCATTTAAGATATTGAGGAGAAAGGGGCTATAGCTCTTTCTAGTCTTTATCATTCATCCTTTATACTGTATAAGCCCCAAACAATAAATCTTCACTTTCCTTGTGACTATGCCTACGAAGATAAGAGAGTGAGCACAGTCCTTCAGGACTTTTCTTTTTTTAGTGAAGGTTGGGGAACAGGAACTGGAAAGGACAGGCTACAGAGCGGAGCTTAGAGAATAATCCCATCGCAGAGGGTGGTTCTAAGGGTCCTGACACTGGGTTCCATTGTCCATGTTCACTGAGCTGGCTGGAGACTTTAGAACCGCAGTCACTGTCACCTTGCCAGGATGTCAAATAGCTGAAGGGACAAAACTCTTGACATTTCTGTAGGGAAGAAATCTGATTTGATTGAGTCAGGATGGCCCAACCTGTCTGTGAGTAGTACCATTCCATGGACTGGGGTCAGCGACAATAAAACAGATAAGTGAGCTAACCATTGACTCTTGCTCCCTCGAGTTCCTTGGATGTGGACACAGTGTGACAAGCTGCCTCATATTTTGTCATCATGTCTCCTTTGTGGTAGTGGACTAAACAGTCAGACTAGGAGCCCAAATAAACCCTTTCTTCCTGAAAATATGAAAGGCACAAAACACTAATTTTTCTTAATGAATTTATTATAGACCAAACCAACTAATTATGGATTAGTAACTACAGCTATTTCCACAGACAGGCTCTGTAAATATTGTGTTTAAGCAATATTATATGTATTTGTTTCCACATAAGCCATGGCTGATTTCTTTCAAAGACTCACATTATTTCAAAAGATACCATTTTTTCCATGGAGCCAAACCTATTTGGTTTCAGTTCTTTTATGTTAAAATTCACCAACTTTGGTCATACAGTGTTTGAAACTAGAAAATGAAATAATGACTACTTATATCCCCATTTATTAATATACAGAATCAAGTACCTTATATCACAATAAGCTAACAGCTTTGTCATGTTTCTCCCAAAATTTTAATACTTCCTAATTTACATCCCTCACACTGTATTTTAAGGCCAACAGTAAACCAGGTGAGTAAACAAGGCTCACGGTCATCTGTACTTATACCCAGATATTGTGGTACCATTACTAGACAGCTGAAAATGTCACTCTGATCTTTGTAAGGTCCCCATCCTTACTGTTGAAGCTCCTGGTATTTGTTCTTAAGGGTTCAATACAAGACCATCGTCTAGGAAGAGGCAAACCTAGCCTTCCACAGACATTCCTAGATATTCACAGTGCCCTGGATTGAGAAACAGCCTCTTGCAATCCTTAGAGATATTGCAGAAAATAACTCTTGCACATGAGAAATAAAAGATTAATCAGTACTGCTCAGGAGAAGTCCTGATTGAAAATATCTTTCCATTGTGGACATCCTGAGCAAATACTTCACACTTTCTCCTTCATGTTTTGGGAGTGTGTAGATCACTCTGGCTCCCATCACAGCTATTTAGACACTGTATGATGATGTCCTCCTCCTAACATTTCAAAGCCGCGTTTCTTGGCGTTTCTTGTGATCATGCAAGCTTTCTGTTGCTCCCTCTGAGGAGATGACGTCAGAGGCATTTCCACTGTTGCCACACTCAGTGACTTTTTTACACAATTAGTGTTGCATCCGACATTGCCCACAAGTGTAGAGGACATGATTAAACTTGATTTCCATCCAACAATTCGCTGACAATGAAAGAGTCCTGAAATTCCCCTTGTTTCGTTTCTATGCAAGCCTTACTATGCCACCTCCCAAGTACATTAAACCTTTCTCAGGAAAGGACTGGTAGCCTTACACCCATTTTCCTTTTAGACTACAGATAATTTAACAGGGCAATATGGTATCCAATATCTATAACCACTTCCTCTTGGTCAGTCATGTGTTATATTATGTAACCTTCTCAAGAACCATATAGGGTAGTTGCTATTGCTATCTCATCCACATTGCTTTACAGGAAGCTGGTAATTGTATGAGACTGCAAATTTACCAAGAGATGGGACTCAAATCAGACTTCTATTGCTGACGCCAAACAGAGAACTCCAAACCACTGGGACATACAATGAGCTCTGTGTTAAAAGGACTGGATCACAAATATGCACAAAATTTGTTACTAAACTATAAGAACCTATGTTTAATGCACTTAAAAAATTCTTAAAATTAGTGCTCCAGTTTCTTTTATGTAAATACCCCCCCCCCCCAAAAAGGAGCCTAAGCTGTTAAATGCCATAAACAGCTACTGCATCACATTTGGCCTCCAGGGGGTGACACCAAGCAAAACTAAACTCAACAGGAGAGACATTTGGGGGAATATGGTTTGTAAAAGTTCCCTGGGAGCTTTCAGAGAAGGCAATAAATGTGCTGTCTCCAAATCCTCCTCCTCCTCAGTTGGAAGATAAAATGGCTATTATAATCATGGCTCACTTCCTGTTCAATGGGACTTGCTCTCTGAGAAGCAAATGGACAAATAAAAAAGTGAGCTTTCCATCTATTGTCAATGATGAATGTCTGACCTACTTCAAGACCCCTTCCCTGGGCTGGGCTCATTGTCATGCATCCAGGCCTGACCTGCCAATAGTGATGGAGTGCCTGAGGCACCAAAGGATCCTGCGGATGGCCGCTTCTGCTGTGCAGACACACAGCACTTCATTTACGGGCTTTCTGGATTCCTCGTTGTGAATCCGATGGAAGGATTTAGTGTAAAGCCAGGGTTACAACCTTTACTTTGTGAGATGAGGTCTTCGATAAGGAAGGTGGCACAGGAACTGCCTCCCTGTGGCCCCGTCTCTGGGAAGCTGGCTTTGCAGGACCCAATTGTCGTTACATTTCATTTTGCCTCATAAGGAGCGTGATGCTACAGATACTCTCTCTTCACATACATTCAGATTTACATTTCTACCAAGTCATTGTTTTGTTTTGTTTTTTTTTTTCAAGAAAAAATGTTTGTCCGTGGAAAGATAACTAACTCAAAGGCAGCGTCTGTTAAGGGGGGGGGGGTGTGATGTAATAAAGGAGGGACTGGTGGATACTTTGGGAGAATTGCACTACACTGTACTCATTGCGACCCTCACAGTGTTGATGAATGCTGACTGAATTGAGAGATCACCTTAGACAGATGGGATGCTCTGAAGTCACAAGATCTGAGTTCAATCAAAAGTCTTGGATTGAAATTGCATGCATGCCACAAATGAATAGCAGGTATGAATCAAAACTCCAGGATGCTTGAAAAGACGAGATTTGGGGTTCCAGAATCTTCCAAGTCCAAGGGTTGGAGGCTCTGAATATAAAAAAACAGAGAAATAGCACGGAAGTTCCTAGGGCCATTTCTCCAGTGAGCCCTCCCGGGCCTTCCTGAAAGGGATGTTATTTCTAACTCAATGCGGTAAGCAACCTAGTTGTCCCTGGACAGGAGACCAGCAAAAACAACCACAATGAAGCCATTCAAGGAGGCGCCTCAGCAGGGAAGATGGCTAAAACACCAACTCACAGATAGACACTGCCAAAAAAACAGGCTAAGTTGAAGAGAACAAACACCAGGTAGTGATTGCTCCCTCTACTTGACATTCTGAAATAAACAAACAAGATTTTGTGGCTTGCCTCAAAGTTCTGAATAAGGATAGGAGGTGGCTGGGATGTGCACATCAACAAAGCTTTTTTTTGTTTGTTTGTTTTTAAGTGAGACTATTTCAAAAATTGCCGTTACCTGTATCTTTTCCAGAGCATCCTCGGTTTGTGAAACAAGGTAGCATAATAGAGAAACATCTCAGGCAACAGTGCTGTGAGTTACATTCTTAGTTTAGCAAAATGAAAGGAATCGAGGATACGATCAGCATGCTTATATAAGCTGTGAAATTTTCAAAGGATGTGTTTAATTGAAAACGGTGTTTGCAGAAAACCTCAAGCATTCATCATCTGCTTGATAAACCTCACTTCTCTTGAGGGCTCCTCCATGGAGTCAGGATATGACGTTATGAGCTGGACAGGCTGTATGCAGGGATTAGAGATTTTTCTCTGCCATTCTATGTCCCCAAATGTTGGACAATGTATTGAACTTCAAGCTTCATTTCTTTTCTCTTTAAAATATTGTTAATACTAAAACCTCTTCTCAAAATTCATTGAGAAACTCAAAATTGGAAAAAGGACTTCCAGCTGTTAACCCCACATCTATCTTAGCAGGGGACCCCGGAATTGGGAATCTATTCCATCTGTGTGAACATTTTCCTGAAACTTTGGTCACTGTCGTCCTCCCAATGTCTGAATCAACCCTTCATCATTACAGCACTGACAGGTGACATCACAATTGTACGGTGACCCAATTCCCTTTCTGGTTCCCTGGGAGTTGCTAGAGATGCTTAATACTTCAATGGAACTTACTCTCTTGGTAGGGGGAAAGAGAAAATAGAAAAAGTGAGTTTTTCATCTATTGTCGATGATAAATGCCTGACCTACTTTATGACCCCTTTGTTGCATTTGGCTCGTTTCCATGCAGTCAAGCTTGACACGCCAATAACAATGAAACGCTTCAAAGAGTAAAGGCTTCCGTGTATTGTCGCTTTGGCTCTGCAGACACACAGCACTTCCTTTATGTCCCCAGCACCTAACCCTGCACAGTTGCACGGCACGTTGTTGTCCAGCGTTGAGACTTCATACATGGAGCCTAACGGGTCACCTCGCCTTCAACCTTACACTTGTGTTCAGAAAGTGCTGCAGCGGGGCCCAAGCCTTGGTTGTGGCCCACGCTCAGCTCTGCAGCATCTGTGGCTCTGAGGAGCTGCGCAGGAAGGCAGGATGACATTGCTTAAAGATGATGCCACAGATTGTTAGGCCAGTCCCCCTCACATGGCAAACATAGAAGGCAGAAGCAGAGCGCCGTGGGAGGCATTACTAAGAAGAAAGAACCATCCAAGGATTTTGCCAGGAGCTCCAGTGAAGGCTGCCTCCAGGCTCTTAGATTTAGGGTGTGAAAATATTGGGCTGTGTCCCAGTGCTTCCTCATAGTGCCCCCTCATTAGTAAACGTGACCGGACTCCCCAACTTTGCTCTTGTTTGACCTCGCTTCTCCTTCTCTGTTTCCTAGTTGTTGAGTTCTTTGTGCTGATGAATATCTGGAATAAAATCCAAGTCCCAATAGCTTATAGTACAGATTTTAGGATTTCCCATGCATATTCATTTTTCTGAGGTAAAAGTTAAATGATTATTTATAATAAATAAATTTAAAAATAAGTCAAATCTTTAGGGAGTGCTTAGCTTAAATGTATATTTTCATTGGTGGGACACTCTCTCTCCACCTCTCCTTCTCCCTCCCTTATCTCCCTTTCTCTCTTTCTCTTGCCCTTTCTCTACACTTTTGTCTCTCCACTCCCAAAAATGAAAAAAAAAATCACTAGTAGCATATCTACCATGCAGAAGTTTCATCTTTACAGCACACTTAATAAAGGCTTTTTTCATTATTGTCATTGACATAGCTTTAAAGACAATCAAGACACCAAACAGAAATTTAGATAAGAAAACTGTATTATTGTTGCTGAGACCTTACTTGATCTTCTAAATAAATCTAGGTGATATCCTTTTCAGCAACAATGGAATACTACATACAAATGTTTCACTTGATTCTCCTTTTAATAACTAACAAATATCGCTTATAGAAATAAAATGCTTTTATTTCTTCTGCAATTCTCAGTTTCATAGAAGTTCAGAGTACAGAGCTCAGGTAATTGTTTTTGATACACCAAATGAAGGCAAACATACACTAAAAACAATTATCCCAATGGTGACATTATACTTATACCAATGTAAGCATGGCATTTTGTTCAAAGTCCCTCCTTTTTCAGATGTAGGTGAAAGGGATCACAAAGACCAATGTACCTTGTAAAGTAATCGACCTGTTCTTCGAAGTCCTTCCCTGAGGGAGAGACCAGATCTGGTTGGTAGAGTACACACGATTCTCTATCCACTAGAGCTGAGACAGTACAGTGGCCCTGACTGCAGCCCTGTGTGTGTGCCCAGTAGCACCCAGGGTATAGCTGCCACTTTATGACGGCAGCAGTACTAAGAGAGTTACATCATAGTGTCAGCCGCCAGTTTTATAATCTGCAACTGAAATACAGTATCATTGTCAAGCACCCGAGATACAAATTCTTCTTAAAGAGTTTCCTACAGTCACAGAGCAACAATCCGCACAGCTTCACAATCCTGTAATTTCTTAGAAAAAGACATTAAGGGCATCAAGATATTTCAAACAGAGTACAATTTAAAATTTAAACCACTAATTCTCCCATTGCGTTTCTTAGCTGACGGTTATTTTCCACTAACCCATTCTTGCATGATTTCTAAACATGTTCTCCCCAATGGCTGGTACGGTGTTGTTCCTTGTCAGTATATAAAGAATAAAGGGTAGGAAATGACCAAATCTGCTCAGTCATCTCTATAGCGAGTCTGGAAAGAATGTTTGTTTTGTTGTAAACAAAAGAAAATGAGAATGAAAGAAATATAGCACCCAGAACCGGAAGATAGAACTTCTAATCTTAGTTCAGCCATACATGAGCCCTTTGAGGCCAGGCAAAGCCTGGTTCCTTAAATGGAACCCCTATACCTAAGCTAAGAAACATCCTGCAAGCAGGATCAGGAAAGTATAAGCTCCAGAGGGTCAGCACCCTGGTAACAAGGTACTTTCTTCTGAACGTGGCAGGAAGATTCAACCAAAACGTCTTAGAATTATGGTTGCCTAGACAAGACCTGCATAATGACAATACCAGTGGGCATGTCAACAGAGATGAGGCTGTCCACAGAGCCCTACTCCTAGATGAAAAGATGTTATCAACCAATAGCTTCTGAGAATGGACATCTATTTTTCTCCAGGGATGAGACCCCTAACAGGTTATCTAATCTTAAGTGGTCATCCCTAAACACTTGTACTTATTAGCAACACCCAGTAGGGTGTGTGTGTGTAACAGTAAGTATAGAATAAGGCCATGTAGTTAAGAGGGAATTGAGGGGTACACAAGAGGAGCTGGAGGAAGAAACTGATAAACAAAATGGATGTGGGATTCCCCTCTGTATGCTTTGATTTCCATTAATAAATAAAGACCTGCTTTGGACCTCTAGCGGGGCAGAACTTAGGTAGGCTGGAAAACTAAACGGAATGCTTGGAGAAAGGAGGCAGAGTGAAGGAGAAGCCATGTAGCCCTGGCCAGAAACAGACACCTGATGGAACTTTACACAGTAAGCCACAGTCATGTGGAGATACACAAATTAATAGAGATGGGTTAAATTAAGATATAAGAATTAATCAAGTAGAAGCTAGAGCTAATAGGACAAGCAGTGTTTTAATTAATATAGTTTTTGTGTGATTATTTCGGGGCTGAGCAGCCGGGAACCAACAAGCAGCCTCTTCCAAACACAAAATGTTGTAAGTGCAACATTTGTATGAAATTCTCAAGATAATTTTAAAAAGATACTGAAGTACAATCTATATAATGGAAAATCACTAATTGACATAAAAGTGATTAAATACAGCTGTTTGTGACAACAAGGATAGGAAATAACATCTGGGTAAATGACGTTACAGGAAGGTGAAAAAAAAGTACAATAATTAGGATTTGAATCTATAATTGTCATCCAAATGAAATGTCTAAATGCCCAAGGTTTCACAACACAACTATGTTCTCTTCTTTCTTTTCTCTGTAAATAGCCTCAGATGATCTTTCCTCTAGCTCAACACTGATACCATAACTAGTTATTTTATGGATGTGAATAGATACTGTGTCCCATACACTTAGTGAACACCTTGGCTCAAAGGCATGGCTCCACAGACATGAGTTGCTACTTCAAGTTTTTGTTATAGTTACTAGTATGTGTGCCACCATTTAAGACAGTATGCTCTACCACCATTATTCAAACAAAATCTACTTTACATACTACTGACAATGTATTTCCTATATAAACATCATGAAGGGTACAAATTTGGCTAATTGTGATTATGAATTGATATTATATTTCTCTGCTTTCATTGTTGCATTACAAGATATCCCCCAAGCTTTTATAGGTTGAAGTTCAGATGTCTGGCCTGGCATACTGATCCCCACTTGAAATCTCAGCACCAAATTGACTGAGGCAGATGACAATGAGCTCTAAGGCAGCCTGGACTACATACTGAGATACTTTCTTTTAAAATGAAAACAATCACAACAAAAGTTGATATGTCAAGCTCTGATACTGAGTTCCTCCTTCAAAATAAGACATATTGGGGACTAACATCTATATGTATACTATGATATACTAAAAGTAATTAAAATATAGGTTTTAGAGTTTTCACTAATCTGACTTGTGCTTTTATAGTAATATGGGATTAATGGTATAAGCACACACATGTGCTCACGCACATACACACACACACACACACACACACACACACACACACACACTGGGGCTGATCACTAGAACACTCAAGGAGATAAAACTCTGTAGCCCAGGCCTGTCGGCCTCCACATGAAGCCAATGTTGCTGATATACTGATGCTGGAATTCGGGCTTTTAGGGCTTTGGGAAGATAAATTATTTATATCATAAATACAAAAAGCCACAAAGTCTGGGATACTGCTATATTTCTAGGAAACTATTACATTAGTAAAGGAAAATAATTGTCCTTCTCACAAATATAATTTAGTCTGAGGACAGCTTGTTGTCATGTACTTGAAGAACAGGGAGCAGGATCATCTGAGCCAATGCTCGCAATGCTCACCAGCACAGTGTGATGGGACACTGGTGGCCTACTGATCATAAGAAGTACATGTGTTCTGCATTCTCCAGTAGCATGTGCATGTTTCCTGGGGTGAGAGTCTCACCACAGACCCAGACAGAAGCTTGATCACTTGTAAACCTTGTCTCCGGTCTGTCTGTTGTTTCTTCTCTTTCATTTGTTTTCTATGAAGATTCTTCAGTCACATCTAAAAATGAGTAGTCTAAGTGAGCCTACTAAAGAGATGCTAATTCCATGTCAAAGCAGAATTAGGCTGGTGAGATGTGAAACTTTAATGTTTATTATCAGAGGGCTGGGAGATAGCTCAGATGGTGAAATGCTTGGAGTGCAATCAAGAGGAGCTGGGTTCAATCCCCCAGGACCCATGTGAAACAGCCAGGCAGAGAAACTAGCATCTGCAGTCTGAACACTGGAGAGAAAGAGACGACAAAAGGGTTCACGGTGCCTCTAGCCCGCTACTGCAGCACCAAACTAAGGAGCTGCCTCACCTGGAATAAGTAAGCTCAAGAGTAGTAGAGGAAGACACTGAATACTGACCTCCAGCCTCCAGACACACATAACTATGTGTGCCCCTTTCCACACATCCAGAATAAGCAATTAATGCATAATAAATAAAATTAGGCAGTTGAGAATAAACATACACACATATGATGTATTCTATCAAATTTCTCTGACTTTCAGTAATCTGTATTCTCCTAGGTAATTCATCTTCAGCAAACACAGGAGGATTAAAATTCTTCATCTACTAGGTCAGGTTGTGATAGCACTAAGCATTTTACCAATGGACACAGTACCTCTGAGATGATGGCAGGCAAGGGACAGTGGAACCACAGATACAACAGACGCGTGTTCGAGCATTAGACGCCTTGAGACTGTGTTCCTTTTGAATTCCAACTTCCTCATTTTTTAGTTGTCTGAGTAGGTGAGATGCGTAACTACGTCTCCAGACTTTTCCATCAGAGAATAGAGTTATTCGCACCTATGCTGGCGGGGTTGCTGTGAGGACTGAATCAGCTACTGTTAGTAAAATCCCTGAGCTTTGAACCCAGCCTGTTAATCATGCCCTCTTGACTCTTAAAGGAAGCAAATGCAGATTAAGAAAACCCTCACAGACCCAGGCTAGCTGGTCTTGGTGAATTCCCGAAGGATCATCCCCATTGTCTCAGTGTGTGGGTGTACCCCTTGCGGTCCTGAGTTCCTTGCTCATGCTCCCCCTCCTTCTGCTCCTGA
>NC_022019.1:29638032-29643420 GCF_000317375.1 Microtus ochrogaster
AAAAAAAAAAAAAAAACCCTCACAGGTCTAGTTTATTAAACTCTCCTGGCTTCACAGCTGATGCCTGGTAAGTGTCCTTAACCCACTTGATTGATTCATGCTAACTTTTTTTTCCTGGGTGCTGTATAACAGCAGACTAAACACTGCTGCAGGATTTCACAAGAAAACTTTGTTGGAGAGTAAACTCTGACGTCAGACACATTTCACTCTTCTTCAAAGGCCCTTGCATATCAGAACAGGTTGGAAGCATCCCTCAGTAGGTTTCACAGAACTGCAAAGGAGTTTGCAACACACACACACACACACACACACACACACACACAAAATGACCAACCTTGATTATTGTCATTGAAACTTTGAATTGCTGGTAAAAAAATAAAAAATGATCTGAATGTCTCCATTAGAATTGGTGAGAGAGGAAAAAGACAAGAGCTGGTGCTGGGAATCCAAATGTTATTTCTTTCACTTGTGTGCTTTGCAGTTGCTCTGGGTTTATTAATGTAGATGGTGTTTGCATTTCATTTTCGCTGCATTTATATTTTGATTAATGTAGTTCATATTTTCCAGATAAGAAGCAAGAAAAGACACAAATAAAGCAGCTTTTCAGGCTGATTGCTAATTTATATGGATTCATGTATTCAAATTTATGGTCTTTGAATCAAACACAAGTACTCAGTGTTATTTTTCAAATCTCTGACATTATTTACATAAAAGCCCTTTTTGAAATACCAAAGGGAGTATTTGTCATTGAAGAAGTTTCAATAGTGCGCTGATACTTCCTGGAGATGTTTGCAAGGTCTGTGAGAACAAACATCATTTGGGAGCTCAACTCACCAGCAGCGATCACTGTGAAAAGATCTCCAGATGGAGTCTGATAGCTGCTGCATGTGTCAAACCCTGCACACAACACAAAGCTCTCATACTGTAGCCCGGAATAACTAATAGTAAAGAGCGGTCTACTGAATAACTGTTTTTTCCCATTTGTCTTTTTCCTCCTTTTGGTGAAACTCCGTAATGAACCCAAGGCTTGCATAGCCTGGCCTCGCGCTGGATGGCAGAGGAGCATCCCCAGCTCTAAGAACATAAAAGTATTCTTCAGTAGATTTTAGCTACCTGTAGCAGGTACAGCCCACACAGACAGGCATAAAACAATGCAGACTCGTTCTCTAGTATTTCTAGAGAACCAACAACACATCCAACCAAGAAAGTTGTTCTTACTTGCTTGAAATTAAGCCTACAGTACAGTGGTCCTTCTGTCTCCTTCAGAGAGCAATCCATTTTCTCCCCATATCCATCTGCAGAAAGCCTCCATCTCTTCTCTCATCTTCAAAGCCGGCCAATGCAGTTTTATTACAGAGCCCAGTGGTTGACATGTGGACATAGAGAATCATGACATGCATCTATTAGTCTGCCTGCCTTAAGAAACCTCTTGCAAGTAGCTTTTTATTCCCAGAATGTTTTCATGGTTGGTAAAATTACTCAGTCAAAATTCAGGAGGCATGTAATATTTTTCTTCAAAATCGGAAAGCATAGTTTTGGCTAAAACTCTCAACAGCTTCTCAAAATTCTTGTTGCACAAATGAAATTGCACAAATGAAGAGAAATTATATATTCATGTGGAACATCAACACAAAGATTATAAGCAAATACCACCATTTTTCATATTTTACCATAGGACGGGAAAGATAGATTCTCAGTTAAGAGCACTTAGTGAGTGTTCTTAGAACTGTCTGTAACTACATCTCCAGGGTTTCTGATGCTTCTGGTCTATGTAGGCATGAACACTGCATCCAACCCCCCCCTCTCTATTACACACACACACACACACACACACACACACACAGGCACACATTTAAAGTAATAAAATTAACATTGTAAACACAACAACACACTGACATTAGCCTGGAGGAGAAAACCACACCTTTCTTGTAATTTTCCTCTTACCGAGCATGGGAGATCACACTATCAACAATTATATAAAGTAGTCAATGTGCCATTCAGTGATTTTTGCCATAGGATTTTATGAAAAATGTTTAAACTTATTCTAGACTAACTTGTGGAAACACAAAGAGAATTCTTCCCAGGAAATGCCCAGCCTGTCAGATTAAGTTCCAGCTGAGCTCCTCTTCCAGTTTCTAAAATATTAACCATTGCAGGCAATGACATCTTAAATATTTGCATTTTGGGGAGGTAAGGGATGATTGACAGACAGTCTTTAGTTTATTTAGAGATATAATTTCCCTTGGAATGAAGAGCTGTCTCCTCCCATTCTTCTTCTGTGTGGATGGATTGTAGTTCTCTAATGGAGTGATCTGTGCTCCAGGGAATATTTGGCACACCGAGAGACATTTTTTTGGATGTCGTAACTAGAGAGGATCTTTTGGATACATTCCGATTCCAGGAATGTAGAGACCTAAGATGCTAGGAAGTCTGGTTGACACTCTACAAGCGATTTTTCTCTTCCCTCCTGCCAATAATGCCCCAGCTGGCATTCTTTAATGCAACAATAATTCGGAGCTTGAGATGGAAGAATCTATCAGAATTTCATAATCATAAAAAATAGGGGACATTATTTAAAAAGAAAAGTCTTCGCCAACAATTGTCCAAACATTTACAGGTTGCTCTATTTTTCCAAACCAATCCTTCCATCACCCCTAATTCATAAATGACCTTTGTATCCAGAAAATGCTCTGAGAGAGAATTCCTTAGGCACCCGCCACCTCGCTCTCATTATTGCCACTCCATCTGTCGATAGTTTCCCGCTGTCTTCCGTGTTTGTTTATCTGTGTGACCAGATCATCTCAGCTCCACCCTGTGACCACCTGCTCAGCACTATACTTCCTTGCCGTGGGAAGCTTCTGACTTGCATTCCTTCATTCTTTCTTGATCCAGAAAATTTGTTACCCTATAATCAGATATTAAAGTTTTTATCAGAGCATATCAATCTATGCCAGGCATTCTCATTGCAAATAGAAGTTCACAGTCATTACCAAGCGCCCGTTCTTCTCTGATGAGGCTCCAGCTAATGTGACAAGACTGTTGTCCACAGTCTAACCTTCTTCAGGTTGTGGGAGACTGTAGACCCAGTCTTCTGTTCTTGCTGATCCCCGGCTCATGACCCCACTTCTCCTCCACAGCATCCACATGTCTGTATCATCTCAGTAGGAAGCTTTCATGACATGACATCATCTTACTTGCATCCCACCATAGCCTATGTTTTTTATTGAGACTTAGCAGTATCTGAAATCATCCTATATAATTCTATGCTTCTTTTGGCATGTGACTTCATCCTCCCACACACTCATAAGTTGATAAGACTTATATTTACGTCTTCGTAAACACTGTATTATTATATACAATTGTGGATTATTCTATGCAAGTTCCCCCAAGAGAGAAAAACGATAATGAGTTCATTGATAAAATGATGCAGTTCATCTTTTTGTGCACCTCAGACTCAAGGAGAATCTTCTTGTTTGATACGGCTCCCTCCAGGGTTGTCGACCATTTTTCCATACTGATTATGTGTTTCTAAGATGTATCTGAAAATTACTTGGCAAATATTGTCATCTAATATGTACGTTCATCTTTTTTCCCTCTTGTCAATACCCAATACCAGTTTTCAAACCTCAGCTGTCCAACTTTGAATTACCATTTATCTCATGAGCTAAGGTTAAGGTAAATTAGTCCCTTGTGGGGAGAAAATGTGTCTTTCTCGTCTGATGCTGTGCTGTTGTTGGGAGAATTGTTCCTGGCACACACGGTTTTAAACAAACATCTATAGCACAATTGACATAATATAGATAGAGAGCAGTTAGCAGAAAATGTGACACCTGGCAGGTGGCCAATCAATGATTCATATGGTGTGGGAGAGATGCTCAAGCCAGTCGTCTGCCTCCTGCTAGTAATGAGGCCATTTGGGGAAGCCACCAGAGACACCATCACAGAGAAAGAGACAAGTCACAGAGATGAGAAGCAGTTCTTGCCCCAGTGAGGGAGGCAATGGAAAGACTAAATGAGTCTTGTGTGGGAAGTGGGCATCAAAATTAATAGCACATTCCCAATACTGTTTGGGCATTTAATTAAAATGAATTCAATACTAAAGCTGGGCTACAATGTTGACGAGCAGAAGCAGAGTAGTTGTATCTTGTCAATGGTGTGTGGCACAGAGCACGCCTCACAGGAGCCTCGGGAATCACACAATCAGAATTGAGAATTGCAATATAAATGGGGTGGGTGTAAACAAAATAAATTCCTATTTGCCCTGCCTGCCCCCAGAACTGATAAATGCATGGTAAGGTGTACTGCTTCATTTTAGGAGAGTCATTATCTTATCCTAGAAAAAACATTTCAAACTTGATATCAGAATCTGCACTGGAGGAGGGGTGACATTTGAGTAGAACAATTCATTGTAATGTTTTTGTTCATTTATACATAATAAAGCTAAAGAAATTGCATCTCTGGATGAGTGTTAACCTGGACATTCACAGTTAGCTTTGTTGTGACAGCGGTTTTATCGCTGTGCCATCGCCTGGCTTCTCCCTTTGGAAGGACATGTGACCTCGTTTTCTAACCTCAAAATTAAGGTACCACGGGTACTAAATTCCTCAAATCTGTGTTAAGGAATCTAGTGCTTTAGTGTGTAGAGCTCAGCAAACGCTTGCTAAATAAAGTCCGTTTATATTGGTCTGTAACCACAAGTGAAGATATACTTTAGGTACTCTGGTTTGCTTTTTTCTTTCTTTCTTTTTTCTTTTTTGGTTTGTCTGTTTGTTTCAAGAGTTATGTGTTCAGGATTTGGGATAGTCAAAGAGACTGTCAATGTCCTTTCCTTTCCTTTGGCCCATGGCTAGACTCCTCTCCAGGATGCAGTAATAGACAATGGCATGGTGTGGAGTCACCCACAAGAGGCTCCAGGTTCAGAGGATAGGGGTGTTGCTAAACAGAAGGTCATAGTGCAAATCTGGTGTCAGAAGTAATGTACAAAATTTGGCCTGACTGGTAAATATTAGAGTTGCCCAGAAGCAGAAAGAAATGTAAGAATGAAAGAGTTTATCCTTGGGATTGTATTGATACCCAACCCAATGGCTTGTTATATGTCTAATGAAAATAAAGAGGAGAGAGGGAGGGAGGGAGAGGAGAGAAAGAAAGAGGGGAGATAGATAGACAGACAGACAGACAGACAGACAGACAGACAGACAGACAGACAGATAGATAGATAGATAGATAGATAGATAGATAGATAGATAGAGGTGGGGAGGTTTCTGTAATCTCAATGATAAGGAGGCTAAGACAGGAACATGGCAAGTTATAAGCTCACTTGGGTAGCAGTTTCAAATCTCTCTCTCTCTCTCTCTCTCTCTCTCTCTCTCTCTCTCTCTCTCTCTCTCT
>NC_022019.1:29643520-29663620 GCF_000317375.1 Microtus ochrogaster
CTCTCTCTCTCTCTCTCTCTCTCTTTCTCTCTCTCTCTCTCTCTCTCTCTCATCTCTCTCTCTCCTCCCCCCTTCCCTTCGTCCCCTTCTCTTTCTCACACACAATTAGAAATGAACGAAGAGAAGGAAAAGAGATAGGGTGAGCTGTTGATTATTTAGTAAATGACGTTCAGAGTGATTTATTTCAGTGGAGGAGGCTGCACCTCCCTCTGAATTCCATGACGAGAGACCCCATTGGCTGCCTGGAAGCCATTGCTGGGACCTGGCTAATGACTCCACCACTTGGCTCTACCTTTGTAAGATTCCTAACCCTGCAGCTTCCCTCACATTTACCACGTGTGTCTCTGTTTCCAGTCTTGACACTTTGGGTTTGGTGATGTGTGATCCCAGTACAGCTGTGGAGAAAACAGAGCTGGCAACCCAGCACCCAGAGAAAAATGGCCGGATGTCTAGGAGACTTGCTGGATCAAAGGGTACATGAGTTTTTTACAGCTTTTACATTGCCAAATCGCCCTGCAGAATAGCTCTATTAATTTACACTCTGCCAACATGCTTAATGGACTGTACCGTAATTGTCTGTTTATCTATCTGTTCCCCTCATTAGGATGTAAGCTTTTCAAGGACTTCTTAATCTCCCAACGGCCAGTGCTTATCATTTATCCTGATGCAGGGTAGGCACCTACTTATTAACCCAGTTCTCTACCCTGTCTCGATGCTCTTCAAAGCACCAAGCACACATGGTACCATTGTGCAGTGTATGAATAGGAGACAAGGTGGGCTTTGTGCCCCCCCCCAAAAAAATCAGTTTATTCACAGACTTTTGTACAAAGTTTAGGAGCTGGTTTATACCTCAGCTATGTGTAGTGAATTTCTTAATGACTAGCAGAAGACCCTAGAGCATATATTGTTGGCATTGCCTAAGATTGAATATTGATGCTGTGTACATTTAGGGGATCTATGTGTATGGATACTGTAAATGAATATCTTCCAAAATCCATATATTTATAAATGGCATTGCAAAAACTTCCTTTAGGGTAAAAAGTTGATTCTTTTGTTGCTATGGTGATTACTTGTAAGTGTTTATAAGATTACAGTTTTCTTTTGAGAACCAAAAAAAAAAAAATCTGAAATTCCTCAGGAAATATGCCTACTTTGTGAAATCTTTAGCAAAGATATTAAGCAAATTGTCAATACATCTCTTTTCTATGAGCTTAACAAGACCTTAAAAAGAAGAATGCTATTTACTTGACACATAATTAAAATAACGGCTTACATTTTGAAGAAGGGCTTATTTAATCAGATTGCAAAGGTTCATAATGAGAAACATTCAGCAAAGTTTATAGTCTGTATGTTCTTCAGAAACCTGTGAGCACGTGAGGATCATGAAATGCAGTCTGGTAAGTGCTGCCATGGAGATCACATGGCTAGGAAGGGACACGTACCTGCCTGCGAAGGAGGTCAGGCCATAGGGTCCAGTTGCAATGTCGGATCCATTTGAGTGTTTCTAATGACTCACGCCGTGCACGATGCTCATTCCTTCTTCAGGAACAGAGCCTCACCTCACCATACAGGGAAAGCAGCCCCACAGTTCAAGCTCACAGGCAAGCTTCCTCTCTTTCCTAATACATTTCATGTATTAAAGTGTGCCTTTAGTGCCTTGCTTCTCAAATGCATAAATCTTAGTTATGCAGATATCAAAATATATTTTTAATCAGTTACACTGTGCTTGGAATCCCTATTGACTGGCAAAACAATTGATAAATAATAAATTAGGTATTTGGTCAGTTATAGAGACCCATATTATACAATGTCCAAAGCAACAGGTGTAACCCACAGTCAACACAGAATTTAAAAATACTGCCAAAACTTTTGTCAGATAATGGATAGAATGGATAAAATGATTAAGAAATGGTTTCCAGAAATTTCTTAACAATGTGACTTTGAGCAAGGACACAGACCTAACAATATCTCTGCGTTGTGTTCCCTGTGCTCCATCACTGGGCAGCTGCATGAAGGAGGGAAAGGGATGCTTAGCTCGGCTAAGACAGGTATTATATGTAGAGCTGCCCTTGGCAACAGGAATCAAACTGTAATTTCATGAGTAATGTCACCCAAATTAGAAGTCACCCATGATGCTTTTCCTGTACTGACACCAGAGTAGCAGTGATTATGATGACAATTTCTACAGGGTAAAACCAACAACAAATATGAATTCCTATAAAATCCTTTAAGGATAAGAAAATGATGTCAAGGCGCTCATGTGGACTAGTTGAGGAAAAGAGAGAAAGGAAAGAGTAAGTCAAATGAAGGGAGAAAAATGACCCACATAAATCACACATCGAGGAAAATTGATGGAGCCAGTGGTACGGCTCATTGTTTTCCTGGTCCAGATGGACTTTAGTCATGAGAAAACACAGACAATTCATTGTTTACTTTCCCAGATTATGAGAGCATGAAGACCCTCCTCTAGAGCCTCTTAATCAGAATATTATTAAAATAGTTATCAGTGCATTCTCAAAGAGTGGTAAATATTAATTTGAAATGAAAGAAACTCATCACTCTGCCAAAGGTTGGGGGTTTAAGTTGAAAAAATACTTATAACTTTGTGAAGCTAAACATTTCATTATAACAGTTATTCTTAATTTTATTTATTGCAATTTTTCAAAATGTATACCTGTGTGAGTGTCTGTGCACATGTATGGTGGGGTGTGGGTGCCTGTTCACGTGTTAAAACCTTCAGAAGAGGCAGACATCTTTCAGATCCAGTGTTGCCAGCATATGTGGGCTGTCAGACTTGTTGCATTGGCACTTGGGTCCAAACTCTGGTCCTCATTGTTGCTCAGCAACAGTGCCAAGCTATTTCTCCAAGCCCAATGTAGCTTTTAGATATACTCTCACTTAGGATTTTCATGAATGTGGTTGGGATAATTGAAACACCCACTACAATGACACTCATCGTGTTGTAGAAAGGGCATAAAATTCTGAGACCGAGTACTAGAAAATAAATAGGAATTTAAAAGAACATTTGTGTGTGGAAAACCACTGACATCCAGTTTTTGCTGGAGAGTGCTGGTTGAACGACCACCCTTTATGGCGATGGGTTTACTGCCTCCTATGCTATTAGGTCTTATACCATAAGTCAAGTTAGGAAGGATCAAGCTTAAGGTTTTTATTCTGATCTTGAAAAGTGTGGCTATGGTAAGCATTATGCAGAACCTCCTTTTTCCTCTTCTTCTGAATGATGGCTGTAGACCCATGGTGAAGCAGACTGCTTGTTAAATTTGAAAAGGAGCACTTGTCTGCTGCTCGCTTCCTGTGTGAGTCCCACCCTCTCGGTCTTGATTGACAAGCATGAGATGACTTTTGGAGTTAGTTTCATATTCACACATTGCCATTTTGAGCACCACTTGCCATTGATTTTTGTGTTGTTTTTATTAAACTCTGCTATTGTTTCACTAACACAGTTTGGCTATTGGCAGCTTGATTTTCAACTTTATTATAGTCAGTACCTCATGTTATCTAAAATATTAGAGAGTTTATAATTAATTTTAATTTAATTTTATTTTGATTAGTATAAAATGCATGCTTCTAACTATTTTTGAAACATAGATCATATTCAAAATAAATTACATATGAAATTCAATGTACACAGACTTGATAAATATATGATTCACTTTTCTCTTCAATTCTCTTAAATAATATTAAGAGTGCATAGCTCTGTAACAGAAGAACCCAAATACTTAGAAACTGGAATATCTGTTTAGTGGTGAGAGCCCACTAATTCTCTAAATTTATACAACATAAAACAAGATTAATGAAGCCAGGATAGAATGTACAATTTGAAATTTATTTTAGAAAGCACTTGAATGACTCTTGTAATATAATTGCATTTTTATTTAAACCAGAAAATAAAATAAGAAGAGACCATGAAATCGAAGAGTAATAGCAATGATTAAGATTCAGCTGGGATAAATAAAGCTGAAAGGAAGCCCAAGATGACAACTGAGTAATATCTGTGGAACTTAACTACAGATCAGAAGATAACTTCCATGCCTGAATCAACTTGTCAAGGAGTTAGCTGAAACAGGCTGTCGGAGAACTGAGGAAGGAAGCCTGTAATATGTAAGAGTTTCACCCAGGAGAGTTATTCAGGCAGTTGAATTTCAGACAGTGTTATCTTATGTGTTGCTAAAGCACCTGTATTTGAATATTTCATAGAAGCATACCGATGTAGACAGGTGCACACAGTTTGTAATAAAGCAAAAGTCTGCAGGCCAAGAGCTTAGGGCTCCTACTTGTTACCTTCCAATGTAACATGGGATCTGTATGAGGAAATGCTTAGCTCAGCAAGGCTTGACAGCGTGCATCTGTCCTCTAGCATTTGTGAGGCTGAGGATCGAGGCTAGCCTGGGCTACATAGCAACTCAGAGTTATAGACATCACTCAATGGCAGAATGCTTGCAGGGAGGGAAGGAAGGTAAAAGGGAGGGAAGGTGAGGGAAACCATCCACTGTGAATCTTTATAAACTGAATCAACCTCCTTGACTTCACAATGGCATGATAAAGACTATACAACTTCGTTCCCCAGGATGGAGACAAGCGCCGTGCGTTCATGCATGGAAACATTTTCTATCTGCAGCTAATGGTGTAATTGCTGGCTGAGTAAACTGGCAGGCTGGTCACTAGAGCACTCTTGCCACAGTTGTGGGGCACAGTTGGGAGCACCGTCGGGAGCACCGTCGGGGACCACTCCTGGCAGGCATCAATTTTACATGCCTTTATGTAAGGCCACCCACACAAAAGAAAATGAAGATGGCCCAAAGACATCATTTACCTTATGTGTCAAGCCTTCGAAGATTTTGAGGTTTCCTCTTTGAGTAACTACAGAAGCCAAGCCATATAGTATGTGATGTGAGATTGACACTATGGTCCCAAACTGAGGTCATGTTCCTTGGTCATTCTTTTTCTTTCTCCTCCTCCCCCCGCCCAGTGTGTGTGTATATACACATATATATATACATATATATATATGTATATATATACACACACACACATACATACATACATACACACACACACACACACACACACACATATATATATATATATATATATACACACATACTGATTTTGGGTTTTGGATTCAGGGTTCTCTGTGTAGTCCTAGCTGTCCCAGAACTCACTCTGTAGACCAGGCTGGTTTAAAACTCAGATATCCTCCTGACTGCCTCCCAAGTGCTGGGATTAAAAGCATGTGCTTTTAACTACAGTTTCCTAATCATTTTCACAGTGGAAGCTGTCAATCAGTTCATTCAGTTTTATGTGGTCTGGGTTAATGGAACACAGGCACTTTTTAAAGAAAAAGAAAATATCTGGAATGTTGCATTTATTTTTTTTTTTAATCAAGCAAAATATTTCCCTAAATGATGGAACACACCCCATTGGCACTGACAACAGGACAGGTGTCCTTGAGTCCTCTGGCTATTGTGCCCTGAGGCACATCTCTTAGGTTTAACTGCCCCCCCCCCTTGGTATTACCTCTGGGCAAAATGTCACTCTGCATCAGGGAAATTAAGAGCAATATAAATTGCTGCAGCATAAAGAAGCCTGGGTAGTCTTAGAAACACTTCTCAATCACCTGAGCATGTAGGCTGATAATTAATTAGCCTGCCTGCTGTCCAAAGACCAGCAGTCTCCTCGGGCTCCCGTCTGTGGAGTAATGCGTTCTTCTGTTGCGCGATTTTGGTCATAAGTTTCTTCTTGAAGTTGACAGGAGCATAAAAGCTGTACAATGCTTAATCTTTCCTCGAAGAAATACTTATATTTAAAGAATGCCTAGCCCCTAATTAGAATAAATTACTCCTGATGGAATAAGCCTTCTGCAAAAGGAGGAAAGAAACCACATTGAATTTCAGTGCCATAGGGAGGCCTCAACCTTTCAAAATCCACCTCCGAGCCTTAGCGGCTGTTGTATTCAGGGGCCAAGCTTTGAGAACAGGGCAGGAAATAAGTCTGAGTAGCATTTTCTAAGTCATTTTTAGCACAAAAAAATATATTTACAATACTGGCCGAGACTTATCATGCACAATTGAACCTGACCCCCCAGTAAAAAGAAAAGTAAGCCATTTAAACCCATTAAAATGACACCAAGTAAATTATGATGTTCATTTTCTTGTACACTTCTTATCATTTTTTATTTTGGGATATTATGGTTGATTATCTCTAGATCCTAATAAGAGGGATGGGTTGGCATCTGTTTTGTTGACTTATAAAACATTTATCATATGTTATGCACTTATTCTTAGTTTATAGCACAACTTTCCAAGGTCCCACACTGTAATACAACCTGTCAAGCCTTGCTGGTTATAATATGGAAACCCTGAAGGATGTATTGTTTTTTCACTGAGACATTAAAAAAATAAAGCCTCTAGATTTTTTTCCTAGGGAAGTATTTTACATCCTTCATCTTGACATAAGGTTTTAGGGGCAATTCTGTCATTAAAGAGGCACAGAAAGTACAGAAAATAGGACTGGATGGGTAATAGTGCTTGTGACGCAAGTGTAAGGGCCTGAGTTCAAATCCCCACACTCGTGGGAAGCGCTGCATGTGGTTTCATATACCTAAAACTACAGAGTTGCAGGTGGTAGAGATGAGATTTGTGTGACTTCTCACCTCCATCCTAAATCCAGGAGCAGAGAACAAGGTGGACAGTGACGGTGACAATCACAGAGCCCTGCTCCGGCCTCCATGCCTGTACACACACCAGCATAGACATGTGCAAATGCCCCGCACAAATCAACACACCGCACACACACGCACACACACGTGCTTGCAGGGTATTACATTGATAGCATATAGTAAATGACAATCTAATAACTATGTTATTCACTAAATTGTAATACCAGCAAGGGATTTAAAAATGCAGCTATGATTATAATCAAGGGAAACAATCCCCCTTTTTGGAAGGAATTTTTGAAAGGTTTCTACTCTGTGTTTGCAATGTGTATAAAGTATTACTGGGATTACATGGTCATGGGGATTTAGAGAGGTTTTTTTTTTGTTTTTTTTTTATAGTCCAGATGGATTTGAGGAAAAAAAAATAGGTACCTGTTTATTTCACGCCGGTTCATTTTAATAACATTTCTAATATTATTTTTTACATCATTTCTCCCTTCTCTCTCCCCATTTGACTCCTCCCATGACTGCCCCCGTGCTCTTTTTCAATTTCATTGTCTTGTTCTCTTTATGTGTGCTTTCGCATCGTGGCCTTTCATTCAGAGACATATTCTCACACTGTACTTCAGGCTGATCTAGAATTCACTAGGCAGTTCAGTTTTCCCCAAGTTGTGGCAACCTTCCTGTCTCAATCTGGCAAATGTGGCCTATGTGTGTGGCACCATGCCTGCCGTCCTGTTTTAATCTTAAATTTTTAGAAATAATCAAGCAAACATCAGGGATGTTCACTTCTCCTGCCCCTAGGAGAGTTTGCAATTTGACAAAGTGTAGTCTACTTTGTCTTGATGGGGAGACTGTCCTGGCCACAGTGAATTTCTCTGTAAGCAGCAATAAGTCTGTTGGATGATACCTAAGGGCTTTGTTCAAAGGCTTTTTACCAACCAACCACATGTTCACTTCTTGAAAGAAACTATAATTGACAGAACTCCATAAGACACCCTAGCATTCAATGGGAATGCCAAATTTATCCATCCTCTGAAGGTGATCAAAGCTGCCTTTGAGAGAGAAAACAAAGCCTGTGCAAACTGAGATGGTTAATATAAAGCCAGTCATTACTTCAGTGGCCAAAGTGTCTTCAGAAATGTTAGCTGCCTGTCTCACAAAAGTAGACAACCTGCAAAGCCACAGGTTCTGCCCAGGTCCTTGCCACGGATCTCAGTGGTTTCCATACCAACAGGAGATTATGTCATTACCCTGGAACTAATTCCCCTCTTGTCTTTACTACCAGGTTGAGTTTCCCCATCTCCTTTGTGGTGTACACCCGGGTAGTTTTCCATAGCATCATGTGTACACGGTGTCTTATCTTTGTTGAGGACCACTTAGCTAAAGAACCTGAACATGGCTCTCTTGCCCCTCCTGTGGCTTCTTTAATCTACAGGAGCTATAAATATTTGCTGATCTCTGCTTAACTAGATTTGTGGGTACAGTTTTAGTCATGAGCAGATGTAATGTAGGTTACAGCATTAAGTGCTGTAACTATGATTAATAGTTTATTAATTGTACCTAAAGTTACTTTAGTGGGAGACTGCTTCCATACAAAGGAATGCAGATCAGGCCTTTTTTTTCTCATCTGTGTATGTGATCTCTACGTGTGATTTGTGTCAAGGATTTATCCCAGTCTGCATTTTTCAAGTATTAATTTTACTTGCATTCTCACTTAGTCTAGTGGGTTTTTTGGAGGGGAATTAAACATTATTATTTTCATTTCGCTAATTGCCTTTCTTTTACCCAATTTTATTTTTAAAATGCTGTGCTAATAAGAAATGCACTTTCTTGACCACTACATTATCGTTATAATTTATTTTTATAACTCTATTGTAAACAAATAAAAATAGTATCAAATCTAATATTAGTGGGGCTTGTGTTTCTTGTTAGCTAAACTTACTTATTTGTCTACGTAATAGAAGGAGACTATGGAAAGAGATGAAAGAAATGCAGAGATGATATATGAAGTTGGCAGCAGAAAGACAAATGTATAGTTTACTAATGCACTAGATTTTATATTTATAGACAGACACTTGCGTATACACTTGGGATTGGATCCGGTATCTTTGCATATTGGAAAAGCACTCTACCACTGAGCTATACTGTCAGTCTCCAAGAGAGACCAGCTTGGAGACTCCTCCCCCAACTCTCCAATGACTAGTGATACCTAGTCCCTATTTTATATGTTTTACTATTAGATTATATAATGTGAACTGTGTACATTTCTCTGTGCACTTTGCTATCCAACATGTGCTTTGAGAGGTAATCTGAGAGATAGCAACTGTGATTCTGCTGTTCCCCTGAATAGTGTTTTCTGCCCTGAGTCCGTTGCCAGCAAGAATTTTTCCCATTTAGTCTCAGATGCAGGTGTGGTTACTTTGTTTGGATTTCATTCCGTATATCTTTATTAACATCTGAGCCTCGGGAGAAACTCCCTTGCAATTGGCAGTTGTGCCTTGGCTGTGCTATGCTGACTCCCCTTTCTCTTGCCCTTCATCACTCAGAGAAAGATCTGCTAAACCTGGTCCCCACCCTCCCACCCCCTGCCTGCTGAGGCAGCACCAGTTACCAGCTGTTGAACGCAATGGATTGAAACAGTTGACACTCTGGACATTTGGTCTCTGCAGTTCATTTAAAATGAGTCCTTTCTTGGAAACATGTATACCTGCCTGCTCCCCCCCCCCACCATGTGTGTTTTTATTTGATTATTAATGACAGATACACTAAGATACCCCACATTTTGAAGAAGCATATCTCTAGATTATATTGACATCTGACTTACAGGAAGCCAGGATTTAAGAGACCCTAACACGGATGTTTTGAAAACATTTAGTGTTAGCTTCCTTTTTGACAAATAGGAAGGAGAATGATAACATTTTTATTCCTATATTCCTATCCAAACTTTCATGAGTGTTATAAATATTGTTCTGTGAGCACATATAGAACTGGTCATCAGGACAAATACTGAACGCTTGGTAAATATGGACTGTAATTGAAATACTAGTCACATGCAGTCTTTCTCTCCCCTGTACTTACTCACCCATTTAAAAATCCCTTTGCCATTTACTTTTATAAATATTAATAAGGAATAACAAGCAAAACCTTGCACACCCAGAATTGTAATCAAAGCTTCTTACCCCATATTACTCTCAGTGTTACACATAAATACACATGTTGTTGAATTACATGCTATATATACAGATGTTGTGGTGTGCAGGGACTAAAATCTTCGTGACTTGGTCTTCCGTAATCTTTCCCACTCCTTAGCACCTTTTTATTCCTCCAAATTGTTGTCTAAATACAGTGACAGCTCTTCCTTAAATTCTGTAGTATTTTAAGAAGTGGATGTGCCCTTTCAAAGCTTCTCAGATTGTCTGGTGATAACTATACAGCAAACTGTTTTCTGTTCACTTTTCTCATGGCCAAAACTCTGATGCCAGCTACAGACACAGATGAGCATACATAAGAAAAGGTTATGTGCCATATGTGTGTGTGTGTGTGTGTGTGTGTGTGTGTGCCGTGTGTCTGTGTGTGTGTGTGCGTGCATGCGTGTGTGTGTGTGTATGTATGGTGGTTTGTTTTTGGAGAGAACGAGAAAGAAGGAATTTTGGTGTGTGCCTATGTGTAGTATATCCTCAGCAATGTCTGTGCAGCATGCACACAAATGTGTTGACATCATGTAACTGTCTTTATTGTTGCCTCCACACTATAGTTATTGATATAAGGTCTCTCTGTGAACCTGAGGCTCACTGATTGCTAGACTAACTGGCCGAAAACCTTCAGGAAAACAGCTTGTGTCTCCCTCTTCCCTATTCGTGTGTTCAGATGTACAGGCATACGCTACTGTAAGTGAACATTTACACGAGTTTTGGAGTAAGCCCAGCTCCTCACGCATCTGCAGTACTTCAGCAGCTACGACTTCCCTGTGTGGGCCTAGTAACATTGCCCCCTTGCTCCTCAGAAGAGTAAGAAACACTCGCTTTTTTGTTTTTCTGTTTTTTTTGCCAGGGTTGATACTAAAATTCTTCTTACTTTTGCCTGTTTGTTCAAAAATGTCTTCGATCTAATTTTATTTTGAAAAGTTACTAATGACATAGAAATATCAGGAACAATCTGTAAATACCCTTTTCAGCTGTGTGGAAGCTTCAGACTGTCGCATTGGTGGCTGCGTCACGTAGCACTTGCCAGCTCTGGAGACTACTGGGTCTTTCTCTGCTACTTGTTAGATACTGTCTCGCACATTTTCTGTTTTGGCAACAGTAAGTAGAACATGAATACATGTTATTTTAAAAATTTTTTTAGCAATTCTCATTCATTAAATTTCTTTGGAGTGCCTTTGTGCTTTGGGGATTCTTGTTTATTCATGAAATTTGTTGTCTCTTATTTTTAGCTCTGTGTGCTGGGATAATTCATAAGCCCTTGTAACAGTTGATAGAAAGTTAGGCAGTAAAGCTCAGAGGCTAAGTTATGTGTGTAATGCCCCTTTAACATTGACAGGCCTGGGTTCTCGACCCTCTTGTAAGGTTCTGAATTTTCCTTCTAATAGTAATGATATAGTTTAGTCAATGTTTCTCCTATACCTACAAACATCTCATGATCTAAACTGGTCAACGGGAATATCAATAGAGCCGGCTTTCTCCTTGCCTACACAGTTTACTGGGTGCTCAACTACTCATTCACTTGACATCTCTAAAACAGATTTGTATTTTCCTTTGTATTTTCCCATCTTCTTTCCGATTTCCTGCAAGGCACCCCCATCTCCCCCCCTACATCTAGGGTCTGGCTCCTTCGCAGGCAGCCTTGGATGACTGTGATCTTAACCTCTTTCTAGTCCTTTCCCCGTTGCTTCTGCCCACTGGACAAACATCAGAAGCTGCAAGAGAAAGAAAGTCAGAGAGGAAACAGTGCAGAAAGAAAGCTCAAGAGACCTCCTGTGGTCCTCTGTGGCTCCCCCTCACTCCTTAGTAGACAATTGAGTTAACATCTGGAGTTCCTGCAGACCCACCAAGTGTTTGCTACCTATCTTACACCTAGATTTCTGAATTTACAATATATTTTATAAATTTCTGTTCAGTCATAACTCTGACTGGCTGCTGGGCCCCAAGCTGCAAACCTCGTAGGAATATTTTTTATATCCTTAAAAATTAAAATGCTGCGTGTGTGGCACCAACATGCAATTTCAACACTCAGCAGGGTGAGGAGGGAGGATATTCTCAGCTATGGGAAAAGTTTGGGGCTAGACTGTCCTACATGAATCCTCTCAAAGCAATCAAAATAAATATCCGGATCTGGAGAGACAGCCCTGTGCTTGGGCGCATTCACTTCACAGTCTTGAGGATTAATGTTTGGAGAACTGAACCCAGAGCCCTGTGCCTGACACCAACCGAGCTACATCCCGACCATGTTGTGTAGTTAATAATGGATGTGGTGACCTCGCCCTACAAAGCCAGGTACCAGGTAGTAGAAATTTCCCAGCCCTAATTGACCAACCAAATTACGTCTTTCAAGAGTCATGCACCTGGTCAGATCTTCTTATTTAAACTTTGTTGGCAATTGCCTTGCATTTCTCTATAAGATCTAGAAAGACAGTGTGATAATTGGCTTCAGCTGTCCACTTGACACAACTCAGGGTCACCTGGGAAATGAAACCTCAATGGAAGTTTGGCCTTGATTAGACTGGCTATGGCCCTGTTTGGGAGGCATTTTCTTAACAGGTAATTAATGTAGAAGTCGCCAGTCCATTGTGGGCAGTACCACCCCATCCCTAGGCAGGTAGTGTTGGATTTTATAAAAGTAATCAGAAGTTGGGGGGCAGGAAATGGGAGTTGAACCAGGCCTCTTTCTACCTCGAGTTCCTGCCTAGCCTATATACACAAACATAAAATTAATGTTATCAAGACACAATATCTTTCTGTGAGCATTCTGATTTGTATGCCCTTCAGGCTCACATTCAAAGAAAAAGTTCCATGCCCTTTCTCACACGGCCTTTTTCAGACGTACGTAGTGTCTCAGGTGGCTCTGCAGAGAAGAGCGATCACTCTGAAGAAGCCATCTTTTATTATTTCACAATGTGTGATGGTTAAACTCATCTGCTCACGCGTGCTTCTCAGATGACTTATGCATGGCGGTGTGCATCTAGCACTAGTGCTGGGGGAGGGGAAGCAGGCAAGCTGATTAATGTCTTAGGCACACTAGTATAGCCAGTTCAGTCAGAAACAGTTTCAAAACACAAGGTAAAGAGTAATAGAGAAAGAAATCCAACGTTGACACCCGGCATTCACTCGTTAATTCATGCACATGTATATACAACCGCACAAGCACACACTTCCTCATACACATGAAATAAGGAAACCAATATAAATAATCATTGCTCATCTCATCATTGCCAGTTTGTTAAACTCTGATTCTTATCTGAAGACTGTTGCTGGGTCTGCTGACTCCACCTGGTGTGAATCCCTACCCTGGTGAACATGTGCCTTTTCCCATGTCCCCAGTCTGCTGTCTCATAGGTAGATAAATAAAATGGCCACCACCGATTCATATTAACACAGGGCTTTTGGGAGATCGGCATAAAAATTCAAATCTAACCCCTGGTTTTGTTAGCCTGTTTGCTTAAGGACCAGTACATTATCTTAGTTTTCCATTTGAACATGCGGTTTTTGATTTATGATAACCGTATTCTGAAATGCCCATTTCTATTCTGAAATGCCTGTTTCTCAGTCATCCTTTGGGCAATCATTTCAAGTTACTGAATGTATATAGAGTGGTTTATAACCTTCATAATGTTGAGAGAGAGTACTTTCTCTTTTAAGACCTACCAGTTCACACCACAGTCTCACATCTAGAATGTATATCGATGTATCCAATGCTGGTGATGTACACGCAGGGGTTTTCTCCTATGACCCAGCGTGCCTTGGCGGCTGCACAAGGCACTCATCTGTCAAGCCTTATGAGGTAAATAGGTTGCAGAAATGGAGGCAAATTACACACTAAATGCTTCCCTCAGGAGTCACTTCATGCCTCTGTCAATGCGGCAGCACTCTATAGAATTCTTTAAATTAAATAGAGGCTTTGCTTGGGAACTCATTCAAGTACACAGAGAAATAACAAAATCACATAAATTGTATTTTAATTTTTAGTAATTTTTCCCCTCTGATATTTCTCCTACCCCCATCGCACTAACTGAGGTTTTATGGCAAGTACATTTATATAAACTACTGTGTTTCTCGAGTTACTGAAATCCAGCAATATCTTTTATTTTATTTTTATGGTACAAAGATAACTAATCTGGACTCTGTGTGCCACCTTAAAGATAGCGTTATCTAGGCATAACTGTGTGTTACTGTTCAGGAACCAAGGGTGGGCAGACACAACCACCCACAGGGATGTTCTGCTGAATATGTTTAGGTTTGACTTTGTGCCCAAATTTTTAAACCTTATCAAATGCTCCAAGACAGCTTTAAGGAAAGAAAAATATTCCCATTAAATTTGAGAGGCATGTTTCCACCTTTTAAATGTGGATGCATATGCAATAATAAGAGAAAATACTTATTTTGAAGAGACGGTTTTTCTAGTCTCCGTCAGTGATTCCCTATGGAAATAACCCTTACATATGTTGAGTCTTAAATAAAAAGGAAACCTTAGGTTTTAAGCTTTGAAATCTTTTAGATTCATACTATTTCTTGCCTGCTTATGAAATCATATTTCATATCCCTTGCTGGTGTAAACTTCAACTGGCAGCAAGGGATAACAGTCCCACAAAACTTTTTTTTCATTGAATGAATCAAAATTGTGTAGCAGTGGCTTTCAGGGCATGTCAGCTTTACAGCCCTTGCCCAGCAGGCACAAGACCCTCCGTTCTATTGGTTAGCAAGACATGAATGCATTTTAACATGTTCAGCTCATTCTCTACAATAAGAACTCATTACTTATAGATATGATCATAATTTAAATTTGAAGTTTGGTTTGGTTATTTGGATTATTTTGAACTGGAGTCTCTTAAACAGTCTAGATTAGCCCAGAACCCATTCCCCTTGCCTTGAGCTTCCTAATCCTGGTAGGATTCATCATACTTAGTTGAAGTAGTCTTCTATTAGATATAGAAAACTTATTGCTGTTGATAATATCCTTTTAGCCTTTTTGATAAAGTATATATGCTTAAATGCCTCTGGGCAGCAAGTCAGATTCATCCTCTACTGCCGGTCAGCAAGCTCTTTAGTAGCCCTTTCTTACATGCAGCATGTACTGTTGTGTTTAGTGCTGTGCACAGTACAGTTTACAGGGCTCCTATAGAGAGCGTGAAGGAAGCTCAATGACATCAGAGGGCACGGTAGTCATCCAAGTCACTTTACAAAGAAGGGCTCTGATAGAGGGGCTGAGTCTGCTATGAAATGGGGTGGTCAAATACTCAAGCTGATTCCAGAAGGCTAGGGGAAATTTGTTAAACAAAGAAAAAAATAAGAATTTCATGGATTGGTCTTGTAGCCACACATTGGGTTGGCATCTGTCAGGGCCCAGCCTCGATGGGTTTCCAGTGTAGGGGCACGTGGATTAAAAATGTTAGGTAGGATAAACAGAGATTTAAAAAAAAGAGATACAAAGATGGGATAGTACAGGGAGGCAATCCAGTGAATAATGAACGTGCCCTTATGTGATCCTGTGATCTTTAAACACTCCAACCCATCAGAGGGGAAGAAAGCGAAAAACTTTTTAAGTCAGGAGACAAAGAACAAATGAAGTGATTACCGTGTTAATACCCAAAACACCAAGTAACCACACCTAGGTCAAGATGCCCTGTTAGTGTTAGTAGCCACCACATTTTAAGTCAAATCTCCTGTCTGGTAGCCTTGAAGGAGCCAGACTAGGCCTGAACTCTTTAGTTCACTTCTGTGAGCCATAGTAATGCCCAAAACACCAAATAACCACACCCTAGGTCAAGATTTCTTGGTTAGTAACCACACCTTAAGTTAAATCTCCTGTCAATTACCCTGAAGGAGCAAGACTGGTCTTAAACTCTCTAACCTTCAGTGAAAATGGTGAAACCCAACACTCCTCTTGTGAGACAAGAGGAGGTCCCAGGAAGCCCAGGGGTCAGTTAGCCTGTTTGTGCAGTTTCAAACAAAGGACCTTGTTTCCAAAAAGCTGAAAGATGGGGACCAACACCTCAGGTGTTCCTCTCAGGTCCACACGAGTACTGGTATACTTGTGCCTTGAGGGGTTTCCTGTATGAATGTGAGCGCACCCCTCCCCCCAGAGAGAAAGACAGAGACAGAGGGGGGAGGGCAGGAGGAGTTAAAATAAAAAGGGCGAGGAGAACCAGAATTTCAAGCTGGACCAAAATTCTGCACCATTGATTGCCGCATAGCCAGACTCAACGGTTTAAATGGTACAGACTGCCTTGGGTGTGTTAGATGTTTAAATGGTACCGACTGCCTTGGGTGTGTTAGATGTTTCATGAAAGAAGGCGTGAGCACATGTGTTTAGTGGACGCTGGAAGACAATTGGGAGAGAAAGATGGCAACAAAACTTTAAGTGAAAAAGATTTTATAAACAATGTGATGGATGGGGAGCTGGAGGATAATAAAAAGGCCTGAAGAGGTCACGTCACATAGGATCAAAACAAACAGCTGTCATCTGCCATCCATTTTCTGCCTGTCAAGGTCTTCTAGGAAATGGAAAAATCAAGTTATTTATCTAGTAAGTCTAAATATTAAGACAACGTGTTAATTAAAGGATGTTAATTGGGCAATTGTGCTTCAGAAGCATGCTTCCAATTATGTGGATGTTGCATGCTAATCAAATAGTTTGGAAAATAATGAATTAGATCATTTTGTAGGTAATGTCATTCATTAGTTTCTCAGAGCCTTGTTCCTGTAGTCGTCTTACTTATGAAAATAATTTGTGAACTCATACAAATTTCCTCACCTTCAACCTTCAGCATGGAGTCTAATTGCTAATGAAATTTGCATCCTAAATGTCCCTTCTCCTTTCCAAATCATCCATATGATTTAAGCACTTGCTTATTTTTTAAAGTGACTTTAAAATCTTCAGTACTCAATTAAAAATCATTATTCCATTAAGTCTGAGACCTGAAAAAAATTAATGGCTTCATAGATCATAATCAAGGCTTCTAGTTTTTTTGGCACACAAGAAAGCCAATCATTTAGTTCTCCTCTTACATATCAAATTGAGATGCTATTAGAGATTCATTTTTCAGCTACTTTGAAATTTGCTTTCTTCCTGAGTCCCTAGAGATGGGAAATTCTCTTGTATCTCAGTGTGGCACGAACTTACAGAATGTATTTTGAATGAAAAGTTGCATATGTTGTCTGTCCTCATTGAATCTGGTGTAACTCTTATGTAAAGAAATGACCAGATGCTTCCAACAGAAAGTTGGTAAGGCATTTATACTTCTTCGTCTTGGCCATTTTCTGCAGACATTTGATCTCCAGAGGAGAGCAGCGATCATGGCTTATTTATTCGGAAGACTGAGCTGGTTTTCCTCACTAGGACTCTGCTTACAGTGTCTTCACATAGTATTTGGGAAAACTTTAGTATTATACCAAGAGGAATGCATGGGTGTGAAAAAATATTCATGGTGAAAGACGTGTAAAATAAATGAAGGCTTCTTTAAAATTTACACCAAGCTGGACTGCAGTGAGCAAATATCAGAGAAGAATCCCTGATGGGATTATTCTAAGGAAAGAGTCCCATATGGCACAAGTGGTTTTTGTTAGATCAGGCCCAGCTGTTGCACGCCGTGCTGGAACATCGCTAATGGAGAAAGCAGTTGTGGTTTTGTTTTCTAAAATCCCTATTAGGAATATTCGCTGATAACAGCATGCATCTTTGTTGAGGTAGAAATCTATGAAAGTTTTGTTATTTGTCATTTGAAAACTGATGATAAGTTGATCCACTACTCAACAAAGATTTACATATTGTTGGGGAAAATTCCATTGCTGATGTCTTGCTTAAGAGTCCATCTTCCAAATATGAGAGATACCAAGCCTGTTATAGAACACGGTGCTGTTGGTAACCTGTATATTTTGGGTTCTGTATCATGGCTTCAATTAGCCATGCATCAAAAATCATTCGACGAAAAGTTGGGTTCCATACTTAATATGTGCAGGCCTTTTGCGTTATTATTTTATCTTACTCGACATAACATAATAACCATTTATTTATTATTTATAAAATATTAGACATTACAAATAATCTAGTGATGATTTCATGCACACAGGTGAATGTACCTGGGAAGACAGGCTGCCCATTAATGCTGTGCCTTTGACTTAAGGGACGTCAACATTTGTGAATTTATGGGCATGTGCAGGAAAGTTCCGGATCCAATCCTTCACAGTACACAGGGACAGCTACGCCACAGTTGCACATTTATGAATTTTCATAAGTAAAAGTAAAACAAGCAAAAGCGAATATGTTTCTAGATGTTTCCTTTGGATATTTATTATTATTATTTATTTATGTTATGCTTTTTTGCATAACCACAGCTCACCGTATATATTCTGCCCTGGTATTCAGAAGGTCATGACATGGTTAGGAGTGAAAACTGGAGTTGAAACCTTGAAAACAGGCTTCTGTTTTAAAATAGACATTTCAGTAGTTTTCCATCCTGTTTTTTAAAGACCGGCTGCTTCCAATGTCTGAATAAAGCAGACGGAAACCCCGAGACCCTTTGAGGAGTCCTTCCAAGTGTCCTAGCGACTTCTTTCCTCCATCTTCCTTTCCCAGTCCCAGGCTTTGGATAATCATAGTTATACATAGCAAACAGCAGTGGTTGAGTTTCTCAAACCTTTCCACTCTGCCCCTTGACCTCCTCGTGAACTTCCAAAGACTTGCATTCTGAGGCCAGCAGCAGCCCCACCTACATAGTATGGTTCCCATCCCTCCATGCTCTGACATTCTAAATGTTACCTTCCTTCTTCTCCCTCTAGGTCATTACGTCAGCCGTGGTTTGCAGCTTCCCCGTTCACTGTATAAAAGATCACATTTGTGCAAGTGGCTAGCCTTCTCACAGCCTCAGCTGCTCACCTGTAAAAGTCAAGGCAAACATTAATATAAAATAATAGTTTTGTAAGGAATCAAGGAGGTGACACACTGAAAAGCTCAGGACAGCATTCGGGACAATAGGAGTATTTCAGAAGACATCACTCCAGCATATCTGCTCGTCGCACCTTTCCCAAGGATTAAATCTGACTCAGTTGAAATGAAATTCATTTTCTGTGTTCTCCCTGGCCCTCCGTGTGATTAGTTATTAGTGGCACTCCGTCAGCTGGAGCACTGTCGTCCCTGTGTGTGGTACCCGTTCTCCCCTTCCCCCCCAGCTAAATTGCTAAGAGGAAGATGTCCAGTCCTTTCACACCAGGTCCCACACATTTTGTGTTGATTAATAGATTAAAGTGATACTTGTCATAACAGTTTATTGGGGTTGTCCAAGCAGAGAATACAGATGACAGCAGGCTGCCCAAGCAGCTGTTACAGGAGGAATATAAGCGCAGTGACGGCAGGAGGTTTAAACAAAGTCCCCCATCAGATGGATCAGAGCCATCAAGAGCTGGGAATTCAGCATGTCTGGCGGCTTTCCTTAGCACACAGCGAGCAGGAGGAGGGGAGCTCACTTTAAACAAAGACGCTGGGCTACAGTGATGATGTTCAAGAGCAGAACCGTGGGGAGGAACTAATCTCGCAAAGAGCTGCAAAGCAAAGAAGCATCTAGGGGAGGATTTACAGCAGGATGGGACCTGGCCGTTGCAAACCCCATCCACAGTTACACTCAGAAGAACTATTGAATTACTAACAATGAGAGCCATAATGCATTATATAGATGATAGCTATCAGGGACCATCAGAAGGAGAGCAAGAATGACCTCTTGATAGATCCCACTAGTAAAAATGATACATTTTAAACAAATACATATAGGTATATAATGTTTTAACTTGTCTTTGTGCGTATATGTTTGTGTGTGTCTGTGTGCTTTCCTAACTCTAGCATGGACTGCTTGACTGATTAGACCATCAGGAGGGTGGGAATTATGTGAAGGAATTCACCTGTCTTGGAATTTGGGTTCTCTGCAGTAGACTAAGGCCACAAAGTAAAGAAACATCTTTCTCTTGGGATTAGGTAGAGAGAATATGCCAGCTGAAGAGATCAGATTGTAATTAACTAAGAATGAACCAGGCTCTGAGTCCTTTGCCATTGTCATGACTTGAGGAGAGCTAAAATGGGCAAAAAAGGACCAGGTGGGATCATGGAGTATGAGCGGCTGAGTTAAAGGACCAGGGAGGCCCTGAATGAGCTCACCTGAGTCAAGTGTGTGATGTCTGAAGCTCCGTGTTTCATGGATGGTACTCCTCCCTCTCCCTCCC
>NC_022019.1:29663720-29745150 GCF_000317375.1 Microtus ochrogaster
CTCTCTCTCTCTCTCTCTCTCTCTCTCTCTCTCTCTCTCTCTCTCCCATCCTTCTCTTCCCCTCTCCGCTCCTCCTGAAGATGCTAAGCAACTTATGTTTGGGTAATCAAATGGAAATGATGGAATAAGTGTCTCGCCAAGGCCATGCATTTGCAGACATGTTGCTCAATGATCCAAATCTAATACTCACTGGCATCCTAACAAGATGACCTCCATGAGACAAACTTTGAGGATAATGTCACTTTGCACTGACTATATTATCAAATTCATAAGGCAACAGTGGCGTAAGGCCACTGTGTCTATCAGTCTCACCTGTATAGGAGCACGCACAACATTCAGAGGAAGGGCAGTGTGTCTCAGTCAGGTCAGAACTCTTAGTCCCTCATGGCAGTCCATTTAGAACTCCAGTTTCCCGTAAAATGCTCCTGGCTGCACAAGCGGAGGCCCCACCCAAGTGCAAACAGTGGCAGATAAAGCTTTGAGTACAGAATAAATGAGTCTTTAGTATCTCTTGAAGATTCAGTTAAGTGATTTTTTTTTAAGAATTTTGTTTTTGTAAGATGTAGATGTGTGTGTTTGTATGTATGTCTGTCTGTCTTGTTCTTTTTTTTTAAATTTTCTTATTTATTTTACATACCAAGGACAGTTTCCCCTCCCTTTTTTCCTCCCATTCCCTCTCCAAACTCCTTCATACACTCCCTCTTCTCCCGCCTCCCATCCACTCCTCAGAAAGAGTAAGGCCTCCCATGGGAAGTCAACAAAGCCCGGCATAACAAACTGAGGCAGGGCCAAGCTCCTCCCCACTGCATCAAGCTTGAGCCAAGCATCCCACCATAGGGAGTGGGTTCCAAAAAGCCAGCTCCTGCACCAGGGGCAAATGCTGGTCCCACTGCCAGGGGTTGCAAAAACAGACCTAGCGGCACATCTGTCACGCACAAGCAGAGGGCCTAGTTCAGTGCCGTGCAGTCTCCCTGGCTGTCTGCCTACAGTGTCTGAGCTCCACGACCTTGTCTTTAATTAGTACTTACTCTGTGTTGACAACATGTCCAGAGTCTACAGTCAGACATGTATATTGACTGTAAAGCAACAGATGTAAATGCAAGAATTAGCATGTGATTTTTGTCACCATGGTTTGGGGACCACGGAAGGAAAGGGAACTTAGTCAAGTGAATCACATAATTCTGTTTTAAAAGGAAAATCGAAATCTGTTAACTCTTTGAAGGTAACATGGGGTTTGAAATGGTAGGGAAGATGTATAGCCCTTCAGATAGGAGAAAGGAATGCCTACACCGAGGACTGAGGACAGCATGGGGACATGCTGTGTCCTTCATTGTGTCATCTCCCTGGGCAACCACATGTAACAGCCAAGAATCCTGGTTGTCCGGCTCTGTTGATCTAGCAAGCTTGCTGATATAACATAGTCTGAAAATAGACGTAATAGATGTTCCTCTTTCCTTTCCAAAGGATAGATGGTGACATTCTACAGGCTAGATTGCCACCCAAATCTAGTTTGCCACCCAACTCTGTAGACACTTAAGCTGTATTTTTACTCAATTTTTTTTAATTTTTGCATAATTTCCTAAATGAGGACTGTAAACATCACTTCCATCCTTCCTCCTCCCTCTCTATCCAGCTCCTCCTGTATCCCCCAATTCCCTTCTCAAATGCATGAACTCATCTTCTCCTTCTCTGTTATTGTTCTATTGTTTTGTGTCTCTGTCTTTGTCTCTCTCTCTCTCTCTCTCTCTCTATTTCTCTCTCTCTCTCTCTATTTCTCTCTCTCTCTCTCTGTGTGTGTGTGTGCGCGCGCGCGCATGTGTGTAGAACCTAATGAATCCCTTTAGTGTTACTTCTATGTACATGTGTTTAGGGCTGGCTACCTGGGATTGGATAGCCTATGCCAGAGCTTGTCCCTTGTGAGAACATTTTTGGTCTCAGCATCCCCTGAGATCTCTGTCTAAGGATAAGATCCTCTGAACTTGCCCTACCCACAATGGCATCTCACCTCATGGTGTCATTATTGGGATTCATCACTAGTTCTAGCTCTAAGCATAGGTTTCTCCTTACTTCTTTAAAAAGAAGTCTGTAGTTAAAATTTCTCTTGTCCCATTTTATTTGAACATGACTGAATTTATTTATTCTTACTGTGATTTGTAAACAAAGGGCCCAACAGGATGGCTCAGTGGATAAGGTGACATGCTGCCAAAGCTGATGACCTGCATTGAATTCCCCAGACTCCCACTGTGGAAGGAGACAATGGACGAGGCAGAGTTATTCCCCGACCTGTACACACAACATGCACGCGCCACACACATACACACAAAGGAAAATGAATGATAGCTGGGCAGGAGAAGGGCGATAAACATTTTTAAAAGGCTTAAAGGTAAAACAGCAGACAGACTTTGCTCATTCAAAAACAGCCAGAGTCAAACACGTGCCTGAAGCTGTGTGTCTTCTTAGGAGCCTGAGCAGACCACAACCGATAGATGGACCAGCTTTCAGTTAAGTCACCGTATCAGAATGAAGAAGCCGTCTTCAGGTCAATCAAATGCACAGCAGCCATCCTAACTCCAACAGCCACTCATGAGAAGACTGAAGCTTTTACTGCCTTTCAGAAGAAGCAAAAACATATTGCAACCTTGGGTGGGGAGCAAAAGTTGATTGCAGAAGATGAAAATGTAAACTTCAAAAATCAAAAACCAATCTCACGACCTAGGAAAAATTTCTCATGAAGATTAGCCATTTCAAAGGCTTTACTATAGTAGTTAGCCACCATCGAGAGTTCTGCCCAAGTACAAAGGCAGATTGCCCATGTCTGACCAGCAGTTCAGCAGCTACTCAGGTTAGATAGGGGACTCTGCAGGCTTCCTAAGAACTTTCAGTCTGTTGAGGTCAGATAGAAAGAGGGGTGTGAAGGGAGTGATTTGGGCAGTCTGTGTGGTGCTGGTCCTGTGTGGTTGGGAGCACAAATAAGGCCACTTCCTGTACCTGGAAAATGCAGATCCTGTTCTGATTGCATTGCAAAGTTCCTGGAGGATGAATCAGTGAATAACCCTCTTGCTCCTGGAGTGAAATCAAGGCAGAAAAGCAGCACAGCCCAATGCATCCCTTTCTGGTAGTTGAACTCATGCCCGTCTGTGTTTGCCATCACAAGCCTTGGTGGCTGCAAATCCTAATTTTTTCCCATTCAACGACCTTGATGGTGATCGCTGATGAACATTCCTGAATGTAAATTCCTTATTTTCCTCAGTGACTATTAAGACAGGGAGCCCCACAGAAACACTGTCTCCTGGGCCATGATCTACATGTATTCCTCCGTTCCCTGCAGACCTCATTTCCTGTATTAGAGCTCTCCTCTATGGTCTTGTGGCCTGAGATGCTCTTTGGCTCAGTCACTGGCTGTCTGGCCCTGCCCACCCCTCTAAGTTTCTGTTCCAGTGTCCCATGCTTAGTCATGTCCTGGCAACCCCTATGAGATGCTGTGTGCTGGCATCCCTGCCTCCATTCGCTCTCTTCCCACATTTTCCTTTTCTTTTGGATGTTGATCACTGGTTGCACCATATACTTATTTAGTATTTTTTTTTTTGTCTACCACAAGAATAAAAGCTATCAAAATTCAAGCACAAGCTTGTCTTCACATCTCTATTTCCAGAGCCTAGAACTGAGCCTGGCACATAATAGGTGTCTTCCAAATAAAAAGAGAAACACTTATTGACACTGGGTACAATACAAATGTGTAGGGAATCTGAGCCAAGGTAGAGGCTCTATGTGAAGTAAATGCCAGAATATGTATTTTGTACAACCCACAGTGCACTCAAAGTAAAACCTTCATTTTGGAATGGAGCCTACTCTGAAAATGTATTATTAAGATTTCAGCAGGCATGAACGGCATCACTTTCATAAAACAGTTTGGGCTGGACACATGAAGGGAAGTGAGAAAGATATGAAAAAGAACGAAAGAGGAGTGCAGCGCTCCATGTATCCATTGCACACACACGCACGCACACACACACACACATACACACACGCACGCACACACACACGCACGCACACACACACATGCACGCGCACACACACACACACACACACGCACACACGCACACACACACACTCGGCAGCTATTTTTAAATCCTCTATGGAAATCACCCTAGAAAGGCTAAATGGGAAAAGCAGAGTCGCAAATGGACCTCCACAGCCAAGCTAGCGCTCAGGATGCAGGAGCACGGTTATCACGGCATCGGCTCACATCCTGCCTGAAAGGGCTGACCCCTCTTAAGGAGACCTTTATATCAGTGCCAGCTGCTGTGATTGGCCTCGTGATTGAGGGCTAAGACCTATTGAATGGAAACAGAAGGATTTTAGGGGAAATTTCTTTAAGTCAAACTTCTTAACCTTTGCTACAGAGGCAGCTTTGCACGTAAGTGAGTTTCAGTTTCTGGGGCTTCCCAGGTTCACCCTCCAAAAGGATAGTTTTCGCTTTCTGTGCATTTCCTCCCTGGCTCTCCTTTCTCCCCTCCTGTCTTTCTTCTCTCAGTTCCTATATAGTCAGCAGGGTGGAGTCCCCATCTCTCATGGCCCTGCCCATCCAAGGACAAGGATATATCATCTGTTACAGGATTTTTTTTTATATTTTTTTAAATTAATATTTATTTATTATGTATACAATATTCTGTCTGTGTGTATGTCTGCACCAGACCTCATTACAGATGGTTGTGAGCCACCATGTGGTTGCCGGGAATTGAACTCAGGACCTTTGGGAGAGCAGGCAATGCTCTTAACCACTGAGCCATCGCTCCAGCCCTGTTACGGGATTTTTTGGTGAGGATCCCAGAGAAAGCATCGGTGACAACACTTTAAAGAGAACTTAGAGCTGTTGCATGTGGGCTCAGAGCTTTGCTGGACTTCAAGGGTAGCAGAGGGCCGGACTGAAGGATATTTCTGAAGGAATAGTAATCTAGCTTCTGGGACAACCGCCAGAATGTATTAATCACTGATTTCTCACCTCTCACCTGAACCTAGATTTGCTTCATTGGCTTATTTATTGTGGTCTTCCCCAAAAGCCAAGCCGATCCAAATTCTCCAAAGCATTAGAATCTGTATGACGTGTCAGGAGGAGGTCCAGTGTCCTAAATGGTTTCTCTTCCACCCTTACTGTAGTTACCCATTAAAAGGAACACTATCCCTGACAGTATCAGTAAATTTTAATGAAATGTTGAGGAATATGCATTTGTTTCCAGGTAGGAGAACTTCAATTTCGCCAAGGGTATGGAGGCCCCACAGGCTCCCCATGGTGCTGTATAACAGAGTTCTCATAACCGAAAGCAATATTTAAAGTTCCTTTTCCTGTAGTTCAACAAGATGCTGTATCCTCAAATTCTGCCAATAGTCAGGCCAGATCTTCCTCCAAGGCAGGAGGCAATATTGTTTTGAGACATGATTTAATGCCTAGGCCAAGTAATTCAGCCTTCAACTCTGGTATCCTTTTTTTTTTTTCTTTCTTTTAACAAGAGTTTTAAGAAGTGGGTGGACAGGAAGTCTCAGCTTCCATGCCAAGAGAGGCAAAGTGTACAGACACTGGGGGAGGGGAGACATGTTGCTTAGGACAGAGATCCAAGGGCATTTCCTTAGCACAGAATCCACTTGCTGCCCTAAAGTCCCAAGTATTTTGCCAACCAGACATCACAAGAAGCTTAGGGTTGCAGAATCGTACTTCCTAAAATCAAGGAATGAGGTTGAGGGAATAGGTGCTTCCTCTAGTAACAAGAGCTGAATATCCAATATGTCAGCGTTCATGACTGCTACGTGTATGTAGACAGTGTTAAGCATTTCCTTAAACCATTTTTTTTTCTGTTAAATCATGAAGGTGTGCACTCTGAACTAGAAGATAAAAGGCACAATGCTGGTACATAATCAGGGGCAGGCAAGTAGAAGGACTAACTCCACCCAGGAGTGCTGGGAAGCCTTCCATCTGAAAAGTCATTGTCATAGGCTTGAACCATGAGTAAGAGTCCAACCCAGAAAAGCAGACAAGAGTGGGCTTTGGTATTGAAATATAAACACAGAAAAATCTCTGAGGGAGCATGTAGCTTAAATTAACTTTTTTATGCTGGGCGGTGGTAGTTCAGGCCTTTAATCCCAGCACTTGGGAGGCAGAGGCAGGCAGATCTCTATGAGTTCGGGACCGGTCTGGTCTACAAGAGCTAGTTCTAGGACAACAAGGGCTACACAGAGAAAACCTGTCTCAAAAAAAAAAAAATCGTTGTAACTATTGACAAACCTATAGAACAATAATGGTGTATGTGTGTGTGTGTGTGTGTGTGTGTGTGTGTGTGTGTATGTGTGTGTGTGTGCATGTGTGTGAAGTTAGTTGATGGCAGAAGTTGACTAACATGGTAACATCATTGCACAGGCTAAGGATGGAGAGCAGCATGTGTAGACTCACGAGATGGGGGTGTGATGTGCAGCTGTCCTGAAGACCCAGATCAGAGAGAAGTAGGAGGCCATGGGAGACAATGTGGGAAGAAAAGCAGAGTCCCCACAAAGGCCAGGGCTTCCCAGGCTGCAGGAAAGAAAGTGAATTCACCCTGCAGTGCAAAAAACGGTCCAAGGAGGATTTGCCAGTGAATGACACCTGGACCGTTCTCAGACTGTCATTAAACTGTTGTCTTCAGACAACACGTGGGTGCGGGGAAATATTTTACCGTGTTTTCTTTGCTGTTTTAGAAGCGCTTTCCCTACAAGTCATTCAAATTAATGATGTTTTGCTTGGAATGTTTGCAGCAAAGTGTTTGTACATTGATTTCTTTCAAAATTAGTTTCTTTCAGCTCTAGTTTCAAGATTTCAGGAGACAAAATGGTGGGTCTTTGTACTTTGTTCCAAATATGTTCGCAGCCCTTCTTTCTGAAAGGGTGCACTAGTTCTCAGGGCTGCAGTGACAGAGGGTCACAGAGTGGCCTGTGGAGTGGGCCAGTGGGTGGAGGGCTTGCCTTAGATTCTCGAGGACCTGAACTCAGATCCCCAGGATGCATATAGCAGTCATGAGCCGTAGCAAAAGCAGCTGTAATCCCCGCATGCCTCTGGGAGGCCAAGACTGAGAAATGGCCTAATAGATATTCATGAGCCAGCTCGCCTGAGGGATGCAGCAGGGAACAACACAGGAAGCTGTCTCAAGAAAGGTGTGGGGGGAGCAAAGCTACCCGGGGTTGTTCTCTGGCCATTGCACATGTGTCATGGCGTGTGCAGCATGTACACACACACACACACACACACACAAATAAATGCCATCTGTTTTAAAAGGAGCCCTAACTGAAGATGATGCTATGTGCATTCTCCTCCCCACACTGTGGACTTCATCCTTCCCCTACAGCTCTGTTAGACCCCATGGTGCATGCTCTGTCAGCATGTCATGAGCCAGTCCTGGAGGGTTAAAGAAATAATGTTACGAAACTCCCTACTTTACTTATGGGTAACGAGAATACCACTTACTCTCTTAAAAAGTGCTGTTCCCCATCGTAGTTTTTCTTGACTCAGTATCCAGAATGGTTGCATTGTGATTCACCCTCCAGGTTCTTTTGCATGAGTATCAGGAAATTACTAGGAATATTCTTGGTTTGGAAGAGAGGGTGGAATTACTAGGAATATTCCTTGTTTGTTTGTTTGCCCATTGGGAAGCTCAGAGCTGCTTCTGGATCTAAACTTCCATACCGAACTAAACCTACACAGAACTTTTTCCCAGATTCTCTGGTCCACTTCCTTGCTCTCGTGCCCTCCTTCTTCACGGACGCCATTTCTCTCTCTTTTTTGAACATAGTCAAACTCAGCTTAGGCAGCTTTGCTCGCTGAGTGGTTTCAGAGGGAGCACAACCACCTGGATGTTCATGGATGAGGAGTCTCCCTAGAGGGATAAAGACAGGACGTCTTAGGAGGCCGTGTGCAGTTCTGTCCTCAGTGGGTCGATATAAGGCTTGTTTATCCATGGAGTCCTTTTCTAGAAGCCTGGCTCATGAGTGAACAAGCAAATCTACAAGTGCCCTGCTCACTTTGCTAACAGCTTCGGATAGAGTAATGGCCACAGCGCAGTATGCTATCATGTTGCTTCCCTGGCTTTAACCCTCTCACTTTGGTTTCCTCCCTCGGGTTGTTTCAGGTTTCTGTTGATGAAGTCAATTATTAGTGCCCTAGCCCACACTGGAGGCTCTGCTTCCTTGAAAACTTGGGCTCGAACTAATGTGCCAGCATTTCTTGCGGGCAGAAATTAGCCCTTCCTGCTGCTTCTATATTGGGTGCTTGTCTTACAGATGGTGGCTGTCTTTTTTGATTATTGAATTGGGTCTGCATTGCCAAGTATTTGTTTTTGGCAGAAAACTTTTGCTATTGATGTCTTTCTTAGTAGAAGGCTGACAGTAAGTATGTCTCCACTGTTGCCCCCAGTTGCAGCATCTTGACCCCAAGTTCCACAGGAACCCAGGCAGACACAAAAGAGTGGCTGATGTCACTGCTCTTAATGAAGCTGATATAACTCGCCAGGCTTCCTCTAGGAAGGCAGAATTTTTCTCTCTTGGCAGAAACTAGAAGACGTGCTATAAAATCAGAAGTAAGCTGTGAAATCCACTTTAAGTTAATACTGAAGTGTGTTGTTCCATTGACCTAGCGCTCTGAAAAGCATGTGGTGTTGTCCATTGAAAGATAATAAAACTGTGATGGAAATCTGTCTCTGGCCAAAGGGAAGAGGGGAGGAAGTGTTTCCGTCTTACTATTGTTGATTATTTTGCTTCTAAATAAAAGAGGCAGCTCTCTGGAACCTGAGACAGAAAGAAAGCCTAGCACTGACTATCAAAGGCATGCATCAATTTTATTGGTAATTCCTTCTTAACCACCCTACAGATAACCCTACTGGGAGAGTTTTAAGTGTGCCTTTAGATTCTGTTGGGCCGTTGAGCACTAAAATGGCTTTGCTAAGTAGTTTCTTGTAATTATTTCATCTTTTACAACACACCAATAAGACCTTTGTGAGAAATCTGTGTGTATATTCAATACAAGAGAGGCCTCATTGTGACCCCACAAGACGGTCTTTGCTCGAGGCAGCAAAAGGCAAATATGGTGTTTCTTCTTCTAGATTAGTTGAACCCTATTGTGTTTTTAATATTCAAAAGGAAGTCACAGTAGGGGACAATTGGTTTATCTTCGAGGGAAGCCCATTTTCCTTTTTAGGTCTCACTGACTTTTTTGAAGGAAAAGGGGGAGGAAGCAGGGAAAAGAGAGAGGGAGAACTATAAATATACAATATAAATTATATATACAATATAAAGTAGCAAAACTTAAGTGGAACCAAATCCCTTGAATCCTCAAGGTCCAAGCCATGCCATAGGAGAAAGTACTTGATAAAGTTCTGTTCTAATGAACCGTAGAGCCTACAGCTGCAAGTTGGGAGTTAGTCTGGGTTCATTAAAGGAAGCTCATCATATGGTGGGGGGCACCCCCATGGTCACAGCACTTGGAACGTCCCTGCCTAATAAATACCAGTATTATCTCCTCTATCCTTTTGAGCTACACCAAATAAAATGTCTCCAGATACTATCAAATGTCCCCTGGGCAGCTAAATCTAAATTTAGGTGAAGATTATATGTGAATAAAATGTGTATTATTGTCCAAAAGCATCAAAAATGTCCAGGGTCACCTATTTTCCCGTGGGAAATCAACTGGACTCATTTCTAAGCCCACATTTCAGAGTTGCCCCTGTGTACCTACCTTTGGGCTAAGTTCAAATGCTTTTGTGTTCTGTAATAGTATGGGTAATTTGGAAACATTTACATAACTTAATACAATATGATACAAAATATCATATAATCATTGACAGGAAATACTCAGGTACCATGCAAAACCACTTCCTATAATGGATATACAAATATGGCAGGAAAACTCCAACTGTCCAAACTGTGATAACGTAAACAATTCAGTTGTAGTTCTCGCTTCCTGTGACAGACCTGATGCACGCGCGCGCGCCCACACACACACACACACACACACACACACACACACACACACACACACTGTACTGAAAGCAAAAACCACTGGAACAACTTTACAGTGAAGCAACCTCCCCCACTGCAGGTCACTGACCTGTGTCCCCCACTGCTGGGTTTTTGGGGGTTTTTTTTGCCTAAATTTAACCATAATGCCAGGTTACGAATGCCATTAGTTGCTTACAATGCTAATATAGTTATTGTATATAATATTCTTGAGGAGTTGGACTGAATCTAGTATGTTAACCAAATATAGAGTAGAATTACAAAAAACAAAAAAACAAAAAAAAAAAAAACAAAAAACAAAAGCAGAAGTTGTGTTGGAAACGGGGAGATTGTCCCCTCCTGGAACCTACCTGTGGATGGACAGATTTTTAGATAACGGTCACATTGATCCCACTATCACAAAATCCCATTGCTATAGGTCACCAAAACCCTTTGAAGAGGTTATTATTCTATTTCAAGTATAGATACATACAGCAAAGGAATTATAAGACATCTACCATTCTAGATAACTGTTTATTTTTTTAAAAATAGCCACTTTCCTCAGTTTTACCAGATAGAACATTTTTCATGCGAGCAGACAAATTTCTAGAATTGAAGTCTTAAATTACTTTTCCTGTATAACTTGCCCAAAGAAACCAATTCCTATTTTGATTAAGGCAATAAAATATGTTTTCACTATTAAAATGTAAAATATCTCCGAAATAAGCCATGGTTGCCTGGTCAGTGGCTGCAGCAGAGGGAAGCAAATGTTAGCCCTGTGCTTTCCACAATTACTGTCGGAACCGGATATGTGTCAGATTTATTTGAGCCCGGCTCCCTTATTTAGCATGTGTTTATGACAATGTGAGGCTAATTTATTGCTCATGATCTATCATTCTCGCGCTTCCTGTTTATTATGCAGCTTCTTATTTGTGTATAAGGTGATGTAGCTTCCAATTTGCAAAGCCACACAAAGTGGCATTGTGCATTACCACAGCAGTGTGACCAAGGTCTTATTTCATTTTCCATCTCCTGCATTGGTGATTAGTCTGCTAGCTGCACTGAATTTACAGGCTCTGTAAACCCCTAAGTTATGGTGTTTCTGTGGATGTTAATTATCTCTCTTTGTGTACCCTCTTTATTATACATCTGATATATAGGAGACATGGCTGTCCTTTGCAGTCTGGGAAGACGATGCTGACAGCATCTGTCTCCTAGCCTCTTCCCCTGCACACACACAGCGTTGTTCTCAGAATGCCCCAGCACTAGCTCACATCATGGCCACTGCTATGTGCTGCCTTCTTTGCTCTGGCAAGGATACTGAGTTTGGCAAAATTTTGTTAAGGAAAGATACCCAAAAGATCTTTCCCTTTTAAATGTTATCGTGTGTTTTGGGAAAATAAGGCATGTTTTAATGAGTTTGTCATTGTTTTTTTCTTTCCATCCTCTTTTAGTAAATGGTAAAAAAAAAAAAAAAAAAAAAAGCACATTTCTTTCTCCTGAAGTAATGATTCAGAACAGCATCGTTTCTTCTTGACTACATCCATCAATACAGGACAGCGACAGTTTTCTTTCTCTCTCTCTTTTGTTCTTTCTTTCCTTTTCCTTTTTTTGTCTCTCTTTCTTCCTTTCATTCATTCAATCTTGTGACAAATGACATGAAAGAGAGACAAAGGTTAACTACACTTTCTGTTGTTAGCTGACCCCACCAGACCCAGAGTCCCTCGGGGACAGCTATAACGTTCCTATCGTGTCTAGAATCCTTAGAGGATAGTTCATTCTTAAAGTGACAAATAGAAAGTGGTTGTTTATTGATATATATATATATATATATATATTATATCATTATATATATAATGGTTAGGTGGATCGAATGATCTAATTAACATATACAATGCAATGTATACTTTACCTTTGATGCCCCATTTTAATGGCTTTGCCTGAAGAGATAGGTCTAGGCTAAGCAAAGATTTTAAAGTAGAGGCAATCATAAAGGACGGAAGAGAGGGTATCAGAGTTGCCCTTTATCACACTTCTGAACAATTCTCATGCCTAGCCAGGCACTGCATATTTGACTTGCACGATCATCTCGTCCCCCCCCCCCGCAAACAAACAAGTACATGAAGCAGCGCCCCATTTTACCAGTGGAGCAAACAGCTCACCCAAGTTTCCGCCTGCCTGAGATAGCGCTGCTTTAGGCAGTAGAGCTGAAATCCAAACGGAGATCAGAGATCTTCCTTTTGCTATGAAGTGGGTTGTGTGATGTAGAAGCTGCGATGCTCTTCTCTGTATTCTGAGAACCAAAAATCAAAGAACAAGAATACACTCCATTTGAAGCATGAGAAACCTGAGTTGGTTATTTTAAAAAAGGTAATTTTCCCAACAAAACATGTAGGTGAAGCTGGTCTTCCCTTCTCAAAGGACATCATTTCCTTTTGAAGTCCCAGCTCAGCTGGCTCTACATGGAGCCTGAAGTTTCACAGGGAAGCCACCCTTATGAGTATTTAGGACACAGATAAAAGCATGATCAAGTTACCTATTGCTGTGTAAAAATTCACCTCAAATGTAGTGATAGAGAACAGTACCTTGTCATTACACCGCTACACCTCTTTGTCTGGAACTTCGGTAAGGTATGGGATTGTGTGGGTTTTTCTTTTTTCGTATTAATTATTTCTTCTTTTTTAAATGTTTGAGATTATACCATAATTGCGCCATTTCTCCCTCCCCCTCCCTGAAAACCCTCCCCTATACTTTTCTGTGTTGTTTCAAATTCACGGCCTCTTTTCTCATTAGTTATTGCATACACATACATATTTACATATGTTCCTAAATACAACCTGCTCAGACTGTACGGTCTTACTTGTATGTACACTTTAGAGAGACCATCTGGAGTCGGTTAACTAACGCGAGCGCTCCTCCCTGGGGAAGATAATTCCTCCCACTCAGCATTCTTGGTTGCCGGGGTTTTACTTCTTTTTTTCTTTCCCCACAGACTATTCAGTTTTTTTAAGGAGAAAGATAAGAATATTCATTAATATTGATTTAGGTATCTGTTATGGTTGGTTTCAATATCACCTTGCCACGAATAATACCCGCCTGAGTAGGCAGCCTCGGCAGGAGTGTCCCGGTTTCCCCACAGGCTGTCAGGAGCACCTTCTCATTGCAGCCCCAGTAAGAAGGGCGTGGCCTCAGACCACCCTCCTTCCTGCATGCTTGCCCTTCCCTCTTCCCCTGGGTTAATCTGGATTCCTGTTCCTGATTTCTACAGGCATCTTTGTGCAGGCTAGAAGCCTCTTAAATTTTCTCTGGTCCCCGTTGGCATGTGAATAGTTCCTGTCCTTGTTCAACTCGTGTTGGCAGGACTTTATGTGTAGCTTCTGACATTTCTAGGAGACACGGTATTGCCACAAACTCTCTGATCCTCTGACACCTACAGTCTTTCTGCCCCTTCTTCCACACCGTTTTCTGAGCCTTAGGGGTGAGAATTCTTTTGGAGATGTTTCCACTGGGGCTGGGCCACACAATTCTTCATTTCTCTTGGCCGTATTTTATGCAATGATCTCCATCTGTTGCCAAGAGTAATTTTCTTAATGGGAAGCAGGAACTAACTAATTTGTAGGTATAATAATAAGTATATGTAAAAATAATAACAAATAGTGTAGGTATACTTTGGGTGGCTTACATGTCTGAATGACTTTAGAATGTTTAATGAGTTTAGTTAGTGTGTTTGTCACTTTATGACCTCATGGTGAGTTCCTTAGTTCTTCATTTGCTGTCGTGAGAAACTGAAATTGGAAATATTGTGCTGTCTATTTTCAGGCAAGTATCCTGGACTTCTTGAGTATCAGGAGACTTGAACTGTCTTCAAGCATTCTAATGAAACAAGTTGAAACCATGATGGTTTCCATAGTATAGGTTCAGGAGTTGCACGGGTTTCCATCTACTGCATCCATCTGACCACACAGACGAACCCAGATGAAGCACGGAACGGGACTGGGCAGGCATCTTCTGGGCAGTACTTGAACCCAGTGCTTCAGGCGGTCACCTGCAGCAAACGCAGGGAGGTTTTATGGTTGGAAGGTGTGTAAGTAGCTGGCTAAATATGTCCCACATGCAAGCCATTCATCTGTCAGGGAAAAAAATGTGTTAAAAATAGACAAATAGCTGTGTAGGCCACCAAGGACGCTTTTGTGTGCAGATTAAAGGTAATGTAGCCCTGTAATATTCTATCATCTCTCCAGGCAGAGAACCGTCAGGAGCCTCATGCGAGTTACATATTAATAATCTGTATTTTCCCGTATATAAGGGTAAAAACTGCTCAGAGCTATAACTTGTAGCTTTCAATTTGCATCTTCATTGCACCAGGGAAGGCTGCTTCGTGACACATATGTTTGACTATTCTCACTGAAAATAAAGTAGTATGGGTTTAATTCTACTGGCAAGAGACCAGCTTTTCATAATTTTAGCCTAGTGAATTGTTATGGGCCATAATTCAAATTTAATGATCTGACTCATTGAAATGATAACATCCCAGCTTTGGGCAGGCATATTGTTGCTTCTCCTAGGAGTGTCAATTAATTTATATCTCGCATAACCCCTCCGTTTCCTGTATACCTTTAAATAGAAGCTAGGCACTGTCAATGGGCTCTACCAAGGGCAAACGTGTGAGTCACTGGAGCTTCTGTGAACGTGTGTGACTCTGTGTTTGAGTCTACTGAGCCCATCGTTAATGATTCTGTACACTGCAGAGATTTCCACTGTTGACAAAGGCCATATGTTTCCCCAGTAGCTTCTTGTGTAATCCTCTGTTTACTGTATATTCAGGTAAGGATTTGAACAGCTTTACCTAGAGTGAAATATTCTATCCACAGACTGTTCGACGTGATGTGCTGCATGAGACAGGTAAATGTTTCTGAAATATGTAGACAGACAGTTCTTTCCCTACGACAGCCGTAAAGGAAGTATTCACTGCTAAGACATACAGTCTCTTAGCTCATCTGTAGGGAATGAGGGAGGATTGTCGTGACTCTCGTATAAACAATGGAGAGGTAAATGCAAAGACTAAAGTGGCAGCGTAGTCAGATATTTTCGGTTAAAGGATATAAAAACTGTGAGCAATGATTTTACTTTCTTCTACTTAGTCAGGAAAGACACATTTTTCATCCAAAGTAGTATTTTATTGTCAACCCTCTTGAGGTTCCCTTAGTTATATTCTTTTATTGTAAAAGCAGGGTCTATATCTTACCAATATGATTGACCAGAAAATACCCAAATAATAAGATAAATCCCTTTGGTGATTGCTTCCTATTCTGTTTCAATTAAACAAAGACAGAAACATACAAAGTGGTTCAGGTTGAGCGGACATGTCTTTCAGTGTCCCGCCGCCACCCCACTGTGGATCTCTGGGCATGATACACACTAAGACGGGCTCTGCAGCTGCTTCTTTTCCCTTGACTGCAGGTTCCTTCTCTGCAAAAGCAGAGCTACCAAGCCCAATGCTCACTTCTGCAGGTAACCCTGACTGAAATGACACAGGAGTCTGACCAAAGCCCTGTTGGTAAGCACTCAAGAAACAGGAGTTCCATCAAAACTATCCGAATGTATTTCTTTCTTGTTCATGAATGAATTCAACCTAATTTCACTCCTGGATGTATCTGCCAGTTAGAGTCAACTGAAAACCAAATGGGATGAAGGTTAAAATCCAAGTGTATTAAGTGATCCATGTTCCAGGACATTCAATTGGAACAGACACCCTGACTCTCCTATGTAGGAAAGCAGTGTGGACAGTTGAATTTGACCCCTTATTCATTTCCTGAACAGACTCCCGTAATTAAAGGGCTAGGTTGCTTGAACCCTGATTAATCAGTAACTCAGATTCCAGTGGTGGCCAGCTCTGTTTTATCCCCACTGCCGAGTAAATAAAATTTTCTAATAAGAGTATGTATAGAGAGAGCCACCCTGGTTACACAAATTCAATATTCTGAATAACCTCATCATATGAAATGTTCTTCCATGGTTTTCTTAAAAGAATAGTGTGGAAATTAAGGCATTTGTTTACTTGCACCAAGCCCAGCCAGGTTTTAGACCTTCCTTGCTTTGTTTTTATAATAATGGATCCAGGGACCAGCTTAGGACTTGTTGCACAATGAAGAAAAACTGAGTTTAAATCCCGAGGACCTGTATAACACACTGGGTGTGACCACACACACCTGCTACCCCGGTGCTGTGGGGACAGAGACAGAGGATCACGGGCAGCTGATGGTGGTCCGTCTAACCACAGACTCAGTTAGAAGCCAGGTCTCGAAGGGCTAAGGCAGAGTGATAGACTAGGACACCTGCCCACCTTCCTCTGGCCTCCTCAAGGCTTTGTGCAGATGTGTGTGCCATATATACACATCTGTGCATATTCCACACTTACACACACCAGGAAAAATGCTTCAGGCACCTCTTCTGATATAGATTGTGTTATTATTCATGAATAAAGTACAGCCATCCTTTTAAATTTGGGGGCAATATGATGTAATTTCACACACACCCATACAAAAATATGATATTTAGTATAGCCTGGTGCTTCAGTTAGCCAAGTGATAAACTATAAGAAACTCATGTCGGCTGAATACTCCAAATACTAGGAATAGGAGAACAAGGAAGTCAATCTGCATACCTTGCCAGTTTCACTATCTTGAGGCCTCTAAACAATTAGAATTTTCAAAAAAAAAAAAAAAAGGCGTTTCTTCCTTCCTTAAACTAGAGCCAGTGTTAGTGCGCTTCCTAGATCCTTATTCTGAGACATCACTGTGTTCCAGAAAGAGAATTCTGTAGCGATCATGATGAAGTAGACAGGCGGTAGGGATGGAGTTTGCCTGTCTAGTGCGCAAAATAGTGTCTTTGGGATATCTTAAGAGAGAGCTTGTGCTTTGCTGTCAGTGTGTTTATAACTGTTGTAAAATCATGGGCTCTGTTTGCGGCTGATATAGAGCTATCAAGGTGGGTGTGTGGGTGGGTATATGTTGAAATCACAAATGGTAGAGGAAGGAGATCAGGCATTGCTCCTACCTAGGCGTTGGCTTTTCTGTGCTCAGCTCGTGGTTTGATATCTGTGTTTATAACTGTTGTAAAATCGCACACTGTGTTTGAGGGTGGCATAGAGACTTGGACGTGCGTGTGTGGGTGGGCACATGTTGAAATCGTGAGTGTTAGAGGCAGGTGGTCAGCCCTTGCTCTCATCTGGGTGTTAGCTGTTCAATGCTCACAAAGCAGTTGTCAGGAAGGAAATTCTCGACTCTGTCAAGTGTCCTTGTTGACAATCTCCTTGCCGCTGTGGGTACTTCAGAAGCCACATCAATTCCGCACTCTCTACAAGGCTTTGGTTTCCTGATTCAGAACTGGTCCTTTCACTACTTGCCTTCAGGTCAAACGCTAGACTGTCAACCTCTCCAGACTTCTGATGAGCACTTGGACCAGGATATTTATGACCGCCATACTTGATTTTCAAAGCAGTTCAATTGAATACAGACCATTTCTTACGTAGACAGTGATATTTATCTTCCTTCCTCTCTGCACAGTCTATGTTTCAAACGTAACTACGCTACTCTTTTCATTGCCACTGGCGGATTTTTTATTTGAGAATTTTAGTGCTGTCGTTGTCAAGGAAAGCATGTTGTCAATTTAAAGACTTTAATGTGAATTACCAAAACATAATTTCTCTAATCAATGTATTATAGAAAATGAGTGAATCCTGTACGATTGTAAGCCTGAGTCTGGAGATGAGCGGAATGCGGGGGTCTAGGACAGGGACTGATAGGCTCACATAAGGAGATTACCAACTCACTTGTGGCCTGTGGGAAATTATTTCATTAATACTTTCCTGTAGATTACCTATGAAAATGTAGATACCAAAATCCTAGGATTTAATTTCACCAGTTAAATTTGTTTAAAAAAAAATAGGCCAAACTTATTTATTAATTCATCATTTCATGGATATTTGGGATATTACTATTTGAGATTTTTTTCTCTTTATATATTTTTGTTGGGACTAATGAGTCCTGGCCTTCAGCTGCTCTTCCTTCCTAAAACCTTCTAATTAAACTTAATAGAAGCTGTGCCTAGCTTAGGGGATCAGAGGATAGGATTGTCACCTGTTGGCCATTGACTGCAGTGTATTTAAGCCTCCATGGTGTTACTAAAGAGGGGCTTTGGTATCAGTGTTTAAAGGTCTGCGTGTCAGTCTGTCTCTGCATGAGTATTCTCAACCTCCAGCCCTTGCCCGAAGCTCGTGAACTGGGGTCTAGCACATAGAGCACAGACCAGGGCCACAGTGTGCGGCATATTTTTTCTTTTCTTATTATTTTTATTGAGCTATATACTTTTCTTTGCTCCCCTCTCTTCCTCTCCCCTCCCCTTCTACCCTCTTCCATGGTCCCCATGCTCCCAATTTACTCAGGAGATTTTGTCTTTTTCTACTTCCCATATAGATTAGATCCATGTATGTCTCTCTAAATTTGACTTTCCCTCTCATTACATCCCTGAGTTTTCAAATAATGTTTTTTTCTTTCACCTGAATTATTATTATATAATGTAAAAGAATGAAGTACTGAAACATGAACACTGAAAGTACGCTAATTCAAAGAACTAAATAATTATATTACTCCATTTATGTGAAATGTATCATAGGTGCATGTAGATACAGAAAATACTTTAGTGGTTTCCTAGAGCTGGGTAGTTTGGGAACAAGTAGAGACTGGCTGCTAATGCCTATAATGTTTGTCTTGAAAATGATGTTTTAAAATTAGATTATGGTGATGCTGGTATACCTGTGTGAATATCCAAAAAAAAATACTCAACTGTTTACTTAAGGAAGTAGATTTTATTATTTGTAAATGATGTCAAAATAAAGCTGATTTTCAGAAAAAAAAATGAGGCCATTATAAAGCTTAAAGTCAAATATGTAACTCACATTGTATTTCTCCTGGGAAGCTCTGCTAAACTTTGCTCTGCCATGTCATTTATGAGGTAGGCGTTGAAACGGCTATGTCAAATGGACAGAGGATGTCATGAGGCCAGGAGGATCAGCATAAAGGTCAGAGTTCAGTGCAAGGCAGCGTTTCTGAAGGGGACTTCCTTGGGTCTGCATCCAAATCACTCGGGGCAATTCTTTTTTTTTAATTTATTTATTTATTAAGGATTTCTGCCTCCTCCCTGCCACCGCCTCCCATTTCCCTCCCCCTCCCCCGATCAAGTCCCCCTCCCTCATCAGCTTGAAGAGTAATCAGGGTTCCCTGACCTGTGGGAAGTCCAAGGACCGCCCACCTCCATCCAGGTTTAGTAAGTTGAGCATCCAAACTGCCTAGGCTCCCCCAAAGCCAGTATGTGCAGTAGGATCAAAAACCCATTGCCATTGTTCTTGAGTTCTCAGTAGTCCTCATTGTCCGCTATGTTCAGCCAGTCCGGTTTTATCCCATGCTTCTTCAGACCCAGGCCAGCTGGCCTTGGTGAATTCCCGATAGAACATCCCCATTGTCTCAGAGTGTGGGTGCACCCCTCGCGGTCCTGAGTTCCTTGCTCGTGCTCTATCTTCTTCTGCTCCTGATTTGGACCTTGAGATTTCCTTAATATTAACCTTCATCAGGCAATGAAAGGAGACAGGGTCGGGGCAATTCTTAAAAAGATCCAGATTCCAGGAGGCAGATAACAGTCTGTAAAGTAGTCTCTGTACAAACGTGAGGATATGAGCTCAGTCCCCAGAAACCACAAGAAAAAAAGATGAGCGTGGTTGCAAAACCTCGCAATCTTAGTGCTGTGCATGTAGCAAGCCAGTCTAAACTGGTCAGAGAGATTCTCACCAAGTGAGAGACCCTGTCTCAATAACAAGATGAGCAGCCTGACTCCGAGCCACACCAGAGGTTAACTTCTGACCACACTACACACACATTTGTGCATACACATACATGCATACACAAACACACACATGCATGCATACACCCTTGTACCCAAATCCATACACCGAAAGCACAGACCTGAGTCACCCATTTCCTCTTTCTGGCAGAGCTTATGTGGTTGAGCACCTGAATTTTTCAAAACTCCCTCCTTCATTTTTATTTGCATAAAAGTTTGGGAGTCAGTGACAAACTTACCCATTCTAAAGACATACAAAATATCAGAAAAACACACCAAGACATGTGAACACCAAGTATATCTCTGTATCAGGACTTAAGTGTTTGGCCCCGCTGAGTTATGTTGTTTGGTGGAGGAACAGTATCACTCACATCTCCATATGATGTGGCTGCATATTAAACCATAGTACCTGACAGCTTCCTGGGATGACAAGTTTTTATATAGCCAGTTAATATATAATATATTATTATTATATCCACACAATATAAATGAAATTCTCTCATCTGTCTTCATCTACTAAGTTACCCATGAATAAATCTGCAAGAAATTATTGGTTCTTTATAAGTAGGAAGTAGTGGTTGTCAAGAGTCACTTAGAAACAGAATTTCTCAGGCGAGAGGAAAGGTAGTTCATTACATATATGTGTATGTATGGACACAGATTCATATGCATGTACTTGTATATGTACGGATGTATGTACTGAATTAGGGAAATACAGTACACTAGCAATCAAACTAAATTATTTGTATGGTAAATAAGGTTTCTTATTGCTGAGTTACTATGATTCTAGCACTTTTATGAAATTTTAATTATATTATGCACCTACTCAAATATTGGTTTTGAACATTAAACGAGTTACTTGAGAAGCATTTCATGGGATGGGAAATAAAACTGAAATGAGTTATTTATTTATCTCAGTGCAGTAAAGATAACATTCGATAGGGAAACTCTTAAGGAGAAATGAAAGCCTTCCCCAGCAATCTCCTTCACTGGACAGCACAGATGGGTTTTTCTGTGCACAGACCATAGTCAGTGGTTGAATAATGCCATAGCTATGCTCAAGATGCATGGCTGAGACATGCATCGTGGCCACCTACTGCATGAAGTGTCATCAGTTTGGAAACCCACCTGATGGTTTGTGGTTCCTAGGTGGACAGCTGCCCTCGTTCTGTTCCAAGCCAGTGCTTTGTGTCAGGAGCAGCAATCAACAGCAAGAATGGACGAGAGGCGGCGGAAGAAAGCAGGGAGCCTTAAGTGCTGGTCTCCAGTCACCATGGGATCACACTGAGCTAATGTGACCAGGCCACATTGTGCTGCTTATGTTTAATGTCCCAGTGATATCTTACCCTTCATAGATTACATGGCACTGTGGCTCGGCTAGACTCTTTTATTTCGTAGGCATTTATTTGTAATTATCCTCCAAAATAGCTAGAATAGTATTAGTCATCCTAGTCAAGTTTTTCAGGAACACTGTCTACTCAAGCATAGACAGCTGTGCAGTAGCAAAGTCCTTAGTTCGGTTTTCACGTCGGTCACATCGTTAGACTCTTAGGGGATTTCCTCTTGGGCCACTACAGGGTCACCTCTTAACTCTCTGTTGATCTAATCAGAAATCACCACCTTAAAAACTATACCCGGGCACAGGTTTCCACCTAGAAACACTTTCAAAACCCGAGCATTCTCCGCCAATAGTGCCATTCCTTTTCTGTGTGATTTCAAAGAGAGCAGTGGAAGGAGACTTATCTGTCCAACGCTGAACACTTGCCAGAGAATCACTGTTAATTTTAAAATACAGTTATTTGGTTTAAAAACAAATTAGAATTCTCAAGTACTTTAAAGTTCCAAACAGAATTTTCATAGTCCTGCTTTGGGGGGGGGGGGGATCATTTGCACAAGAATGTGTCCTCATTAATTCAGGTTTATCTTAAGCCTGGAAACAATTTCACAGTTCTTGGAAGAATGAATGGTCTGTGTAGCTAGTGTTCCATGATGACGATCCAGCACAACTCTGGAACAGAGGACCTAAGTGGGGCCAGATTAATAAATGAAGCCATAGTTAAATATCATTTAACTCTAGACCACAGTGATCCATGGACCAAGTCTAATGCACCATTTAAGCTCAACTACTTTCCTTTCTGTTTAATTTTAAATCAAATGATTCTTTCTCAATCTGTAGAATTATGGCTGAGGCACCAGAGTTGGCTCTCACTGACTGTGAGATTTCAGAGAACCGGCCATGTTATTCTAACAATTGTTTTTTTTTAAACTTATTTATTGAATCTTTGGGGGTTTCACATCATGCTCCCCAATTCTGTTCACATTCCAGTCCCTCACCCCACAGTCTCTACCCATTCCTCAGCACTTAAGAGCACTGACTGCTCTTTCAAATGTCTTGAGTTCAGTTCCACAGGGTGTCTCAAAGCAATGGTTTTTAAATGAAAATAAGGAGACTTGGGAGATAATCAGGTGTTAACCTTGCAATCACAGGGGCCTGAGATCAACCCCCAGTGGCCATACTTAGAGCAAGCAAGGCTGATGTTGGTGGCATTTGCTTTAACCCTGGAACTGAAGAGGCAGTGGTTGCCAGACTCTTGATGCTTGCTCGCTCATCTGAATACAGACTACTTGGCATGTTTTAGGCCTGTGAGAAACCCTGTCTCAAAAGCCAACATGGAAGGCACCAGAGTAGTGATACATGCAGCTGTCCTCTGGTGCCTTCTCCCATACACACCAAGCACTTGAATGTACATGCACACAAAGACAGACATACATAATACATACATACATACGTATGTATATACATATGTACAATGAATATATGCATATTAAAAGTTATAGTGGGGACACAGGGTTCATAATCCCTATTTCTGTGACCAATGCGAGATTCAGAAAAAAGGAGTGCAATTTAGAGAGGGCTGTGAAAAGTGATTGACAGGAAGCCCCTCCTCAATGTTTTAAGAGCTTTGGAAGGAGATAAGGGTGACAGGTTCCAAATCATGAGCATTCCACTTGGTATTTGTGATGTTTTTTTGTTTTTTTGGAATAAGCTTTCAATTCGTAGGAAAAGAAGAAATTTTCAGATCTTATTTTTAAAAAAGATTCTGCAACTGAGGCTGTTGAGTCTTGGCTGGGTTGCAATTAACAATAAAGGGAAAGGCGAATATGTCTGGGAACATTAAACTGTCTAGATATCGGGCATGCTTGGATAGTCTGCATTGTCAAGCAGGAGAGATTCTTTACTGTTCTGAGAAAAGCACTGACTTCCTCAGTGCATAGCACAGATAAGGAAAACATATAGGACAATCGTTTAATGCAAGACCAGATTTGGATAGTCTCAATTGTATCTTAACTGTTTATATTACACAGGAGAGGATGCTTTATTCAAGGACGACGCTGACTAAGCCAAGGGTTTTGGCTTTCTAACTCAGTTCACATCATCTAACTTGACTGGTGAGCTGAAACAGCAGGGGCGCCTGCACTGTAGGAACACCGTTTTCCCCATTCATTTTCTTTCTCTCTGCCTACTTCTTTCTGCAACCAGCATCACATGCATGGCCTCATTTGATATTCACATAGAGGAGAGGCTCAATAGGACATTTTGTCAGAAGAAGAATTAAGGCAAACAGGCAGAAATGAAAACCTTCAAGCCCTGAGAGTTCCAGGCTGTCCAGGACTACATCTAGTAAAACCTGTCTCTAAAAGTCAAAGCTAAACACATCAAAACGTTTGCATTTTGGAATGAGAGCACATAACTGATTATTGAGTTTCAAAGAACGTTGGCCAATAAAGATTTTTCTTCCTGATTTGTAAAACTGTGAGCATGGCTGTGATTGATTGTACGAGATCATTTCTGACATCCTTAGAAACCCAAAACTCGACTTTTGAGATCCCCTGCCATATCATCCGAACTCAGAAGGATGCAAATTTCAAATTGTGATTTGGATGCAAGCCAATTGCCTGAGATGTCATTAGTGGCGATATATACTCCTCTCCAGATGAATTTTGACACTCCAGTCACTAGTGGATTTTATATTATCTGTTCAAAAACTTGTATGACACTTGGAATAGTCAAGTGATGGGCAAAGAAGTCAAAATATCAGCTTCTTTCACATGAACAAACTAAGACACATTTTTATACAGTTTCTTTGACTTCCCTGAGAGACAACGTGCCAATCATCCCAGCACTAATAAGACCATCCAGGAAATAGTGTATTCATCAAAGAGACAGTTAAGTATAAGCTCTTTTGTAGGGCAGTGTCTTAAGTCTCCAAAAGCCCCATCCTGGAAAAAGAGGCAATGTATCCTTTACATTGCCAAAATGTAGGAATTTGGGAAATAAGTATAAACAGATTTTTAAAAATATATACAGAGCTATAATATAGTACAAAATGATGGTAATATGAGTTCAGACTCTATTATTGGCAGTTTTTCTTTGGCAGTACCTGGTAGAAAGCAATCTCTCGCACATGCTTGCTGGACTACTCCAGCCAAGCATAAAGAACAGCAATCAAGCATTAGAGGAACTCCCAACTCGCTGCTGCTATGAAGCATTCACTATATAAGAGCAACTTTGTCTAATGTGAACATAAGCTACGACCCCAATTCATGGTAACAGAAAGCAATTTAGCTCTAGAACCAGCCTGTTAACAGATTGAGCTATCGATGTGAAATAAATTTCTCCAAACCTCAGCATCCTAAAACCCACATTTATGATGTCAATATTCTCTGGGTCACGAGTCTGCATTAAGTTTATCTGAAAGTGGCTCATGAGCTGTAGTGTAATTGTCTAGATGGTAGCTAAGTCCAGCAGTCTCCTCCAAAGTCTCAGTTATAACATGGAAGGGTTGGTGGCAGGGTTCACATTCTCATAGGCTGTTGGAATGTTGGTCTTGTGTTCCTGCTGGCCGCAGCTGGAGAACATCTGTAGCAATGTGTTCTATCCTGTAGGCTACTCTTCCTTCTGCTTGAATTCTTTTACCATAGTTCCCTTTGCCCACAGCAAATACACACAGCTACTCCTCCTTCAAAACTCAACTCAGGACTATGACTTCTGTAAGATGGATCTAATGTCTGTCTTCATGATCTTCCCATGAAGTTCTGTTACAGGCTTTCCAACAGTCCCCAAAATGCATGATTCCATAAATCATCTGTGCATTTTTAACCATCCAGCTGGTTATAAACAATTTGAGACAGGGACAAACACTAGGTTTTTGTCGCATGACTAAGTAATGGATTATATCTACATTGCTCTTGAATTCTATCTTTAGTACTTACTGTAACGAATCCTGGCAGACATAGTGAGGACTGATTGAATCAAAATCAAACATCCCAACAAACTAGCCCAGCCTAGTGAGACACCATCACAAAAAGAGAGCACCTTAGTAATAGGATTGGATACTCTTCCCTCTCACTCCTGTGTAGACCGTCTTTAAGTGTAGTCAGGTGTGTCCCAACTTCATCAGAAGAGTGGCTAAGATCACCATAACAACCACACAGTTGTTCGACTGTGCCTTCTGCCACATCCTGTGTATCCAACAAACCAGCCCCCCGTGGCTCGTTTCCACCAATCGTTGTAGAATCTGTTTTTATGGAAACCAACCTGAAGATGCCTAGTTTTCCTTAAACCAAGCTCTCAAAGTCATATTTAAATTTCCCAGTCCTCCTTCTTTCTCATCAGTCTTCCTGTTCAGCATCTCCTCTGCTCCCTTATGTTACAAATAAGCCAAGAAACGTTCCCCACTCCTCCATATTAGAGTGAATTTGATGGAATAGCCAATGACAGCCTCGGTGGGAGGTAAGGCTCTTATCCCATTGTCGTTCTAGTGGGATTTGGTTTTAAAGAACAAACAGATAATAAAACTCCCATCAATTTCATGAATGGTAGCTTTTTCCCTCTAAGAATTAGAGTGTCCTTCAGGTACTGAACTTACCTCCCATGGAGCATCAACTGTCTCCCAAGGAGTTATATGAGGTAGCTGTTGGTCTTTGTGAAGGATCCCAAATACCTTCTGGGTCTGTAGCTGTTTGCTTGGAGAAATTCTGCTCACACAAATGAAGTTTGTGATTGCAATACGTCTTTATAAGCTAAATTATACTCCCAATTCCTTACAGTGCCTAGGCAATTTGAACGAAAAGATAACTAGTGTCTATTTTGCTCCTGTACAGCTACTAAGCAGTTAAAGAGATGAGTAATAACTCCAACCCCATTCATTAATACTTAGTCTGGAATAATTTCCATAAGTCAACATTTTCCATATTTATTTTTAACTTTCCACATTCTTTTATGTATTCTTTGTGTCTTTTACATCATGTATCTCCATCCCATTCATCTCCTCTTCCCTCTGTATCTGTTCTCTGTACGTACAACCTCCACCTTTCCTGGTGGGGCCAGATATCCCAATCTCACGTTCTCAGGCTGGTTTACCCCGACCCCTGTCAACAGGCTCAGCTCTGCTGTGCTTCCCATGGGAAGTGTAGGGTCCTCTTTTCAGAGTGTTGCAGTTATTCCAGGGGAGGGTCAGCTGGAGGTGTTAGGGGCAGGGGGGGGGGTATTTTCCATGTTCTTATATCTGCAAGTATTTATTAGTTCCAACTCACCGTTATCCACATCTGTGTGATAATGTCACTCTACTCACGATTACAGATAGTTGACTGACTTTGAACACTAACATGGGTTTAACAAGTGTTGAATCTGTGAAGTTAAAGGTTTATTGGGATCTGAGTGCCTCCTACCGCAAGGGATTTGTTATAACACATGTCATTAAGATGAGAGAGCCCATGAGCCACAACCCCAAGTCAGGTAAAAATAGTGCAATGTTAAAAGATTTCTGAGAAATCTTTCTTATCTTTTCTAATCATATTTGGTGCTGTCTTCCTTGCACAACTAATTGGGTTAATTGTCCCCCTAGTCCATAGCTGCTGGGTGTAATGCTGCTCACATTCTGATAAGTGTTTAACCACCAGACTTGGGGGAATGTGCATCCATGCCTACGCATAAGTTTATGATAATAGTTCTTCTGATCCAAAATCATATGCACTGATTACAATCCATGATGTGGTAGGCCCATTGTTTCCCAGCTCATCCTGTCAGTGGATTCTCACAGAATGCTCTGCAGATCGGAGAAAAGACCTTCCCCCCATTGACAATAAGCAAGGCACTCAGAGACCCTGCTTCTGATTTGGCAGAGACTCATAGGAGACAGGACAGTGGCCATGACGAGAGGAAAAGGGACATGAAAGAGACACAGCAGTGTCACCATTGAAGACTGTGGGCAAGGATGCTGGGGTCCAGCTCACCTGAATCAGCGCATCTTATATGGTTAGGTTTGTGAGAATATTTGCATTTCTCCAGTTTGTATCAAGCTGGAAGTAAAACAAGAATTTACAAACTAAAATTGTTTTTTTTTTTCTGAAAATTTTCTTTGCTCTAACTGCTGTAGAGCTTGTGGCTTGGTTTCCTGGTCAGTTGGTGCAGAGGTGTGAGGTCAGAGGTCCTTCTTTCTGTGTAACTACCATGGTCTACGTCTCTAAGTCATCATGTTCTTTCATAAATATTGACAGAGGTTTGAATCTTCCACCTGCATGTGGTTGTGATCGATGAATATAAGTCTGCCATAGATATTGTTTCATGATTTTTACTTTTTACTTATTAATATGTATTTAATCTATTGGTTTTCTGATAGGGGCTCTTACCTTGTAGCCAGACTAGTTTTGAGCTCCCAGTGATTCTCCTGTCTCCATATCTCAAGTGCTAGGATTATAGGCTTCTGCAACTGCCTGGTGATTTTTCTTATTTGGTTAATTAGTAGCAACATATGGGTATGTGCTGGGATAAGTATATACTTCAAACAATTCACTGTGACCACAGGTAAGACAGGGCATCACAGGGCTCCGGATCAGACAGTGTATTTCAGACACACCAGCTGCCATAGAAATGCCACACTTTTCAGTTTAATCTATATTGTTTACAACATTTCCATGACTTGATTATGTCTAGACAATCAACAAAACAATAAATGAAGCCCTACAGCACTTGCCAATTTCCATAGCAAACTGCTCCTATTGTGACCAATTCCAAGCGACTAGTCTGACATTAATGACCATGCATTTGCAAATCTCTGCACAGAATAACACAGCCATGTAATGTTTCAGCAGCAGAGATCCAAGTGGCGTAAACAAAGTCATCAGATGCATCAATAGTGAGTTTTAGTATTTATTTTTGCCTTTAATATGGCTTATTCAATTGTAAATGTATATATTCTTCTTAAAATAACTCTTTAGTTACAAGCTTGCAGATTTTATGGAAATTCAGTAATTGCTCTTGTAACATTAGCTTGAGGATGCAGCGTTTACAAATGAAATAATATATGTCAGTCTTCTGGGTTTTGAGATTATGAGCACGAAATTTTGTTCTACCTTGCTGAGATTGTATTTCCTAAATGGAACTTGAAAGTCTGTCAACCTCTAAGCCAGCCATTCCCCAGGCCAGTCTGGATGTCTGCTGGGGTCCTGGATTTTTCGTTTTATCTTGAATCTTGGTCCATTTGATTGTTTTGGTTTTTTTTTTTTTTTTGTTTTCTTCCCAGTTGATCATTAGTTTAAAGTGTTTTTGTGAGAGTTCTTCAGTACTCGAAGTGTTTGGCATGAGGATGCCATCTTATGGGTCACAATTTTGCTTAGGGATGAAAGGCTTCTATTGTGCCAGTATTCTGCCGAATTTTTTAACCTTGAATATAGCACTGTCTGAGGCAGTTTTTCTAACCTTCAAAGTTCAACTTTCAAACTTTGACAGTAACCAGGTCCAATTTGGTTCATGCCCGAAAAGCTACAGTTCTTCAGTGATTCTTAGAGTTTTCAGCCTTCATGAGATATGCTTTGATTTCACAAATTGAACCAGTCTCCTACATGGGCAGGTGCAGGTGGTGAGAAGCAAGCTATTACCTGGTGGGTGTCTTCATCCTGCAAAGTTCAAAAGATAATCAGAGGCAGCGCAGCGACACATCCACCCAGAATGAGAAGAAGAGACCCCATCACTTGGCTAGAACACCCAACCAAATGCGTGCCGATAACAGTACGCCAAACGACACAGAATGAACCACCCAGAGAGAGGGAAGAGAGGAACAATGGGATGTTATGAGTTCATTATTATGCCCTAATTATTAAACCATGGTAAATCAACACTGCATGAATAAGGAAAGCAACCAACAGATTACATTTGGTTTGGGTTTTATGGTGTTGTATACCATGCTGCGTAACTCAAGGTGACCTACAACTGTTTCTAGCATCCCTATTTCTGGGACTAGAACTGTGTACTCCTTGATTTAGCAAGATGAATACCTAAATACAGCCTTTTAAATTTGCCCACCTGAACACCCAGATGGAAAAACCAAAGATGAAAGCCCAGGTAGCCCTAGTTGTCCTGTGTCACAAAGACAGGTAAGTCTGTAGAAGCTCAGATATGCATGTTAGCACAGCAAAGACCTTGGTGGGAATCAGCCCTGCAGAGCCTTATGCTGAGGCTCCATACCAAAGAGGTCTCCTCGTTTTTACTTTTTACAGTTGCTTTTTTCACTCCCACAGTAGGAAGTTTTCAGGGCTTGGCTCTGCAATGTCTGTAGGTGGTAGAGACCTTACTAAAATTCTTGTGAGAATTCGCTAGGTCTTAAAAGAACCTCTTTGTTTGGGCAGAAAGCACAGTCTGAGCACGTACAGCTCGGAGATGGAAGGGCATACGCTACTGGCTGCTCCTCACTCATGAATTTGCTTCATTGTGCTTCAATTCTAAGATGTATACTTAATTTTACTACCCTCATTATTTGCGAGAATTAATCTATTAGATGTTGTAACTTTTAAGATAGTCTCCAAGTGATAAGAACATATTTCAAGTAATTTTAAATTAGGAACAATAAAGTTAGTCATCAGTTATATAATTTTAACTGGTCCAAAATTAGCTTTGTCTTGCAGTAGTAATAACAGATACTTCACTCTTTACCAAAATAAAATTTTAACTGTCAACTCTGCATTCAAAGAGCCCCCATTACATGACTATATTCCTCCTCTCGTATTCCCTCCAACTTGAATACATATTCATGTAGCATAAATTTCATTTTATGCAGGAATGACAACCCATTGTGTCAAGCTAGATTGATTTGATTGATTTGCTTAACATTTTTTTTTTCTTTTAGAAGATCCAATTATTCTTATGAGCCCTCGTGGAGAATGCATGCCTACTCGGTAGCTTGGTGCCTAGCTGTGGAGTCATTTAATCATGTTTCACTATGAATTCATGAACTGGAGATAGTAGTGTCCAAGCAATTTTTTCTTAAATTATTAATAGATAGAGCCAATGTTGGGTGTGGGTTGAAATTGTTGTCCCTGCCACAAAATATGTTTCATAGCAAAACTACAATTTAATGCATAATTTATTTAAGGCTCAGCAAAGATTCAGGAGATGTTCTTTTCCAAAGGCAAACACTCTGAGAAACACTGCTAGCTAAGTAAACACTACGCTTTCAGAGGCAGCGAGCACGGCAATAAATGTCATCCCGAACTCAGATAAACACGAAGATTATATTTATGTGTTGATGGAGCTGCTGTGGCAGCACCGTACACCTTTAGAATCCAACCAGGATTATTGATGAATATGCCCTTTGGAGTCTCTTGGTTCGCTTTTCTTTCATTCACGTTGTCGGATCGTAGACAGAAAAAAAAAGTTTATCCAGTAAATCAACTTCATGTTATTTTTTTCTGAAAATTCCCATATGTTCTGATATTTCCAAAGCAGTGAGTTCAGACATAAGCTTCTGTGAGGACATAGGCAGCTTCCTGGTTTGCTTGGAAACTGGTGTTTGCTGTGGACGAGGGACAGGCCTCATCTTCAACCTGGGGAGCCATGCACGCTGGCATTTGCCAGTTTCTCTCTTTCCCACGGTCACACTCTTCCTTGTGCTTCACTCTCAGTGATCCACATGCTTTTGGGGTTTTGTTTGTTTGGTTCATTGGATGGTTGTTGTTTAGCCTCCAGCGAGGCTAAATTGTAATGAGCAGTGTTTCTATTTGGCATAACGAACAGTTTCTGGATACGGATACTGGTGAGGGTAGCTCACAAATCCTTTATTTAAACATAGCTAACATGGTGACCGTTTGTTTATGCTAGTCACATTTATCATGGTCAAAAAAGTAAACGTAGTTTCAAAAATCCAAGTTTTACTACAACTTGAAGAACAGCAAATAGAAAATTCACTGCCAGATCCCTAGTGCCCATGATATTACATATAGAATTGGACATTTGCCATAGGAACTACTGAAAAGCGCGTCACATTTAGGGGGCAGGACACCTATTGTTCTAGCACACTGAAATAGAAAACAAATGCAGAAACTAGATAGGCTGCTTCCACCTGTGTGGTAGCCAGTGCTAGGGACGATGCCCTTTGCGGCGATCTGCAGGAAGGTAGCTCTGACCAGCGTAGGCAGCTTTGCGGACCTCAACGCTACTGATGGTGCTGATGATAAATTATGATAAATGTATGCTGATCCCACTTGTCCTCGACAATCACAGTCACTTAGTGTGATGCCCTGTCTCCTGGCGTTTTATTGTCCCCGTGACTAAGTGGTGGTAGCAGAGGCTCACTCTCTGTTCACCTTGATTTTTCTGCAAGCACCCATGTTTTCATGACTCCAGTTTTATTCAGGGATCCGTCTATGGCAGTTGTTTCAACCTTCCTAAGACCACGACCTTTTAATACAGTTCCTCATTGTGCTGTGACCCCCAGCCATACAATTGTTTCATTGCTACTCCATAATTGGAATTTGACTAAATGGTATGAATCAGAATGTAAATATCTGGCATGCAGGATATCTGGCATGTGACTTGGCATGACTGTTCATGCACCCAGACACGATTCTGAGGCCAGTATCATTTTTGAGTCATTATCAAGCATTTAGTGATTCAAGCTTCTAGGTTCTGCTCATTCATAAAGGCAAAAGTGTGCTTTGATCTCTGTGCTTGCTGGGGAGAGGTATACAGCATCATCTCTCACCTGTGAGTCATAGCACTCATCCTGCCTCTCCCTAGGGAAACTGGCTTCTCTTGGCCCAAAGGAGCATAGAGGAAGCCTAGGGAACCACCTATCCTGTAATCTGTAATCAAAACTTGAATAAATAATATTTTCTCTTGATCTACATGCAAGGTAAAGTCGATTGAAAATGGGTGGGCTTGCTAGGGCCTGAACACAGGGTCCTGTGCATGCTGAGAAGGTGCCGGACACTGAGGTGAACCTCCTGTCTCTATGACAAAATCTAAATGTAGCTTCTATTTATTAGACAAGTTACACACGGAGCGTGTGAATGTTCCTTTTTACCTCCCCACTCATATCTTCCTGAGAGATTCCTCCCCAGAGTCACGCCTCCCAAACATGTGAAATATTACTTCCTGCTTGATATCCTCCCGGACCCTTCTAGGTCAACTTAGTTTTGGCCTACCTAGAGAGCTTAATTGTTAAAGCGTGTTCCATTGACTGTCAGCCTATTTAACCTCTGCAGCCCTATAGGGCCAGGACTGTGTCCTAATTCCAGTTCCTCTCTATCTAACACTAGGTCGCTGTGGTTTTTCTAACGCTAGGACACTGTAGTTTTTCTACTTAGTTTCCTGTGTTTTTTGAATTAATTAATTAAGTGAATTCACATTGCTAATTCTTTCCGTTTTAATTTGCTGATATCCATTAATGGTTTTAGATTCATTAAAGGATTCAAGTATAATTTCTATCAGTTGGTAATAGTGTGATACTGAGTATATTACTCAATCTCTCTGAGTTTGCTTCTCCATCTGATGCTGAGGATTGGTAGACGTGATCTGGGAGTTCTCAGTAATGAGCAAAGGCGGGCATGCGATTAATACCTGTGGCAGGCTCTTGAAAAGAAGTCATGTTGGGAGAAAGCATATGTCAACTTTGATCAGGTCATTTTCAGAGGAAAACCAGTTGCAATGAAGGCTACCGGAGAGAGCTGTAAATGAAAGCTGAACCAGAGGACATTTTTCACGGACACTCTTACCTGAGATGTGTGCTTTGGACATTAGCTTTAGCGTTGATTGCATCACAGCCCAGAAGTTGGTAGTCCTGCCCCCAACAGCCCAGTTCTGCGAGGAGCCCTCAGCGTGGGTACCATAGAGTATGCAGAATGGAAGGTACCAATAATCCATGTCTGTCAGCAGCCTGCCTTTTTCCATAGTGACATGTCCTGATTTCATAATTCAAGACCCCAGAAACACGGGCAACATGGAGCAGGAGTGTCATTGGCTAGAATGTGCGAATGGAGGCTGTTAGTAGGGGAAGCTTGGCAGTCAGGCAGATCCAGAACGGAATAGAATCACGCCATCAAATTCAGATTAAATTGAAATGGCTGTCTAGGTCAGTCTCCATGACGACAGTCAAAATCAGCCAAAAAACTTCAGGAGGAGATAGATGAACATTCATGTTAAATAGAACTCAGGTGGTATCCTGTTGGCCACTTGTGACTCAGGATATTGGGATGGGGTCATGCAGAAATTCTTGAGTTGTGTGCAAAATAAAATCTGTGGCCCCATGAAATAGTCTTCCCACAAGGATGCAATGGCATGAGTTTTCTGTATAGGCCACTAGTCTCCTGTGTTTGACTCCTTGATGCAACAGAACATCCACCTTCCCTTCTATGTGGCTATACATTGTCATTGAAACCAAACCCATGGTGTCTTCTTCATTAGTATGTGTTTTCTTTCAGGGTTGTGAAGCTTTCCCTGCATCTTCCTTGCTAATTCTCTTTCGTCCGCCTCCTCTTTTCCACGCTGAGGTGTCGTCAGAGTCACCCTGAGGTGTCCTCAGAGCCCTCTTTGGGCTTATACTTTGCATTCATTCCATTACCTGCACTCCAGGATCTCCTCAGTTCGGCTTTTATTTCTCAAAACATTCCCTTTGGCATCATCGCCATCTTTTCTCCATGGTTTACATAGAAACACATCAGTCACTGCCACCGTCTTTCTTTCCATCAAATGCACTCTCCAGCCTTGCTTGTCTTCCACTCTTTTTTCAAGTGCTCGTACCTCCTCCCCCCGCGCGCCCTCCACGTGCCGTCTTGTCTCTTGAACAGTGCTTCCTTCATCCTTAGCCAGGGTTCCTCTGCTCTCCGCACTTCAACATCTACCCCGTGGTTCTTTTTCCTTGTGCTGTCCTAGATCTTGGCCGCATCCTTTCTTCCTAAACATTACTCTGGTTCCACGACCAAGCCCCACTCCCCCTTTATCAGAATAGTTCTTTTCTGTATTTCTTCCGCTACATCTTGTTCATCCTAAAAACTCTATTTCTCTAGTGACTGCCCTCACAATGTTCTCAATCTAATGGTGATTTATCTTCCATCATCCTTTTCCTCTGAAAGGCCATGCGATATTCTGAGTCCATCTTGCTATATATTTTCTGCCTTTCCCTTCAGTCTGGCTTTGCTTTTCTGATTCCTTTCCTGGCACCTGTGTCTGGGAAGTTGCACGGATACATCAAATCACGAAGTCATAAAATTCGTCAGGTAGAAAGGACCATAAATATCACCTTGGCCAGACAGTGCTCTGCCAGGAAGGGAAGTTGACCGGAGAACATCGTGTAAAGTCCTGGCTTCTGGGTGCTACTCCCTGGCCCTCCTCGAAGCTTCAGACAGAGCAACACTCTGCATTGACTGTCCATTTCCGCTTAGATAGAAGCCAGGCTTGTTGTGTACACAGAAGGAAGCGCAAGGGAAGAGCACACCAACCCATTGTACAATGGCAAATTCTCAGCCCTGAAAGCATTAACACACATAAGACTGCACAATCCGAACAGGGTGTGTTGTGCATGTGTGTTTGTATGTATATAACGATTATTATTTACAAAGAGACTATTCATTTGAAAGAGAGCAAGGAGAGGTTGGAAGGTGAGTGCCAGACCAGTAAGAAACCTGTCTGCACAGTCAAGGTGGACAGGTCCTAAGGAGTAATGCACCAAAGGTCCTCTTTGCCGTCACACACAGTCACACAAGCAGACACACATGCATACATCCGTGTACTCATACACACACAAGAGAAAACAAAAGTGGAGCTGATACAGCCTTTGTAATTATTTTTAGTTGTGTAACATAGTGGAATACTTCCTATTGTAGCGTTTACAACTCAGTGACATTTAGAATATTGAAAACATTGGGCAATTACTTCTATTTATGATTTCAGACCATTTATTTCATCATCATTATAGGAAATTCTATACCCGCAAAGCTATTGCTGCCTCAGCCTCATTACTGCCTCAGCCTCCCTCACCTCTAGGTTCTTGATATTTTATGCAAATGGAGTTTTAAAATACCTGGCCTTTCATGCGTGTCTTTCTTCTTTCAAAACCTTTCTTGTGTGGTTTTGCTGAGTAACGTCTAAAGGGATAAAGAAAAAAAAAGATAAAATTTCAGCAATCGGTCCCTTTGATGGTTTTGATGAAATATGTTAGGATTTGGATGATGAAGATGATTTGTGATAAGATCACGAAGACCTGCACCCAAGGTCGAGCGCTCTTATAACCATAGCACCACAGGCAGCAGACAAAAACACTGAGATTTTTCCGATGCTAGTCTCCATCTAGGGTTAGAGAGAGGGCCTGTCTCAAGGGAATAACACACTTGTATGGGTACATACACACACATACAGACATCCGTTCATTCACACTCACACATGCTATCACTCACACATACACACTACACACATATACACACACACTACACACACATGCTATACATTCACACATACACACATCTACACACTCACACGCATACACATAACACAGAGACTCACACATACATACACACTCATATACATACTACACAAATACACATACATACACTACACACTCATACACACTCACACTAACACACAAAGACTATACACATAGTACACATATACACACTACACACTCACACACACATATACACACACTACACATGCACTACACATAGACATACACACACAATCCACAGAGATACACACAAACAATACACACACACATTCTCTCTCTCACACACACACACAAGCTATTACATGTAAATGGTGACTATGGTCCCTATTACATGTCAGCAGCTGATACACCTCCCTGACCCAGAGAATTAATTGTCTTCTGCGTTAAACCCTCCTGCCCCTTCTGAATTCACCTCACTAGCTGGGTCCCTCCCCCGCTCCGCACCAAAGGGCGAGTGAGTACTGAGGAGGGTGGAAACACACATTTCCCACCTCACTTATCTTCCTATGCTGTTCCTGTCATCCCTATACCTTGTAACACTTTCCTGTCAGCCAGGGGAGCTGATTATTCAGTGTAACCCAAACAAACACAGGCACGTAACAAACACACCTGTTAACTTCAGGGATGACACAGGGTAGAAACACATTAAAGGATGCAACTTCCCCCAAATCCATCAGCATCACAAAGCCAGGGTGTAATAGTCATCACATTACACGTTAGAATCCATTACACTCTTTAACATAGAGAAAGGCTCATTTCCTACCATGAAAGGTGTGTCCAAGCACAGACCTAGAAGCAAACTAGATATTTCCTTGTGGATGGCAATAAAACCAAATAGAAGGTTTAGTAATTGCTGCGTTTTGGCCCTTACCATAAAATTACAGGCTTAGTTTACACCATAATCGCTTTGGGAGTGGAACATGGTCACATGAACGTCTCCTACACAAGAGAAGAGGGCTGTTGAATGTGACATTTAAACAGTCACTGTTTCATTCAACAGTCAGAGCTCCTGCCATCCTGTTTCTGCAAGGATGCTTTATAACAACCTTTGTCTTGCGAAGATTTAGTAGATAGCTCTTAATAAAAAGCTCATTTATTGTGTTGGGTTTGTCCTTATTACATCTTAATCATGATAAAGAAGCTGGGACTAGTTAGCATATTTTATCTTTCTTTTCTGTATGTCTGTCTTTCATGCCTGTTTTTATCCTAGTAGACCTGCTGGTTTCCAGCTGGTTCAAGTCTTCAGCTAACCACAGCTGACCATTGCTACCACTCAGTGCTCTCTGGGATGTCTCAAAGTGAAGAAAATCATCTTCCTAAAACACATGAACCATCTCCATCTCATAGTTCTCTTGTTAACATCTGCTTCCTCTTCCGTCTGTACTCGCTGAGATACTGAAATGTTACCCCAGCTGTCAACAGGGTGACCATGGCAGCTGCATCCAAACATGAACATATCTCATAATGGATCTGCAGGGGAGTGGGGCGTAGATAGTTGTCATCTGGCTTCCAAGGACTGCATATGAAAAGAAGGGGGTTGAGAATCTTTCTCAGAGGCCAGCTTTTTTTTCCTTACTGTTACTCACAGAATACTGATGTTAGCTATATCAGAGCTAAAACTAATCAGCTTCAGGTTATTTTACCCTAGAAATCCATATTAAATTATAAACCACGAGTGTTTATTTCTCAAGGGCAAGAGTTGGGAAGGGTTTTTCTCCAAAACAGAATTGTTGAGCATTTGAGGATTACGACGTGAAAGCATACCCTGCTGTTTCCACTTCTGTCCCAATCCTGAATTGGGAGGACACCATCAATTAATCAAGCCTCAAGTATTTACTCTGCACAACAGACAAGGAGAGCCAAAAAAAAAAAAAAACACCCACAGTTCTCAGATGATATAAAGGGCAAAACCATATCTGTGTTCAACTGGGCCAGGCAAGTGTGTCTACTCAACTCTGTTTCCTAGACTCCTTCCCAGAGAAGGCTCCGCTGCCACAGCCTCCTTGAGGAATTGTCCTCCCTGGGAAATGGCCAGAGGACACCCCACTCCCCTTTCTTCTTTTCAAGGTTGCTTCTCTCGAGCTTGTAATTAAGAGCACCTGTGGACAAAAGGTTATAGTTTCGAACCATTTTTCAAGTTAGTGCATTGCTCTTTAAGACGTGTCTATTACTATCGTATCCCAAAGCTGGCCTGTGATCTAATCAGGTTTAGGTAGCCTATGAGTGGCAAGCTGTGTGCTCCTCTGAGGATCAAAGCAGTGCAGGCCTTGTGTGCCTTTCTTATCATCTGCACTAGTGAACTATTGAGCTAGCTTATGTAGTTTATGTAATAATAAAGATAATTTTATCTGCCTAAAAGCAATTATTGGCTTAAAAGAAATACTTACTTTAAAAGCTACCAAATCATATTTAATTGTTATGCCCACATGTGTGTGTACATTACCATTGCCATATATAATAGCAATCATCTCTTTGCCCCCAAACGGTTCATGATCCACAAGTGAGAAGCACTGAATTAGATGCATAGTTATATGCAGGTGGCACATAGCCCTAAACACTTGCACATTAAGCCCCAGGTTGGTGACCTGGTAGTTCTGTGGGGATGACCTGACTTTTGGGTTTTTGTCTTCTTGAATCCTACCCACAATGCATAAATCATCAGTCACATATCTGAGTGGGCAGCAATAGATTTATGACTATCAACCACCTGTGTTTGTCAAAGGTCAACACAATCAAAGTGATCTTGTGACTTAGAGGTTAGTCTTGGCTGAAAATACCCAAAAAAGAAGCATGGCGGAAGGGAATGCCTGTCCAGTGGAGTAAAGAACAGTGAGGAATGATCCGAAATGGAATACAGGATGCTAGGAGCCAGGACACTCCTCTGGGAACAGCTCCTCCTAGCAGGAACACCTTTGTGCTTAGAAACGTCAAACACTTCACAGAACTCAGTCAGATTTATCCCAGCTCCGGTTTCCTTCAGTGACCTCAGACTCCAATCCCCGAAAAGCTGAGCTCACTGCTGTGCCAGGGTGGGGTGACACCATCCAGAATATCCAGTTCACTGCTGGAAATCTTTCATCTTTGTAGTTGGTTGGTTGTTCCAGCATCCTACTGGGTGTCACTAGATGCATTTCAACTGTTACTTAAACCTAAATTTGAGGAGGCACTCATAAAATCTTTAACGAGAACTTATCATTTCTTTAATTTAAACTGACTAGCCAAGGAATAAAATAAGCGTACAGTAATAAAGTAACAAATCATCAGCTAGCAAACTTTCAGCGTCTCTGCCGATGTTGTAATGAGCAGGTCATGTAAAAAGACGATGGAGGTTCATGGTGGTTTCACGTGAGGAGTTGAGATGCCCACACCCTCCTTTCATCCCAACTATGATTAGTACACTGGAACTCCCAACAGTTGAACTATATTCCCAAAAGAAATATAATTACCCTACTCTGGAAGGTGCGTTGTCAGAGAAGGGTACATCAGCCATTGGAATGCATCCGTTATCAGTCTTTGGAATGGAGAGCGGAACTCTATCATACTTTGATTCTGCCAACATATCCCAGACAGGTTTGTTTTCCCATTAGCTGAATGACTAGTTCAAAGATGGATGGGATGAATGTCTGCTAAAACGTCGCAAGAGGCGAAGGGGAAGGTCTGCTGGAATGCAAACTAAGATGCTTATTCATGATTCAACATGTTGCTTAGAATGTTTCAGCCCTGTTTCCCCTTAAAGCACAGACCATCTCAAGGACCCTGGCTGAAAGGGTCCCTGTTTTGTTTTTAAGGCTCTACTGCTATTAGGTCATTCACTATTCACCAGCATGTTACAGAAATGATTTCTAGTCCTTGCAAGAGCCCATCCATGTCGACATCACCCTTGCCATTTACCCAGTTAACTGATCTCCACGTGTCACATCAGGGAATTATTCAGATGACATTGCTGGCAAGCCTCTGAAACAAATGGTCATCCTGCTATAAAAGGCTGCATTTAAGTCCCCCTTCCAAAAACTATTGTAAGAAACTTCATTTTTCCTAAGATAGTAGTTGGACTGAATAGTAGCATTCTTGTGTGTCATATTGCTGCTTGAAAAACTCTTAGTACTTAGTAACTCTAAAGTTTGCTCATCTGAATTAGTTCCTCATGAGAATGAGAGGCACATACCAAGAGAGGACTTGTGTAACTTCCCCAGACCACACACTCCACTAGCTGTTTGACTAGAGAATCTCTCTCTCTCTCTCTCTCTCTCTCTCTCTCTCTCTCTCTCTCTCTCTCTCTCTCACCTGTGTACTCTATTAATCCTACTGTCTCCAGTGACAAACCCAGAGTGTCCTGAACTCTAAGCTGTCCATGGATATTTGATATAAGACAGAATGCATGGGCAGATGCACCTATGAAGGAGTTGACACCAGAGTAGGTGACATCCAATCTATAACAAATTAGTCTGTTTTACAGACACTGTTTCTGTCACTTCAAGAATGACTGTAAAATGCTTCAAAGGATTATAAATCAAACATGATATGTTCTTGGATTTTTTTTTGGACAGAAAATAGCCAGAGTCAGTCTGTGACCACAAAGTAGTGCCGATATGCTCTTACTGAATTAGATGGGCATTCCACCCATGGCAGGAGGTGCTACAGTCAAGCTCCCACACCCACCCCATAACTGTCCTGATGACTTTTATGTCTTTGCTAATTAAGATTTCATGGAAAAAAAATCTGTCAAGGAGAATTCAATATTTTTACAACCATGTCTTTACTTTGTGGGCTAGGATACATTGCCATGCCACAGCAGACATATAGAGGCCACAAGACAACCTTGAAAAAGTTGGTTCTGTCTTTCTGCCACAGGAGTTCTCGAGATGGAAACTCGGCTCATCTGAATTGGCAGGAAGTGATTTTATCTCTGAGCCATCTCCCCAGGCCTTTTTCTAAGGAGAATAGAAAACTTCCTTTGTCTCTGAAACTTGTTGGCATCAAGCACTGTTCCTTCTTTTTATTAAGCATGCTTTTATTTTAAATGACAAGTTAATATTTGTCTCTTTATATTTTTTTCATCTTTCCAAGTAAGACATGGCAGTGTCCATCCATAATTCTAAGGTAGGTAATATGAAAAATGTTCATTCATTCATCATCCTGACAGTCAGGGAGCAGAATGGGAAGGCCTCTGAGGCCACCTTAGGCCATGGTGTGATGCTACACAGCTTTAATCCCAGCTCTTGGGAGGCAGAGGCAGGGAGAAGATAAACCTGGCCTACCTAGTGCTTCCAGACTAGCTGGGCTTTTAGAGAGATCCTGTTCGAAAAGCAAAATTCCCTTTGCCTTGCTCTGTTATTACTTTTACAACTGAATGGCTCATGACTTACATTTTAGATTTGTTCTCCAATCCTCTGATTTATCTAAGGTCACTGTGAGCCTTGTGACATGAGCCATCCTACGCTTTGAAGAAGGGTGCTTTAACAATGGGTTTTAGCACATTTGATGACCTTATATATTCTTTCTGCGGTGATCTTGTACTTTCTAAGTACTGAACCAAATTGCAAAGAAATGCTTTTACCTATTTGTGGTTATCAAGTAGAGTGGAAGTTTTCAATAGTTTATTCTCTATTGGGGAAATTCTGTAAACACCAGGTGGAGAGGACACAGGTGATTAAAATATCTTCCACATTTTCAAAATGTCAGCTGTTCCCGAGAGAGGGTGCTTAAATAAACACCATCCATATTCTTAGCAGATGTTATCAATGGATCTTGCTCTAATTGCGGTTTTCCGATATCTGTGCTGTTAATAACAGTTCAGAGAGGATTTGAAGTGCTTGGATTTTAATCAATGGTCATTTAACAGATAGCGGAGCTGAATGATGTATGCTCTCGTTGACTCCTCTCCCTTCACCAGATGGTATCTTTCGAATTGTTTTGACACTTCATTGTTGTTGTGGCTGATGACTCATTGTAGGAAAATCCCTGTGTACTCAATGCGTGAAAATAAGACGGGCTTGGTGTTCTTTGCAGTGGCTAATTTTCAAACAAAAAATTCAGCAGATGTGACAATTTCCGCAAGATGTTGTCAAAATAAGAGCAATCCGCCAACAAATCAAATCAGGCTCGCGCTCAGCTGTGGGTCTGTTTCTGGTATCCGGAGACTCTGCCGCAGTGTCAGCCCTGATGGCTTGATCACTGCAATGGCACAATGTCAATTTTTCTCATCCTCCCTGATGACTTGCTTTACAGCCATGGTGCAGCACTTCTAGAATTCTCTTACACCCTTCCCCCACCCTACCTACTGCCAAAGAGACCATGTTGGGAATAAAGGGTTGGTTGTTTGGAAATAAAATGAGATCATCTACCAGAGAGAAGTTTTAGAGGTCACAGGAAAAGATGATCCATTATGAAGGGACTAGATGCTTTAAAGAATTCCAGGCTTTCGACACTCAGCCTTACATAGTACAAAAAAAAAAAAGGTAATTTCCCAAACAATTCAGTCACTGCAACCTCAGCCCATGATGGTAGGACTACTTCTAAGAAAATGAGGTCAGCCCAGTGTTATCATGCATTATTTTGAGTGTCAAAAATGGCCATAAAAGTAGCTCATTGCCATCAATGGCAACTGGATAGGCCATAATGGTAAAATACTGCCTTCTCATTACAGAGAGCTGACATTGCAGAAGCATTCGGGATCACGCAGGGTAGCCCAGCACAAAAGTCGTATGATGTATCATCTCTTCCACGGGCTAATCAGAACCAGATAAGAGAAGGAAGGGAGAGGGGGGTCATACACAGTAAATTCTATTTCCAGAGCATAATGAGAAGGAGAAATAAGATTGTTTTGCAGACACTGGTGATGTGGACGGGAAAAACTGAGGACTGTGTTCCCTCAGAATAGCACATTTCATTTCTGATCAGCCTTCCAGAAATACCCACGGGGCAAACGTGACTGAGAAGTCTGTGGCGTCTCCGATGTCTGAAGTGACTGGTGGTACGCCCGCTCACATTGCTTACCTATTAGGGAGAGAAAATAGCCGGCTGTTCTCCATTTCCGTTTAGGCTCTGGCAATTCTCACTCTGTTTTATAGGCTTCTACAAGGGAATAAAATACATTACAGTATTATATACATTCTGGAAAATACCGTCTTACATTACACTCAGAGCCCTTGTCCAAAGGAAAAAGTTATAGCACTCTATCACGGGGATCAAGGGGAAGAAAACTCATTGAAGTAGATAATTCATTTTCACTTGTATGTTTAATAATTATCTTATTACTTGGGGGATAGTGAGGGCAGGAAATACAAAACGATTGCGTTATAATGGCTGGAGTATTGTGTGGGTATAGAGCTTTTCGTTTTGTTTTATTTATATTTGGAGACACTTTTGGTGAACTAAAATGCGCACGATTCTTTGCCTTTCTCTAACCTGTTTTCCAACCCCTTCTATTTGGGCTGGCAAACCAAAACTTGCTTGCATCAGTAGGGTGTGGTGCTGCTGTCATGTGAGTTGGGACATGAAGAAGACTTGTATCTCCCTTTTTCTGTCTTGGACTTGTCACCTGAAGGTCAAGTGAACCTGCTAACTGCTAACTGACAGATACCTACACGTGCAAGGCCTTCTCCCACCATCAAGTGAACGTCAAAACCAGACCATATAAGTAGGTGACCTAGGTAGAAAAACCCCTTCTGAACTCAGCCAAGATCATGGACACCCAAAACAATAAACAGATGAAGGATTGGTGTTTAAATGACTTTGTTTTTTGATAATTTGTTGTGTAAGAAAAAAATTATGGATACTTAAAAATAATGAAAAATCAATTCTGAGTTGGTGAGCTCGCTCTCTCTGAAGCCCAGAACTCCATCTGTTGTGACTGCGAGCCACTTGCAAAAATAAAAGCCACCATGATCCACCGATGGTTCTGCTTTGCTGTCTTTGGGGGAAATAATCGGCTGAAAAATCTGCGAGCAAGCTGTGAGACATCCTCCTGGAGCACATTTTATTGCATGTTCCACCTTAACAACAGATGAAAAGCCCTGGTACTCCTTCCTAGTCCTAACCTGCTGAAGACAAGTATACTAAGCTATTAATTGAAATTACTTGATGACGTAATAGGAAATGATAGTGTGAGCATGGTACAGCTCCAAACCACAAGGCAGACTTGTAGAACTGGGCCGGTTCTTATTCTTTGCACCTGCTTTCAACTATTCAATACAGTAAACCAGGGAACATGGAGACAAGATGTATTTCCTTTCACATGGCCTAGATTTTGTGCTTTGTATGCCCACCAAGCTGCAGCTGTAATGTCCCTCTGATGGATGACTCACTGGGATCTCTCCTCCTCTTTGCTGTGCTTTGTTTGCTAGTCCAACTGTGACAAAAACTTAAGGAACCTTAGCTGGCCCAGATTCACCAGCGTGGTCAAGTCTTTGGCTCTGACCTAACACTTTTAATAAATTATTTAAAATGAAAGAAAATTCATGGTTTGTTTTCTACTTATCCCTACTCACTCATCCCCCTCCCCCTCTCCCCTCCTCCTTTCCTCCTCCTACCCTTCCTTGTCCTTTGCTCCTTTTAAGGCAACATCTTACCATGTAGCCAAGGCTGGCCTGGAGCTCACTAAGCAGCCCAGGTTCAACTAAATCTGAAAGTCCCTCTTCTCCCACCTCCCATTTGTTAGAATTGCAGACACATGCCACCACAGTATTGTAAAAAATGGCTTTAGGCATTCACTCCATAACTGATATTTTTCACTGGGATGATAAGGTAGAAGCAAGAATAAGAAATGAAAGGTAGAGGGATCTCCAAATACAGAAAAAGTTGATCATGAACTATCCACACACGGGGTGGCTTGGCCACTCTTCCACTCATTTCTATAAACATGTATTGACTAGCCCCACTGTGGTTGCCTCTTTGTTGGGTAGTAGAGGGATGGAGATGAGTCAAGTGTGCTAATCTCTGTCAGAAGTTTGTAATTCACTTGTAGAGATGGCCAGAGCAAAGATTGGAGTCCTTAATATATGATAAAAACATGTCCACAGTGCACAAAAGCCATGCTTTCAAATTTGAATAATGATACGGAGAACAGGATCTCTCAGAACGTCTGTTCCCCAGTGCAGATAGGTTCTGTATTTACCAAACTCATGCACTACAAGCTATAAAATATTTCTGATTCCTGGTGTGACAAGTGTCAGTGCTTCCTCTCACCTGGCTCTCAGATTATGGATGTATTAAGCATCTTTCTGAGCTTGGTGACATGGTGCACCTATAATCTCAGTACTTAGAAACTTGAAACAGGATTGGAGACCAACCTTGGTGGCATAACACCTTAAAAAACAAGCAGAACAAGATATCTTGCTGCTGGTTATTTGACAGTACGTCCATCACAGTGTGGACCCAAAAGGACTTACATCTGATTATAGCAAAGTGGAAGTAAAAAAAAATCCTTAACCTATTAAATAAATCTTAGATAAATAATTAATTGCTTGAGTTTTATTTTGAAGTTCTTTACTATCATTATCAAGTGTAAGCTCATGGAACACAGAAATAAGTTCTTAGTCCCCTCTATGCTCCTAACACAATACACATAGCAACGTTTCAACAATTGCAAGCAAACCGATTGCAAAGACATTCTGCAAATACCATCTAACAAATGGTATTTCAGGTACTTGTGGTGCTTTGAATTAAAACGTCTCCCACAGACTTACGCTTTAACACCCATTCATTGGGACTGTTTAGGGAAGCCTGGGAGATGTTACTGGAAGAAGGGCATCATGAGGCACTTTGAAGTTTCAGAGCCAGGCACCCTTCTTATTTCACTGTCTCTGCTTCCTGTTTTTAGAGTTCAAGATATAAGCCCACATTGACGCTTCCTTCCGCACTTTGCTTAGTTTATTGTAACAGAAATAGAAAATAACATACAGAGTTGATATGAGAAAATTAAATGGATGATTGTAACTTCTTTCTATAAGTGTTTTGAACGTATATATTAAAATAAACCATTTAATGCTTTCTCTGATGAATGTACTTTTAACTTAGGATCCTCTGAACTCAGAGCTTTCCAAAGAACTTAAATATAAGGTTCAGAATTCTTGTGTTACACTTAATAAAGTGCCTACCACAGCAGAAAAGGTGGAGGATGGAGGACTTCTACCTGTATGTATCCGTAAAACAGGAAGTGGTGAGAAAACAATAGCTTATATATTAATATTTAAAGCTTTATTTTAAGGAAGTTATTAAATGTAAAACATTAAGTCTGTGAATCCTCAAACTTCAATCCTTAGCCAACAGCCATTCAATAATCACATTGTTCTGTGCCCTAAGGCACTGGCTAACACAATTAGCTTGACAACTCACTCATAATGGCCACAGATCAATTTTCTGCATTACACATACTAGCTTTTTCTCTAATGGAATCCATTCTGCTCATGTAAGACAATCTCCAGGCAGCACTGTCTTCACTGTGATATAAAAGTCTTTCTCAGGAAGCCCGTGATGACTTACACAGCACCCAAAATCAAAGACTTAGAAGATAGCCATGTTTGATCCATTTAAAATAGCCGCATGCTTTCATATCTTTTTATACACGATTTCAGATTATAGGTCTATATATGTTCTCTCAGATTGACTGAAATATAGAGAAGTGATCTCATCATACCCTATTAGAATGAATGGGGATTATGAAGATATCTGTAGATCCTTTCTTATTCCATCTTAATAGGATGCACATATATGTGGGGGTAACTATCTTAATAGGATATACACGCACATGGCTAGGAAACCATTTACTCTAGTTAGGTTTTGCTTACTGATGTAATGGTAGCCAAGTCATTTGGGTGGGCTTGCCATCGCTGCAGTCCTGGGGATGTTGGCGTTTGGACAGGAAACCTGCAGTGGTTCAACACTGAATAGATTGGTTCCGATAGTAAAAGCCGACTTCCCAGGGATGACCCATCCCTGAACATCTTTCATTCTGAATGGGGCAATCGAAGACTCTTCCTAGAACACTGCTTTGTCTTTGAGTGTGGTCCTCCCTTCCCCTGTTATGTCGCAAAAAAATCCACGGAAGAACTTTAGGATACAATGCACTAAGGGATACCTGAGCAGAGAGTCAACGCACATCTGGTTCTGTGACATTGAGGCTCTGCCAAGACAACCAGCCATGAAGCTGACGTCACCCTTGTTCCTCCCTCTTGCTCTTCTTACAGGTGATTACTGCACCCCTTTGTTCTCACTTGTGTTCTGTCCTTGGAATTGAAGCTATGGTCTCTTACATGCTAGGCAAGCGGTCCACCTCCTGGCCATCTCCGGTTCTCTGCTTATTTTCCATTTGGTGGCAGGGTCTCCTAAGTTGCCTAGGTTGGTTTGACCTCAATTTGTAACTCAGACAGACTTTCAACTTGCAATTCTGCCTCAGCCTCCAAATACCTTGCCCAATCTTCCTGTTATTCTTAATTCAGTTTTGCAGTAAAGGCCTTTTAGTTGGTACCATTAACGAATTAAGACTTTGAAGGTATTGGCAGTTAACAGTGGACATTCACAAACCCAATCTGTTAGGTCCTGACCAGGTAGAATTATGCCCACTCTACAGAAGAAGTGAAAAGACCTGTAAGTATGTATGCATCCCCCCATACAGTGAGCTGAGTCATGTCTTACCAAGTACTTGGGAAGAAAACATAAATAAATCTTGGGGATTGCTTAGAGTCCCTATTTTCTTGTTAATCCTTCAATGGAGTGAGTACCTAAACTAAATGTCTAGCAATCTCAGTGATCCCTGTATCATGGCTGGACACACCTGACTGACTTCATATTGAGAGAAGCTGGGGGTCAGCTCAGTGTGAAGAATGAGTAACTTGAATAACAGACATTTTAAAGTAGCATTTGTAACCCAATAGAACGTGTAAATGGACACAGCAGAGACCAATAATCAAGAGTTTGCTAACATGGAGAAGTGCTTGCCATTTTCCTGGGCTGGCTGACATCCCCTACAGTATAATTACGCCTATGACTGGTTGTGTGTTGCCCAGATTTGCACCTGTCTCCTGAAAAGATGTCCTCTGCCCCCTTCCATGCTGCTGTTGCTCCAGCTGCTGCAGCTTGAAGATGAAATGAATAATGAAATGCCCGGTGGTATGACGCTGTGTTGGATCGAGCCGTTTCTGGTCACTCACGCTCCCTCCTTCACGAATGAGGTGCTAATTCGTAAATTCTGGTCAACAGTAGTGTTTGCCTTGCTCGGTGCCCTGGGACCTGAGTGTAGTGTGGCACCCCTATTAACACCGATGCCTCAGGGAAACAAGATGAATGTTTGTAAGGTGAGGTCCCAGATTTTAGCCTCAAGAGAAGCTGTTCAGGACCTTAAGTCTTCAGAGTAGAGTTAATGCCGTTATCATATACCCACAATGTCTTTAAAAGGGCACAATAAAACAGGGCAACTATCTTTCCCACCCAGGCTGGAATTTAGATAGTGACCTCAGTTAGCCAAAGTAAGAGATATATAATTTAAAGAAAATAAAATTGTCGCCGCATCAAAGTGAATTAGATTTCTGCTCATACTTTTTTTATTTTTGTTTCTGTTTTTCAAGACAGGGTTTTGCTGTAACTTTGGAGCCTGTCCTGAAAATGGCTCTGTAGACCAGGCTGGCTTCCAATTCACAGAGATCCGCCTGCCTCTGCCCCCTGAGTGCTGGGATTAAATGTATGCGCTACCACCACCCAGCCTGCTCAGACATCTTTAAAAATAATTTTCAATTACAGTATGCATTGTTATTCATTTAAGATGTGTTTTGTGAGGACATTCAGCTTCAGCACATCAACCATTTCTGCCTGATTTAGTTCAAAACAAATTATTTCATTCCTGAAAAGTCAAAATGCCAGCTTTTACTTTGCACGACTCTGATATAGCTAAATGTGTTCACAGAAAATTTCTAAAAGACTGTCTGTTCAATTAGCAATTTATTGACAGAAACCCCAAAGAACAATTGCATTCTGCATAGAATTCCTTAGATAGCACATCTGGAAGAAAGTAAAATATGAAAAATCAATTTGCAAGTTTTCGTTAACAATCTCAAATATTTATTTTCTTTGGAAACACACAGCCAAAACCCAAGCAGTAAATTAATAACCCTGTTTTGAAATAGAACTTGTTAAAAATCTGGGAATTGCAAATTAATAAATACATTTTCTGTTGCATATATACTGTTGAATATCATTGAAATAGTTTATATATTACACTCTAATGTTATACTTAAATGAAAAAAATCCCCCACATTCATGGAAAAAAAAAACACACACAAGACATGGCATTGATTGGAGCTCAGTGGGACCCTACAGAACTGTCTTCTCCCTGCAGCACTGCCTAAATACAACTTAGAAAAAAATGGAAATCACGTGGCTTTTGTCTTCCTTGGCAAGGCTGCACTTTGATAACTCACTTGAAGAAGACAGAAGGTGCAAAAAGACCTGTTCCTGAAGAAACCACTCAACTCCAGGTTCAACACCCCCCCCCCTCCATGGAATGACCTCAGCTCCAGGGCCTATGCACCAACATTGCTAATCTTTGATCTTGTTGTCTAACCTGACTTAATAGATTGCGCCTCCTGCTGGATGTAGAAATATCCCACACCAGGTCAGCAGGGGTGCAGAAATTGGGACACTCGGCCTGGCTGCTTAGGTCACATCTAGAGGCCTGGCCCATCCTCGGGCACAAAAGGCCAACAAAATCAGATAGTGCCTGGAGTCCAGCCTGGGCTGAAGTGTTGTCTTGGCCTGCAACCCAGCCAGGCACACAGATTAGGCAAATGAAGTCTGGCTGCAGAATGCTAAGCTATCCCCAAGCACACTTCACTCAGGATTGGCAAAATTTATTAGCCAACAGCTATCAAACTTGATTGAGCAGCTTGCTAGGGCTGGTCCACAGGAAAGGGGCAGAAGAGGAAGCAATGCAAAGAGAAGGAATAAAAATCGAAAGTCTATACAGATTGAGTTTGGAGATTATTTTGTTTCTCCAGGGAGATGGTAAAACACAGAGGATTTTTATAAATAAGGGCAGCTCTCATCATCAGGGTATCAGGCAAAAGCACATCATTATCTCTGGAGATGTTTTGCAACCTGGAGTTGGAATTTGTGGTTTCCCAAGGGTGGGGCATCATTTTTCATTGCTTTGCCCTAAAATGCAGGTACTGTGTCTACATATATCACTTGCCACACAAGCTCGAGGACTGAGCTCCAATGCCCAGAACCTGCATGAAGCTAGCATGAAGCTAGATGTCGTAGCACATGTGTGTCGTGTGAATGATTCCACAGGGAGATGAGAGGCAGAAGCAGGATAATCCCCGGCAATTCTAGGCCAGCAAGCCTGGCGCAGGCAGCAATAAGCAACAAAAAGACCCTGACTCAAACAAAGAAGACGGTGAGGACTGATAGCCACAGTTGTCCTCTAAATCCACATACAAATACATACTGTGGATTTAGTCATGTGCTCACATGTGTACCCAGTGATGTGTATAACTGAGCATCCTACATACATAACACACAATGTGTACAACATACAAGCATGCATGAAAGTAAAATGAGTTAAAATTTAAGTCAGTTCCATTCTTTTTGGATTACATTCTGCCTATTGTTACTGCTCCTTCAAATTAGAAAGCTATATTGGAAAACTTAGGAAGATACAAACTCTGATAGTAGCCCCTTTGCTCAGACAAAATAAAAGGTTGGTCCTTAGCAGGAATCTGCTCTTCTTAACTGACTGTTACGTAGGAGCCTTGCACATTTTTATCCTAGCAAGATACAAGATTCCTGTCAAATTCAAACTGGCATCTCTCAGTCTTTCAGTGTCAAATCTCGGAAACGTGAGGTACACAAATGTCAAAATTCTACTCTTGACTCGAACGCATCAGGTTCCCAATTGTGTACAGAAGTTTTTGATTCAGCTAATTCTGCCAACATGGCTTTCCTCATAGTTATGGTTTTCTATTTATAAAAAGGCAGGCATTTTGATTTCACTTATGATGAAACAGCCAAGGATGGTCATTGCAGAATGAAGAACTTAAAATAACATCATGGTTAAGAAGATGTACAAGATGATGATGTCTTCAAAGTGTAGGCGAGGACATATCTCACTATTGTGACTCTTGCTTCAGCTCTTTATGGTGCATGTCTGGAATGCAGACATTGAAGATAAACTTCACAAAGTCACTCGAATCTCCTGCCCAGCGTCCTCCGAGGGTTCCTCACCTGCTTTAGGGAGGAGGAGGCTCTGGAGCTCTCACCGGGCTCTCACAGGGGCACATGCTCCAGGAAAGAGAGCGTGTGCTTCCAGACCCGCTGGCCCTCTCCTTCCTTTTGTGATGGAGGCTGAACTGCTAGCAAGTGGCCTTTCTAGCAGTATCTGTAGCTGAATCATTCACGTGTGTAGGTTACATGAGCTCGTTGACTCTACTACACCCTACAGTGTTACTGAAATACTGTATCTGTTGTCAAGCCAGCGTCGTGGGCAGGGCTACAGTAACCAAAGAAAATCTATGCCTCCCCAAGTGTGCTTCTCTATCGCACACAGATGCTCTCTTAATCCTTTTAGTGTAGAGAAATGACTTACAGCAGAGTGTCTGGCGGGGAGTGTGATTCTCAGAGGCCATCCGTTCTAAGGTCTTTGTGTCATTAAATGATTATGCCCATTTGAGCTAACACAAGTTTCCAAAATACAGAGAACGTTTCAAATGTAACTTTCCGCCAGAAATGTGGAAATAATGGCCTTTAAAACTTACTGTTTTAATCTTTTTTTGTACACATAGCTATACTGTTATATATAATTCTACATATTGATTTATTATATGTGGTTATGAACATTAAAACTAAAAATGTAGGTTAAACTTTATTTACCAGTGCATAGTGGTTACATTGAAACAAAATATAAAATATGTCCAAATGACAAGCAATGTTAATATCAACATGGAACTTAGACTATTTCATTAGAAATAGCTTGGGGTACTTAATATGTGCTTCATGTTCATTTCTCGAAGGCTGGCACTGTATCTTTTCTCAACTTCACATACTTTTCTTAAGGTGAAGAGGTACTGCCAAGGGCCCATATGAAAATTTTCCTTTTATTCCACTTACTATATTCAGAAGAGAAGCTAATTATCATTGGACTTTTACTGCATCCTAAGAGTCTGCCCTTCTCCTTTAAGTCTGCACAAAGGTCCTTGAACGAGATTGCTGCTTTTATCATCATTTTCTAGACAGAAAAGAAACACAAGCTTACACCTGTTCTTCTAAGGATTTAAACCTGGCATTGGTGGAGTCAGCTAAGCCTTTCTTTCCGACTTGAAAGCCAGTGGGTTTTCCTTTACGTGGTAGGGAGGTTCTCAAGGCATGGCCCAGACCCGCGACATCACCGCCAGCTGTTGCTTATAATTTCACGCCATCTTGGACCTGTCGAATCAGAAACTCTGAAGTTGGAGCCCCACAATCTATATCTAAAACTTTGAGGGCCACTGATCTGTATTAACACATCCTAAAAATTTTAAAGATGATTAATATTATAACATCTTTTATATCTAGATTTTTAAAACATGTTAGAGTCTGGCTAAAGAACTATTAGTGAAGTATTTTATTGTTTACATTTTTTTGGAATCTTATTTTGGGTACTTCTTGATTGGTGAAGGCAGTCGTTGATAATAGTCAAAGCTCTAGAACAAACACTGATGGCTGCGTTAAGATGAACTTTGTGAGGCATTCTGTGAGGTGCTGCGGGGGGCTTCCATACTGCTCTCCAATTACTGCTAAATGAGACCACCTTATGCTAGCGCTCAACAGTGGGCCCAAAGCCTGCTCCTGAGCAAATCTGGTTTGTAGACTGTGAGGAATGAAAAGAAAGTTATGTCCACCGAAGGAACAATGGACAAGGTGTTTTCAGACCGGTGAGGGCTGCATAACTTATGCCCACACTTGCTTCCGCTGGCTCGATGCAGTTCCGTTCTGTGCTCCTGGGTTGGCTGTTTGGCTTTTCCCTTCCCTCTGTCTGGCTACTGATGTAAGCAATGCATACATGGGGAATGTCATTTACATATTTCTCAAGTCCAAAGCGTTTTGGCGTTAACTGTATTAGAATTTTAAGAACTTATGTGTGATTAGGTGTAATTTAATATAGATATGGCCAGAGTTAGTGTCCCTGGGTAGCCAAAATTCAATTTTTTTTAATTAGTATTTGAAGGGGAAGGCCTCCTCCAGTTGCTGTAATCAGATTTTCACCGTATTTTTATTCCTTTCCAGATCTGACTGTCTTAAAATTTAATTACTGTTAGCAAGACCTTTCTGGGTAGAATAGAAATAGTCTCCTAATAGTGTTAGCATATTAAATGTAATTTTCAGGTGGCCCTCATAGGATCCAACACTTCCTCAGTAGAGCCAATTTCACTGCCGCTTTTTCTGCCCTGACAGTTCACATGCATTCAACTCAGAAATATATTCTTTCTCTGACTCCTCAGATACTATTAGACTCCATTGTCCTGGCATATTAGAGTGTCCATTCATTTGTGATAAGACCCATCAAATCTGATATGCATTTTAATGAGGTTCTTATGAATGTTATTAAACATGCTAATTATAGCCCTTCCAGTACGAAATGTAGACTTTTGATGGTTTGTTGAGCTCGTTGTATAATTTTAACCATGCTGATCATTCATAATTGAGAACAGAAGGGTTTTTGGAAAACAAAACAGAGATGGCTACATAAATATATAAAGAAAATGCGCATTTTGTATGAAAATAAAGGTCAAATGACTCGAATTAATACAGCTGCCTGAAAATGTAATTGCAACCACATTTAGGAAGAAATGGGAGAAGGAAAGAGAGAGAGGGCTTTCCATTGCTGAAGTCCTTCACTGGAACAGCATCGGGAGCTGTGAGCGGATGCGCGGATGCTCATGACTACCCTGCCCTGGAACAGCATCTCAGTTCTGGTGTGAGCAGCTGATTCTCATCCATGAAGTGCTCTCCAGAAACCCTGGCGCTCGTGCCAGGAAAGGGATGAGCACCTGCAGCCTCTACTTGCCCCAAGGGCTTGTTTGTAAGCCTGTGGGCTCCTAATGACTTTGAATTAGCATAACCATATTTCCAGTTTGGTTTTAATGCCCCAAATCAGAAACAGCACAAGAATCTAAACAAGATGTTTTGCAAGTTTTTAATGGTCTAATAGTAATTCCTCCCTACCCCACCCACCTTGTGCAAATTACAGAGCATCATGTTAAATTATAAAATATAAGAGCCCCGAGCCTGCAGTTGGTGAGACATGAGTTTGTCCTTTGAAAGGCTGACAGCCAGAGTTCATTTAGCAGGGATAGGTGTCCAATTGGGTGCTTTGGATTCACGTTGTTTTTGTTATTAAAGTTTTAGATACCCTTAAAATTTTAACCACTTTAAACACTGGATGTCTGCTATGCCCATAGACTGCGTTTTCTTACCATTGTTTTTACTTATGTGTTTATGCATATACAAACAGCATACTGTGAAGCAGTCCAGTTCAGGAGCCATTGCTCACGCCTTTAATCCTGGCAGAGACAATCTGATCTCTGTGAATTCAAGACCAGACAGATCTATATGTAGTAAGCTGCAGATTAGCCAGTGCTACACAATGAAGTCCTTTCTCAAATAAATGAACAAATGACAGGATATTATCGCTGAATGGTCTGCCTTCTTGTTGGGTAATTAATTAAGCAAAAGGAAAACAAAGAATAAATGTATGAATATGTTTGATAACTGCACAAACTATGGTAAGACATTTAGGTTTCAAGTTCCCAGTTAAATGACTTAGCATAGAGAGAGTATCCCAAACCGTGGTATGACATTTGCACCAGTATAATCACAAGAATCCATAGTAAGAAAGGAAACAAGTTGCTGTTGACCTGGAAGGTGGAAGAAGAGACCATGAACCAAGGACCGTGGTGGCATACAGCAGCTGAAAAGCAATCCACTCACACTGTGATTAAATATTCCATTTTAGCACAAATATCCATGTCCAATTTCTTCCTCTCAGACACCATGGGGACACTTCCGCGAAGGGAGAACTCCTTGAGCTCTGACGGCCAGGGAGACGGATCATGAGGGAGCTTTTCAGAGTTGTTCTCTTTCATTTTTGAAAGTGACTTCACGGTGATAGAGAGAGCTAGGTGGAGAGTCTGGCAGCGATTCAGCCTGGCCAGTGCGCGGCTTGTTACTAGTAAAGAGCAGAGCTAACTACGGAGTCAGCATGCGGACTTTTGGCTCTGATGGCGACCCTTGCTATGGAGTCAGAGAACTCACCTTGAACACGGAAGTACTCTCAAGCCTACAGTTCAGTACAGTCATCATGCAGTGGTCAGGAGCAGCAGGACCACACACTGGTCCATCAAAGAGGGAAAACTAAAAGGGACAGAAAGCCCATCTTTTCATAGAACAATTACAGGTTGCTGAGAAGGCTTAGGGGATTAAGAGAATCATCGTGGCTGAAGATCTCATCTATAGACCATAGACTGACTAACCAAACGCAACTCCCAGAATGAGAAGACTTAAAAGCAGCGTCATCCCTAGGTACAGGATAGACGGACGCTGCCTCGATTTATAAGTGGAAAAGCCAGGGAAAGCTGTGACACACTTCAAATGTTCACATAAGAGCTCGAGGAACTCCCTTCCTGGCTCGAGGCAAGCTCTTTCTACACTGTGCCAAATGGATTCAGCCCAAGAAAAGATCTTAGGATTGCCTCACAGAACAAATGGAAGTCTGGGAAGATTGTTACAATGCCTGTACACAGTCCAGGACATTGACAGCGTGTGCCGGCCCCAGCTGAGGTGTTCTGGTTTTCATAGGTTGCACCATAGGGAATTTTAAAAAATCAGTATAGATAGACATCCATATGGCCCTGGTGCAGATAGATAATTAAATCAATTGAAGACAGCCCTTCCCCTAAAGTTTAAGTTTTGAGCAAACTGTCGATTTCTTTTTGTTGTTTTTGCTGAAGCAGAAAATAGTGCTTTGGGCTTTGATAACCCTTTCTGGTTTTCTCTGGGGTGGTGGGTAAATCGGCAGTGGGATGTACATACTTACAATTTCCTATGAGGAGCTCCAAAAGTGCTCAGCACACTGGTGTTCTCCGTATCGGAAATAGGAAAACTGTTTGATTGAGTAACTATGGAGCTGGAACTCCTTGAGATCCTCTTAAACACTGGCAGTTGCACAAACCCTATCCCCTGCTTTTTGTGGTGTGTGCCCTTGACTTTGAGACCTTCCTGGCTTGTCCTTCCTCTGTGTTCTTCTGAGAGGCTGAGATAGTATGCTGCCGAGTCCAGTCCTGTGGGAGGGTTCATATCTCACACTCATCTTTCTTCTTTGATTATTGGGTGCGCATGTCTGAGATCCTTTTGCCGTAAGGGAGGCTTTACCCTGTAATTCACAGTTGATCGTACTGAGCTCCTTATGAGACACACAGGACCTCAGCCTGTTCCTCCTCCATGTCTCCCTTACTCTACGTCATCTCACCGCCTTAAGGAAATCTCCTGACGAGAAACTCTCAAGGAATCAGTCTTAGGGAAATCCATGAGTCCGCAGCTAAGGGATTTCATCAGACAGTGAGCGCTCACTAAAATCCACCCAGGAGCTATTTTTAGTATCTCAAATATTTTGTTCTCTGGTTTGATTTGCATGAAGAATAAAATCTAATTATCTTAATTCTTTTTAAAAAAAAGCCACACATATCTGAATTTTAGGCCCATTTTAAATGTCTTGAAAAGTCTTCAACTCCCGAATTTGAGCTCCTTATTAGCTCTGATCGCTGATTCCAGAGCAAAACTTCTGCTTTATTATAGAACTGGTAGCTATTTTTGAGCATGTGTTAATTGCTACTTCTTATCTGATGAGCCCATTGTAAAAGTTTCTTTGCAAGAACTTAACATTCTCTAGTGTGTCACTGTTTTCCTACGCAAATACAAAATATCTCAAATTTTCTAATCTCAAAGTTTTTGTGCTATGTCATTCAGTGGGGAGTTCATTATACAAATGTTCGTCCTTTTCTAGGGGTGAGGGTGAGCCTGGTTTATTAACTCGTGATGGATAAATTTTGTTTAAAATAACAAACTTGGGGAAACTTAATTTTCAATTTTATATTCAAATCATGTTGGTGGCCCAAGAAATGGAATTTATTAAAGAAAAAGCTACAGCTATTTACATAATTTTCTGTGGCTGAAACAAGAGAAAAATCTGGCTGCTTATTGCTGCAGCCTGGCTTAACTTGGCTTTCAGATGCTCATTCACCAACTCAGGCCTTTTTTATCCCCAAGTCTCTACGGATTCCATATAAAACACGCACTTTAGCTAATGTAAAAATGGCATCTTCTCCCATTTTCCTCCAAATCATTTTACAGCCACATGTGTTTGCTGCTAAATCTGCCTGAGAGTATCCTTTGGTAGCTGTTTCCATTAAAGATTTAGAAGTGGTGGTACAGCCACTAAAATTCCACTCCGTCTCTTCAATAGAGTTGTAGCTCTATTTTATCCATCCATGTGGCCCACACTCTTACTGTTGATTCAGGAACTGGGTAGGAAGGATGTCCTCCTTTTCTTCTCATTCCCCTTGACAGCACAGCTGTGCTTCAGCTTTTCTGCCCAATCTGCTGAATTCCCAGAGTAAAAGGCATGGGTCAGCTCACCAGGGTGAGCAACTGGACTAGAAAGTTCTATGCTTGGAACACTTCACTGGGATCACTGGGATAAACAACTGAACTAGAAATGTTGTATACCTGAGACATGTCGCCAGGGTGAACAACTGGACTAGATACATTGTATGCCTGGGACACTTCACTGGGGTGAACAACTGGACTAGATACATTGTATGCCTGGGACATGTCGCCAGGGTGAACAACTGGACTAGATACATTGTATGCCTGGGACACTTCACTGGGGTGAACAACTGGACCAAAAACATTCCTCGGTCTTGAAGCAAAGCAGACTCCTCAGCATTTCTAATTTTCATCCTGTGCTCACGGGGCCCATAATCTTCTGAGCTTGAAACTACACATTTTTCCCATAGAGAAAATAGGAAATCTATACTTATTGTTAGTCAATGGGATTCAAAAAGGCAATCCCTATACACGATCAAATTCTAAGAGAGAAGACAGACAGGAAATCCTAATGCATGATGATTGATACCATATGTTTGAAGTAGACTCTCTGGAGGCTGAGAGATATGGAAAACTTGCTCATCGGCTGCCTCGGGGAGGCTGAGAAAGAAGTCATGGGAGGATTCTAGTTGGCATAGTTTATTGCTTTAATTGAAAAGATGATTTGAAGATACTAACTCTAAACTATGTCATTCCTATATCTATTGCTACTTACGAAATTCTTTTCCCCAGCCGTCAAAAACCAAAATTTGTTGTGGTCTTTTATTCTGTCTCATATCTACTTTCTGTCCATACCCACCATATTACTCAAGGGTCAGGTGGAATCTGGTGCTAAGAAGCCCAAATGCTAATGGCTTATGTAGGAAGGAACAAGTTTCCACTCCTGTGTGCTAACATCTCTAGTGTCCTGATAACTGAAGCCTGTCAATCTAATCTTTTTGTTGAGGTTGTTTCCTTTAGCATCCCCACCTCTATCAAAGGTGGTGAGTTGGGTGTGTACAAAGACAGTCTGCACTGTTCCCTGCATCTCCAGTTCTCATGGCCACCTGTGAAGGGTGAAGATCTGTGCTGAGGAGATCTAGTTCGTACCAAGATCTACAGAGATCTCTGTGACTGATAGTTGCTCTTTCTATGCAGTCGACTTGACAAGATGAGTTTTGAATTCTGATTAATTTGTGTTACTATGCAGAATTTGTGTATAATTGTCTGGTAATCTTAGAGTAGAGTTCATGAACAAGTAAATCTATACCAGCCAGTGGTTGGTGTCCCACAACTGGATTCCAGCAGTTCGGAGGTTGGCACAAGAGGATTGTAAGTTTGAGGCCAGTCTAGGCTCCATAGTTGTAATCTGACTCCACCACCCCTAAAAACAAAAATAAGATGATTATTAGACAATAGCTAGTGCACATAGAGTTGAGAAAATAATCAAAGTGAATTTCACTTGAACTAAGAAATACTACAAACTTAAACAATGCAAGATATGTATGTGTGTGTATACATAAAAACAATGGGGCTATATATATATATATATATATATATATATAATTTGTGAAATTTGCTTATCAGTGTAAAACAAGAAGTCAACATTGGGAAACACTGGTTACAATAAGTACAGATACTTTTCTTATTACTAAACTGGATCATATTATATATAGAGTAATGTACTTAGGACACAGGGTCACCCACACCTGACTGGAGTGGTCTGGACTTCCCACTGACTGGTTTTAGCTTTCGTTTTGCAAATAGCAGAGTATTTTTATGGCATATTAACAGTTTTGTTTTGTTTTGTTTTTAGGTAGGATCTCCCTATGTAGCCCTGGCTTACCTGAAACAATGTAGACCAGGCTGGTCTGGAACTGTGTATACCAGGCTGGTCTGGAATTCCTATAAATCCAATGGGCTCTGCCTCCTGAGTCTTGGGTTAGAAGGCATGTGCCGCCATGCCTAGTACTCAAATTTCCTATGTTAGTAACATGCATTGTTCCACTATTCAACTCAGTTTCACACCGAAGGAGGAAGCAGCCCTAAGTATTGTGAAGCAGTAGATCAGCCAGAGTGGTCGAGTTAAATGCATACCACAGTTTCTGCGACTTCTGAAGTTGGTGGCGCTAATTACTTACTCCTCCTTCTACTTTTTATTTAGTAACATCCAATAAATTTAAGACAATAAGAAATTAAACTGATGTTTTAGATAATCCATCACAAAATATACTCCTGGGACCAATGAGAAGTATCAACAACAATATAAAAAGATCTAAGCTTTATATTACAGTTTCGATGCTAATTCTATTCTGAGGGGCTAGAGAGATGGCTCAGCCCGTAAGGGCACAGGCTGCTCTCGCAGAGGATGCAGGCTTGATTCTGAGCACACATGGTGGCTCACAATCTGAACTGCAGTTCCAGGGATGGGATCCGATGCATTATTCTGGCCTCTGCCATGCACAAACATGTATGCAGAAAAAACACCCATATATGAAAAATAAAATTTTAACAAGAGAAATTTTTATTTTTTGAAAGAAATAAGATCAATGAATTAAGTATGTATTAAGTATACAAATACTTAATGCTTCAACATTAAATATGTAGAAGACAGTTTTTAAAAAGTAAAGAGGTATTTGAGGAACTCTGAAATAACAGAGCTTCGGGTGCATTTTACCACAGGCTAACTGAATAAAAGTGAATACTACATAATATTATAAAATGTGGTTGGGGACACTTCACAAGGCCCCACCCCTTCATGAAGACACACAGGCAATCAATGAGGAAACAGGTTTGGCAGGAACAAGCACCCTCATGTTATCCAAGCCCTAAACACATGTGAATGTAAGCAACATTAAATAGACTCAGGAAGTGTGTGTGTGTGTGTGTGTGTGTGTGTAACAAAAATAATTAAAAATGAAGAGCTGTTACCTTAGAAAGGGAATTAGGCGAAGACAAAAGAAGTTGGGGGAGAGTGAAAGGTGGAGGTGGTTGTGTGAAATTCTCAAAAAATAAGTTAAAAACACACATATCTGTTATGTGCTTATTAAACAGTATTGTGCTTTGAATATTTTCTTTCTCTTGTGATTTCAATTATAAAGAACATAAAGAACAAAATAATTATTATTCAGCAGTCTCACTCAGGAGAAATAAAACAGAATCTTAACATTTTATTATTTTAATACTTTACATACATTATGACTGTGTAATTTTCAGTTGAGTGAATATTATGCACGTCATTTTGCAAATCATCTACTCTTTCACAAATTACCGTTTGCCAATTAACATGAGAAAATGCTGGGCTTACCATAAAGCGTGAATTTAATGGTGTTTGATTAATAATGCTGTGTGTCCATGCCATAATTCAAGCCGTGTTAGGTTGGAAAAGTCCTGTGTCATTGCGCATTACGTCCACTGTGCCCCTCCCATGTGTGCTGCACAGCTGGGGACATCGTAATTTGAACAATTCTAGGTCAAACTTGATCCTCAGTTTCTGATTTGGGAAGGGGGGGGAGTTATGAGAAGGCTTGGTGACCAGAGCAGTGCACATTTCATAATAAAGAGAAAACCCATAAGCAAGATTTCTTGACATTAGGATATCTCCATACTTACATAATAAATAACTTCTAGACCCAGAAAACCAGAGGAGGACAAATCAAACACAATGCTTTTGATCAGCCACACACACTTTCATCTGGTCCTTCATTCAAGAAACTTTTATGAGGCATCCATCATCTGAAAAATACTTCTAAATGCTTATAGTAAGCCCCTTATATTGCCTAATACCATCCACTTATTGAAGTTTTGACAAAACGTTCTAACTGCCATTACTGTAACGTTAACTGTTTGAGTAAATGTTACTTAACATATCTAGTAGAGATTGTATAAAAAGACAGATTTCTGGGGAAATGTTAAAGTGGTTTCAGAATGTGAGCGGTGCCATGCAAATATTCCTTCCACAGAGATTTCCCAGAGTCGGATCCTTGTTTTGATCACTGTGATGAAACAAGTGACACTGTCCTACAAGCAGGGATGGGGAACAGTGAAGTGGGCATGTCATTCCCAGAATTCTTGGAACAGTCATAGGGCTGAGGCCCTTCAACTCCATCCAGCCGCTTTTCAGGTTTGCCCATTTGAAAAGCCCTCTCCAACACAGGAGTCCATAGGGATTCATTTGTCCTCTGCTTCCTTTATCCCTTTAGGGGAGGCTGATTTAGGGAAGTGTGCAGGGGTCTCAAGAGGCAGGATGTCCAAAATGAGCAGAAGGGCAGCTGCAGGCGTCTCCTCTACAGGGGCTCCTTGCTCTCCCCCATCTCCTGGAGTTCCTGATTCCTCCCACACTCCAGAGGCTTCTCACCGAATCCCAGGTCCCTTTAGTTTGCAGGATTCTTACTGGGCATCTGGATTAACCACAGTCAATAACTTCCAACTTCAGATCCGGATCCATGAGACAGCTCAGGGTAGACAGGAGCTTGACACAGGAGCCTGACGACATGAATTCCGGAAATCTAGAACCCACCACACAAATGTGGAAGGAAAGCATCGATCCACAAGATTGTCCTATGACCTCACACATGTACTGTGGTATACTACTCCTAATAACGATAATAATAATAATTAATAATAATAATAATAATATCCTTTAATAGAACCTACAGACTCTCGGGCCCCCACCATAAATACTCAATGACAAGAAGCCCATTGGGACCTACATTCAGATATTCCTCCAAAGTGCTCTAGAAGAGCCATCGTGATCCGTGAACATCTTTGGGAGCTCTACCTGCATGCTTGTGGAAATTCTGGTGTCTTCTCCCTCTTCTCAGTGACCCAGAGGTTGTTCCTGTCCAGTTTTCTCCACTCTTGTCTCAGGCCATTTGTATAACATGCCTGAGTGATGAGAGGCACCCTTTATGTAGTGGGTTTGCTCCATTGAGATAAGATTTCAACTTTATAGCAATAGTAAACAGTTATAATATTCAAAGCATTCTCTTAGTGCTTGGGCACTGCAGGAATAAAACATGATTAATTCCAGTCAGGAGGTTGTGCAGCCTATGATCACTGTGACAACAGGCTCAGGGTCCCTGGATGACTATCTTTACTGGGACATTACATGGCAGAAGGAAGGGCACACCCTCTCGGATTTCCTCTTGATACGACCAGTAATCACTTTTAGGTGGTCCTTACCTTCATATCCTGATACCTCCTTCTAATACTTACTTGGAAATTAGGCTGGAACATGTAAGCTTAAGTCAGTGCGTATATAGGTGTGCATGCCTCTCTGTCTGTATATGTGAAGTCAAGATATGTTAGAGCCATGAATGACACACGTGAAGCATGGAAATAATGTCTTATGTGCTTTCTGTGGTATGTGTGTGTGTGAGTGTGGTGTGTGCTAACTATGTTGCAGACATAAAATGGTAGTTTATAGATGTGTTGTTTTAGTTCATCCCTGTAGCAACTCATGCAAGGTGTGTACCACTGTCTACCCCATTTTGTAAACGAGGACACTGAGATTCTGCTCTTATGTCTAGAAAAGTATAGACCCACTAATGCCAAAAAGAACAGAAAGGATCAGCCCAGTACAGGATATTTGTAGTTTTTTGAATGCGCTACAGCTTCTGCCGCCTGGGTGGGAAGGAACGAGAAACCTGTAGACTGTGTTCTATCCTTTCCCCATGGGAACATGCCTTTCTATACAGTCGCGTTTCACGCCTCCAGACTGTCACTGCCTGTTGTAGCAGTCTGTGTTACAAATGAATTATGCATTTCTTGAAGAGTGGGCCTTTCTGTTACTGATAAATGATCACACATTTCATATTTGATTGTCTTTGATTAATGACAAGCGCTTCCTGCCTAATGACCACGGGGGAAATCTCAGGCCGAGCTCTTCCTTTGCAAGGCTGACCAGGTGACGCAGCTCTAGCGCACTCTTGCTCATCTGGCGGTGGTTTTCTAGAACACACAGTATTAAAAAGGTTTCCACTGGGAGATAGGTACTCTGGGGTTGATTGTTTGAATGAGAAATGACCCGGTAGGCTCATGTGTTTGAACACTTGGAACCTTTGGGAGGAGCAGCCTTGATGAAGAAAGTCTATCAGTGATTCACAGCCTCACTGCTCTTCCTGATTTTGCTCTCTACTTCCGGCTTATGGATGAAAATGTAACCAGTCATCAGCCAGCTTCTTGCTCCTGCCTGCATGTCATTGGCCATGGTGTTCTATAACAGAAAAGTAGCTTAAGACAGACTCCAGGACACAGCGCTGTCTCATAGCTGAAGACACACACTGTGCGCATGCCATTTTTCTCCGGTCAGAAATGAGCTAGACTGGATCATAACTGGGTGATCTTTAGATTGGGCCATTGGTCATCCCTTCTGTTCTACCAGGGAAGAGCGCTTCTTTAAATTAGAATTTAGTCAACTTTTCTCATATTCAATGCCATTTCAAAATGAAATTGATTTTAAAGAATATCCAAAATGTCCGTTTTCCACAGCTAATATTCTTTTCTTTTGCTTTTTTAACTATTTGGAAAAGGTGCCATGGAAAAGGGAAAGGAAAGCCAAGCTCTGGGAGAGTCACATACTTTAAAGAATGTGTTTCCCCTTCTGGGGATATAAATGCTTGAAAATGTGCCAGGGAAAATGTTCAGTCTCGCTGGCGTTGACAAAGTAAAGTGACTGATGGCTTCTTGCCCTAGTGCTATTTTGAATGCACTTAAACCTGGTGGCGCTTGTTTCATTAAGAACAAACTTGGATTATTTTACTTGGGTTTGAATAAAAAGTTGACCCTAGTAAGAGTCCAAGAAAGTCAGCATTAGCCTTTGTTAGAGCACATTGCCTTCCCTGCACGATCATTATGAGCACAGGGCAAAGGAAAGAAAATGTGCTCTCTCTTTCTCTCTCTCTCTCTCTCTCTGTCTCTCTCTCTCTCTCTCTCTCTCTCTCTCTCTCTCTCTCTCTCTCTCTCTCCCTCTCTCATAGCTTTGGAGACTGGCCTGGAACTCGCTCTTATAGAGCAGGCTGGCCTCTCAAACTCACAGAGATCTGCCTGCCTCTGCCTCCTGAGTGCTGGGATTACAGGTGTGCGCCACCACCACCCAGTCAAAAATGGTATTTTTCTGAAGAAACACTGGGACTTGGAGGGCCCAAATAGGTGTGAATTGAATTGTTATGTGGTGTTTTGTTTGTGTTCTAGTAAATAAAGCTTGTGTGGAGATCAGAGGGCAGAGCTAGTCACTAGTCAGCCATTGAAGCTGGGCAGTGGTGGCAGACACTCGGGAGGGAGGTGGAGTCTGGAAGGGACAGAGTGGGGTAGAGAGATCCAGGCCATTTGGGACTGAGGAATGAGACAGGAAGGAAGCAACTGGCAGCTGCTCTCTATTCTTTATTCTTCCAGGTTTTCACACCAATATCTGACTCCTGTTTTTTATTGATAAGATTAATTAGGATCACACTTTATAGGATAATTCTGTAGGGATAGCTGAGGCATAATATTCCATAAAATAAGATGTAGCACTGAGATCGAGCCATGGGGTTTTTGGTTGTTTTGTTTCTTTCTTTGTTTTTATAGGTACTGATAGAGCCTATATGACCAACAGACTTGTCAGCAAAGTAAAAACTACTGACAATTTGTGATATCAATGCTTGATTTCCAAGTTTCGGTGTGTGTCACCATGACTAGAGCTCAACTAAACTTCCTCCTCCCTCCTCATGTTTTTGGCGTTGTGGGTCAAGGGATCCCTGTAGCAATGGTTACTTACTCTGAAGCTTCCTATGCGTATCGTCTGCCATCGAACTTGCGATGGCTCTCTTGCCTCCGCCTTCCACACCTGAGATTCCAGCTGTGCGCCATCGTACCCAGCTGGCTAAGAATTCTTAGTAATCTAGTATCAGAGAGCGGGCAGTCCCTGCTTAAATATCACATGTAATAAACTAAAGGGGAACCACATCCTAAAATTATTATAAGTTGTTTGGATCTTATTCTCTCAGTTAGTTTAAAGCATATTACTTGTGAAGAAGAGAGAAATATGTAAGTATGTTTTTAGCTGTTTTCTGGGAAAAGTAATTCCTGCAAAGAGATTTTATTACACATCGTATCATAGTACTTTATCCCCTGAAGCCTTTACTATTAATAAAAAAAGTCATTTTTTTCTATTATGCCTCTATTTTGTCTTTTCCACCAAAAAAAGTCCATGGATTATTGCTTAACATCTTAAGCTTCTACCAATTGTGAACCAGCACCCCCTGTCATCCATTCCAAGTGTATCTCCGTAACTACTCCTCAGTTGATTTATTAGAAACTCAATGAAATCTTTGGATGCAATTCTACAGTAAAATCAGTATTTGTGGACTGCTTCCAGGGATATGAGGTCATTGTCAAAGCCCTCGACTGTAGCCATCAAAGCACATCAGCTCACAGGAAGTGGTAAAGAGCCAAGGGAAGGGCAACCGTGGAGACAGGCTCTCAAGCGCGGGCAGGTGAAATCACTTGGATAAATCACCACCACACATCACCCAGGGGCTAATGGATACCTCCGTGTGCTTAACAGCACATCACTCTTTGTCAATCTTATGCTGTAAAGTGGACGGTTTTTTAATTTCATAGGCTTTTATACATACATCCTATTGAGTTTGATTCTCACGAAATCATGTATGCACACATAGATATGTCAGTCTTATGTACGGCACATGCACACAGTTTACAGAATTTATCTAGATGCACACATGATGTGTACAGAGAGAGATATCGATACATACAGCTCATAGATATGGCTTTGTAGTTTGGATAGGTAATATTTATGTGTACATTCTTTGTGTATAATTATAGCTGTGCTTTAAATGTATAGATCACATATGGATATGTCTCATGTGTGTCTTAAAATTTTTGTTTTTATAGTTCTTGTATATTGGTCGACATGGTATTTTGGCACATATTTAAGATTCACGTTAATTATCTAAATTAAAATAATTTAGACATACAAGTAAGACATGAAGAGCACAGCTTTCCAGTGAGCTAAAGTTCCTTCTCATATAATTATAGCTTTCACACTTGGCTTACTTGAATTGTGGGCTTTTCTATGAAGGCATTGCTTCTTATGAACTTTACACAATGTGTTCGCTGTTATGTTTTGCCCATCAAATCAATCATGGGATGGAGAAGCTTGCTTATTTCATACCCCCAAGGAATAATTCTCTTGCTTTTATTTTAGACCTGTCTTTGCATGCAAGGTAAATTCTAGGTATCAGGAAGGTGCAACTGCGACAAGATTTAATGATTTCTGGGCAAATGCGCATGAGATTGGTGACCTGGATATTGATTCTTGTCATGAGATCTTGGTGGAATGAAGTCATTATTTAACTAGGCTTTTAGATTTATCCACAGTGTTTCTCTGACTATTGTCTTTAGTGTGGATGTTAGCACTTCCAGAGCCATTTACAAATTTAAAAGACAATGGACACAGAGAAATAACTGTTTTAGAAGCTTGTTTAAAATAAGTCAGGGACTGGAGAGATTGCTAAATGGTTAGGAACACTTGTTTCTGCTGAGGATCCCAGTTCTGAGTTGATTCTCAGCATACATGTGCTGGCTCTCAACCATCCGCAACTTTAGATCTGGGAGACCCAACGCCCTCTTCGCACCTCTGAGGCACCAGGCACACATGTAGTGCACACATACAGGCAAGCAAGACTTTCACACACAAATTACAAAATAAATAAAATCACTAAAACATAGTTTATATGTCTGTGTACATGTTTGTCTGTAGCTTAAATGGAGAGTTACCCCACATGGGAAGAGAGTGAGTTCATCCCAGGAACTATAGACTACTTCATGAAAACCTCAACATCAGGCAGGGAACGCCTCACTTCCAGCTGCTGGTCAGGGGATCCTAGACACCTCCAAAGACAATGTAAGATACTGCAGTGTCTCTTGATTGCTGCCACAACTTGAATTTAAGAGATTATTCAAGTTGTACCATATACTTCCATCACAGTACTTGAAAAAAAATCAAACTGGTACTGACTTGGAAGGCTGCTCGCCGACGGCTAACTTTCATAGTATCCGAAGATGCTATACAAGCTTCCAAGGGAGAGAAGTTGTCCATAGTCAACTGGGTACAGCTATAAAGCCTTTGAACCATAAAGGTTACTGGACTTGAAAGATGTCTCAAATGGTACAATAGCAACACATATATTCAAAGTGGCCAACAGTTGTCTAATTGCTCAATAGGAGGAAACTCATTTCTGGTACTGTAAATCTAACAGGAACTAGTGCTTGGAGAAGTCGTATATGCTGGAGGAGAACTTATTGCTTCCATTTTCCTAATTGAAATAGCCTCCATCTATATCCCAAATGCTCACCCTTATTCCCACAGACAAATACAGCTCTCACCTAGCTTCAAGGAAGCTTCTTTTTCCACAGAAAAAGGCTGCTAGAGAGATCCAACACTCATCAAACTGTGGAGAATAAGTGACTATGGGTTGCCCACCTCAATTGGGACATCCGAAACACAACCTCTACACCCAAAGCTCGGGGACCATTATGGAAGAGGGGACAGAAAGACTGTAAGAGGTAGAAGATCAGGTTGACGACTGCTAGATTGTGTCCTCTAGACAGGGACTCAGGAAATATTAACAAATTGTTTTCCTAAGCAAGACCTATACAATGACAACACAATTCAACATGCCCACATGGATACAGTAAACGTCAAAGGCCCCACGCCTAAATGAAGAGCTACTGGGCATCTGTAGTGCTGGGTGAGGTAGGGTTGGTGTCTGCCAGGGACTCTGTAGTTTTTATACAGGTGTATGCATATAGAGAGAACAGTAATAACTATAAAAGGAAATCAAGAATTCAAGAAGGGGTAACTGGGGGAGACATAGGAGGACTTAGAAGAGATGCATAAAATTCTCAAGAAAAATTAAGTGTCAGTGAACAGAAATCTACAGAAATGAGAGGATCATGAAAGACAACACATGCAGATCATTTTCTCTGTGCAGAATGTGAAGAGTTTAACCCTCAGCCCATGAAATCTGAGGTCCCCTTCGTTCACATAAACCAACCAGAGAATTATACCCATGTTCATAAAGAGGATTAAATTGGATTAATTTGGGGGTTAGAACAGGTTTAATAGTTATACCTGACTTGGAGAAATTTCTATAAAATTTTGAAGCACAGAAATAGTATTTGATGAAAGCTGTGGTTAGGGTTCCCGTTGTGGTGATTTAACACCGTAACCAAAAGCCACTTGTGGAGAAGGAAGTTTATTTGGTTTATGTATCCTGACTTACAGTCTATTTAGAGAAGCCAGGGCAGGAAATCAAACCAGGTGAGAACCTGGAGGCAGGAGCTGATTGATACAGCCATGGAGGAGAGCTGCGTACAGGCCTGCTCAGCCTGTTTTCATACAGAGTCAGGCACCATCAGCCAAAGGCTGTGGCACCGCCCACAATGGCCTGGCGCTCCCCTGTCAATCACTAAGGAAGTGCCCTACAGGGTTGCCTGCTGCTCAGTCTTAGGTAAGTCTTCAGTTGAGGTCCCCTCTCAGATGACTCAAGCTTATATTGAGTTGGTGAAAAACTAGCCATCAAAATGATATTCCTTCCCTACCCACAATTTTGAATCTTTTGGTCTGGACAGTAGTAGCATGCAGCACTTTGACCCCGACAGTGTAAGCTGCTTTTTCTTGCAGACATGGTTATATTAGAGTTTGATTCTTACTGTCATGTGCACTGTTTAAGTATTAGTAAGAAAGTTCAATTCATAAAATTCTGTTTTTCAGAATAATGTGTTATTCAACTTGCTTTCTTCTTTAATTTCTGGAAACGTGTTCTAGAAAGTCATGGAGAAATGAATGGTGATGGCCCTAGAACACAATCTTTTTTGTCCCCTTGCTCTGGAGGACATCTATCTGTTTGGTGAAATAACAAGAAACCACAGTTCATGGAAATTCTTATACTTTGTGAAATGCCTTGCTTTTCTCTTAATCAAATATAAGAAGGAGTGTGTTTCATCTACTTACATTACAGAATAAAATTCAACTTGCTCCTAAGTCACAATTCATTGTTTTCTGCGAACTAGTGCGTAAAACTTGTATTTACGTACATAGTCCTAAAATAATTGCATACCATTTTTTAAAAAAAACCATTTATATATTATGTACTTAGTTTTAAAAGTGGTAAATCTGAAGGAGAGACAACCAACATTTTCAAAAATTGCATGTGGTAGTTTTAAAATCTTAAAAAATCTGATAATAATTAGCTTCTAAATATAAAATGAAGTATTGTTTCTTTGTTTTAATTAAGAAGTCATAGCAACTTGTCACTGTAAAAAATACTTAAATATAAGAAGAGTTTAAAAAGTATTCTTTCAAGAATATTCACAAGAAATATGACCTTTTCAAGTTTTTGTGAATAAATTATATTTTCCTAGACTAATTCAAAAATGACACTTCATTTTCCCCACTTAAAATCTAGAATGTTCTATTTTAAAAAGTACATGGTGCAGTCTAACCCCAGGTGGCTCTTCTTTGTGAGAACCACTCCTTTGTGATAACCTCTTGCTCTGAAATATAATTGCATGTGCAAAAAATTTGACCCTAAAAATTATGTTTCCCAGTAATTTTAATGCCAACTAATTAAATTGATCTTCCCGAATATTACTAATCTATTAGAATGTTGGACGTTGTAAATTATTTGTCTTTATAGAGTCCAATTCCATTCCAAATCTGATAATCAGTTACCATTTCTTTTCCCTCAGATGAGTTTAGAGACAGTGCTAACTTTAGAAATGAGGTATGGCTGTTTTGCTATGTTCTTTGCATCTGGGAAGGCAGGTGCCAGTAGGTTCCCTCCAGGCCTCCCATCCAGGGTGACACCAGGAACAGGTGAAGGCAGTATGGTCACCACTGCAGACGATAGTCCCCGGAGTTGACTCTAATGGAACCTAGTCCTGGGCTTTATGTTTCGAGAGGAGAGAACTTCTCCACACGCTGTATTTTGTTTACTATTTTGAACTTTATGTTGGTACCTACTGTAGGTACATTCCCAGTCCACATTCACCTCCTGATTCGTTCACTTAAACATTGTCCAACATGCAGTGGAGGCTCGGTTTCTATACTGCATGGAGTGAGTCTAGAAAATAAAGGCCAGATATAGCCCGTGTTCAGACTCTTTTTATGCATAATTGTTGTGTAGCATAGGTCTACCTTTTCACAAGGTAAAAAACTCATGGCACTTTAGAGGAAACATCCACTATGTATTTCAGCCTAATTCCAATTGGTTGGAAAACACTGAGAACCATTAGGTGACTTTGTCACTATGTGAATGTCGTAAAATACTCTTAGACAGTCCCAGGTTCTATACCAACTATGCACCTAGAATTTGCATTATACTCTATTACTCTGAGGCTACAAATGAGCAGTGTTTCACAGCATTGAATATTGTAGGCAATTAGAGCAGTGTAGCAAATGTTTACATAACGAAACATAAGAAAGATGCGGTAAAAATGTGTTGACCCATTTTGCCAGCACTCTGTTAGCATCTTTCTGTCACTGTAGTCACACCGCTAGTGTAACGTGAAGGGGAGAGATGGATTTAGTGCCCCGTTTCAGCTGGCTTCAGCCCATGACCATGGGTGAGGCATGGGATTCATCTCACCTTGTGCTGCAGGAGCCATTCCCATCATGACAGCTGAGGGAACCAGAGAGCAACAAGAGCAGGGCATTCGGTTAGAGCAGTCAAAAGCCTTTCTCTAGTCACCCACTGTTGACAACCTACCCATATCTTCTAAAGGTTCCACAGCCTTCTCAAGTGCCACCACCCGCTGAGGAGAAGCATTCAAACATGATGCCAAAGATCTCTCATATTCAAGCTCCACTGTAATCCTATGGGACCACTGCCATACATGTATCTTGTAATCAGCTGAAATATTATATGATATATGTCATTATAATTTTGATTACTATAATTTTATGTGTCATTTAAAATATTTCTCTATCTTTCAAATTGATTTTCCTATGTCTTCTGGTGATTTTTCATGTCATCTTGCATTTCCTATCAAATTCAGTCACCTCAGACCATCTGGTCCTTTCATATGTTAAATATAACGGACTCAGCATTTATTGTGGAATTTTTCTAAACAACACTGATTCAAGTGTGGTCCTAGAACACACTTCCAGGAACTTATCAAATCATGCAATCATGTATTTGCCATCACACATACATATAAATAGTATGAAATTAACTGGAATGTTTTATGAAAAATATTTTCTCCATCTCCATGGAAAGTCTTTCAATACTTCCACAAAATTGTTAATAAAGTGTAATTTTGTAAAAAGAATTTTTAACAATGGTTCCCAGGGATGTGGCATGACTATTTATCTTGTGATTCATGATCCAGCCTCAAAACAGCAAATCTTAGCTCAAGCTTGCTCACTGGAAGAACTTGTGCGTGTCTGTGTCGTAATCCTTTGCAGAAAAGATGAGGGGGAAGGAAAATTGCTCTGTGAACATGCTTCTTCATGCTAATGTTTCCTAAGGAATATTGGTTTCAAAAGATAATTAAGAACTAGCATTACTTTTTTGGAGGTCCACAAAAATAGTCTAAGTAATACAACAACAGTATCGTTTATTATTTATAATAATATTTATTTTATTATTTATAATAATAATTTATTATTATCTCAATGAGATAATGACCTTTACTTCCAGGGAACTATAGTGACATTTAGCATGAGGCTTGGGATCCTCAAGACAAGGACCAGTGAGAGCACCCTTCTCACTGGTTAATGCTGTTTTCTTGGCTCCACCTACTTCTACTTTTCCAAAACATTTAATAGTTGAGAAAAACACATTACTCTTCTTATTTCTAAAGGCCACTCCAACTCACTATTGGAAGCCAATGTTATAACCAAAATCATACTAGTGAATTTCATGGACTTCACAAGAACTGGTCCAAGGAGACAATGCCATGCGTTATTTGGAAGGGTGCCTTTGTTCTTGGCATTCCATTTTCCTTTCTCTAATATGTATCTAAGTGGAATACTACAAGTTTTTCATTTCCAACACAAATAGTTATCAATATAGAATTTGGTCTGTAAGATTCCTAAGTCAGATAGAGAAACCCATTTCTGACCCCTAGCTCGGCTAAAACGTGGATGAAATCATCTTTATCTTCACAGGCCCCTCAAGGGTGAAAACAAGAGGCTGGTTAATGGAGATCAAAGACAGCTAAATGTGATAGACTAGGTCAAGAGGCCTGATTGTGGGGGTTCTGGGTCCTATACCCCATTTTCCCTTCAACTTCTCTTTTTTCCTCTTTTATAATGTTTCCTTCTTAGCCGCAGCTTTGTGACACTGATTTGCTGATGGGTGGGCAGGTGAACAAATGTCTTTTGTTGGCTCTAAATGCAACAGGGACTTCATTTTAAGCCAAACTGTTTCAAGAAAAGTCAATAATAACTTACCACTCCCTTAGAGATGTTTCATCTGTTAAAGTAATCGTGTTCTTCTCTCTGCCTAGATTATTAAAATAATCGAGCTCCCTTCCAAGTACCTTCTTACCCCATTAAATAAGTAGCTATTCTAGACAACCAGCCCCAACTCAGAATTGTGACTTCATGGAAGAAAAATGGAGAATGCTATGTTCTTTATCTCTGGGGCCTTGAGAATCTGGTACAAGACGTGTGATTGATAGTTCTCTTCGGCTCTCCAACCCAGAGTGGTCCTTATCTCTCTTCTCAGCCACTTTCATGTCTCATTAAACCTGTTATATCGTGTGGATATGAATGTGTGAGTCAAACTGCCAGAAATTAAAAGAAAAGAAGGTAGACGTAATATATCTTGCCTGTTTCATGTGGAAAAGACTGGAAGTCGGAATAGTGAAGGAGGAAGTCAAAGCTTGAGTTGTCACAAATATTTCTGCATTCACCTCATGTTGGATCCCTGTCTGGTAACCACTGTGGATAACAAGCGATTCTAGACAGAGGTAACAAGGGTCCTGCTTTGTGGACAGGCGAAGGAAAAATGAGAAAATTCAGGAATTAGCATTGAGATGCAGTCATGATGTTGACAGCCACAAACCTTTCTTAATCTCCCTCTTTTCTTTGTGAAACTGTGTTCAACTTTTATATGTCTCCATGCCATGCTGATTTCAAATGTCACTATGTGACTTGCCCTAGTCAATGACTACAAATGCTGAAAAAGGGAAGTCCCCAAAACAGAGCTTGCTGATACCTGCTTCTTGATGTAAGTTGGTATCACGGGTTACAGGCAGTGAGTGATGTGCAATGTCACGCCACTGCATGGTAATTCCGCGATATACACACAACAGACGGAAATGACCTCAAGAGCACAGATGTCAATAAAATACAATAAACTAAGGGCTACATGTAATCTCTGAGTATTATTTGTTGATATAATTTACTTACTTATAAGTCTGCAGAATTAATTTTCAGTAATGTCTATAGTGAATCCCTTGCTTACCGAATTCCTCTGAAGTCAATATTAACCTTCAAGCCTCAACCATCAATCAAGCAGAAGTGAGCTCCATCCCTCCTAGAAACACCCCTAGACAAAGCTGCTTCATCTTGATTTTACTGACTCCATTTACTTCTGTCTTCAACTGTCTAGAAGGTTCCTACTCTGGCATTTCAGGTTCCAATCAGAGTAGTATGGAGTAATGGGAAGAAAGAAATAGAACTTCTGGTTACATTTCAATGAGATGTTGCAGGTCACAACCCATTGTTACCACGCTATGACTCAAGTTATCATAAGTATATCAAACTATTTTAATTAAAAATTAAATTAAATTGACTTAAAGTGTTCTCTGTCTCTCGCTATATAGTAATATATATATAAATATATTATACAATATGCAAATATACATACGTTTTATACCATAATATAATATATTTACATATGATGTATATAATGTACATTATATGTTGCATTGTGTATATTTACATATCTTATATAAAATGTGGTGACTAACACTGTGAGATGGCTAAGCCAATCTTTCTGACATGAGAATTCCCTCAAGTGTTTGTGCTTTGGGGGACAGAACACTGAAATTACACCGTCTGGGTGATTTGAACTGTGCTTCTCTTTAACTCGGTCCTCTGTCTTGCTGATTCGCCTCCCCATAAGTGATGCTGCTGAGCACTGGACCACTCTGTGTCTAAGAGTGTTTAGATGCCACAGATGAAAAAGGCCAGAGGTCCTTTATTTTTTTTTCCCCTGTGCTGGGCATGTTTCACTGAACAGTTTGACTTCGGGATTCAGATGATGTCATTTAACAAATGACAGGATTTCACTCTTAATGAACATTACGTGGTGTTTTGATATGTGTGTAGACCACACTGTTTTCATCTGTCCTTCTACTGGTGGACACTTAGGTTTATTTCATATGGTGGCTGTCAGCTATAGTAAACATGGGTGCACTTTCCCCTTAAGGAATTCTGAGCAACTTTAATTCTTCTGATAAATGAATCATGTTAGAGATTTTCTAATATAACGTAATATATATATATATATATATATATATATATATATATTGGTTTTTTGAGACAGGGTTTCTCTGTGGTTTTGGAGCCTGTCCTGGAACTAGCTCTTGTAGACCAGGCTGGTCTCGAACTCACAGAGATCCGCCTGCCTCTGCCTCCCGAGTGCTGGGATTAAAGGCGTGCGCCACCACTGCCCGGCCTGAGTATATTTTCTGAAATCTGGGAGAGTGACTAGCTCAAATATTTAGAGATGATTGATATACATTAAATGTCAAAGCAATAAAATTTAATTTTCTTTCAAAGTACTAATAGCTTGATTTTTCCACATTTGAAAATTTGTTCAAAATTATAATAATAGATGAAAGCTCCTTAAGGCCAGCACATGCCCCATCCACCTTTCTGTGAAAAGCTCTGACCTCACATCACAGGTTTCACAAATACTCATTTTGATTTGAGCATCTCCCATCGGCCCCATGTATAGCACCGTAGTGTCTCTCTATGAATATGACTCTTATTTCAGCAATTGATTCTGGATGTGCAAAAATGACAGTGTAATAAAGAAGATGTGACAATGATGGAATATGGGTGTAAAATGTCTAGCAAAGACAATTGATAAGAACTGTGAAAGGGACATGAATTCAGTTATAATTATAATAAAGATATTCACTTTTCATTTACACAGTACTTTGCAGCAAAATGATTTGCAAAGCAGTTTTCAAATGGTTTTAGGAAGGATCAGTTGGATGAGTCCCAGAGAGAGTCTTCTGGGGTGGAATTCTGCAGCTCATCACATTGTCTACTAAGACTCAGCTAAGGGGATTGTCACCTGCACACAGGTATGGTTCTATTTTAAGGCAAACAGAAATATTTCTACCATATTCTTTTTCAGAAATGGCAGTGTTTATCTGAGGGAGAAGACTCCCCTGCCACATCATGAATTAAAGTAGGAATCTTTATTGACCTGTATTTGGTCCCGAGTCTCTGTGTGTCTCTGGCTACACAGGTTTAGCCAAAAAATGCTCATATTCTACTGTGCCCAGAAAAAAACAAGATAGGACTAAAGCAGAGGAGTATGCCCACAAATAGCATGATATATACCTGCACAAAGAAACAAATGTGTTTATTAAAATCTCGAACTTTCTAGGTCCAACTACATACAGCGACAAAGGGAAAAAAGGCCTCTGTACATTTAAGCAGATACGGAAAGATTCACTCAAGAATATTGCAAAGAGAGACAATTGCAGAGGCAGAGAAAAGTTGTATTCAATTTCTTTGAAACAAAAGATTAGAGAGGTCAGTGGGAGGCTGGTCAATGTGATTAAAGCATCTGTGATTGCTAATTGAGTCCTTATGCTCTTTGATGTTAGTCTCTTACACCCCTACGGAGACTGCAAAATGGGGCCCTATCTCTGTCATTGATCACTTTTCAAATGGGAGGTTCCCAGATGATTGAGGACAGACATTCCCAGGCTATGTGGGTAGGGATGCATGGTAGCTCAGGGCTAAAGAGCTTGTCTAACACGTATAGAGCCCTGAGTTCAATATTAAACACTGCAAAAATGAAATAAAAATAAAGAAAACCAAGTGGCAAGGTCCTAGGCTTCAACAAGAGAATTGCAGAAGAACAAACAAATCAATGTAAATAATGAAGCAAAAGCTAAGGTTCTCAGACAAGCTCCACATTTCAAAAGCTATATATTAATAACCTGTCTAGTGGCTACTACAAAACACCTAACAGAGAAGAGAACGAAAGGTTGATTTTGGCTCAAATTCCATGTCCTTCATGACAGAGGAGATATAGGGGCACGTGGACACACTCATGTGCATGCTGTGTACACACCTGGGAAACAGAGCAGTGAAGGTGTATGCTGTTTGCTTTCTCCCTTGTATTTAGTCTGAGTCCAGCCTATGAAATGAAAACCAGTCTACAAACCACAATCCCTGAGAACCTAGACAACATTGAGAGACATACATAGATCTAACCTACAGGTTGTCTTATCTTTTTGACAAGATCTCCTGAGTAAATTGGGAGCATGGGGACCTTGGGATAGGGTTGAAGGGGAGGAGAGAGGCAAGGAGGGGAGCAAGAAAAAATGTAGAGCTCAATAAAATTCAATAAATAAAATATGTTGTATTCAAAAAAAAAAAAGAAATGGCTCTACCCATCTGTAGGGTTGGTCTTCCTACCTCGATGAACCAACTCTAGATGATGGCTCACACACATGCCCACAGATTCCTGTCTGTCCATGGGACTTAGTTATTCCAAACCCTCTCGAGTCAGCAATCAAGAAGAATCATCACAGGCTATCTTGGTGTGATTTGTTTTATGATAACAGATTACCTGACACCAGAACCCTGGAAGACACGATTCTGGTTGTGGGAACATGGAAATAGTTTCTAGAAGTTACCTCCTGCCTGCATTATAGAGAGGTGAAAGATAACACAGATGTGAAAGACACAGACCAAGAGGAGTTTGTAGCCTTTATTCCCTCCCACTGTTATGGTAACCACTTCTTTCTGGGACTGCTACTTAGTCATCTCACTGAGAAGCCCCAGTACCCTACTATCATCACACTGGATAACTAATCGTCATTGTGAGTTTTCATGTGAACAAAACACATTCAAATCTCAGCACAAGCAAAGGAAGAAATTATAATTTTCGTCTTCTAAAGTAAAATTTCTAAGAAATAAAAAACTGGTGTCTATAGTCAGAAACCTGTTGAAATTTAATCAAGCAGAAGAGAACACCAAGACCATCTTGGCCAGCACTGCCCCCACCTTGTTAATGTGGGAATCTCAGTCCAGAACTAGAAACAGAGGGAAGAACAAATGCCTTAAATGTTATATTAAGATACATTATGCCCACTGATTATGCACCTGGGGAAAAGAACACAGCAAGTAAATGTATTGGCAGGAGTGATTGGTTAGATTATTTCAATATTGATCTACATTCATCTTGATTCTCGGCATTAATCTATCTTTTCTTTGCTAGAGCATTTTACTATTACAAATGAATTATCAACATATCTGGGAGACACACATAGAATAATGTTATATAAGCAAGGACAGTTGTAGAATAAAATAATACATAAGAAACCCAAGTCTAGAGCTGGGCGGTGGTGGCGCACGCCTTTAATCCCAGCACTCGGGAGGCAGAGACAGGTGGATCTCTGTGAGTTCAAGGCCAGCCTAGTCTACAAGAGCTAGTTCCAGGACAGGAACCGGAAAGCGAAAGCTACTGAGATACCCTATCTCGAAAATCCAAAAAAAAAAAAAAAAAAAAAAAGAAAAGAAAGAAAAAGAAAAAAGAAACCCAAGTCTGAAGATTTAGCTCAGTTGACAGAGTGCTTGCCTTTGCATTATGCCCTGGGTCTGTGCCCCAACACCACATAACTTATAACTTGGGTTACATGCCTTGGGAAACAAGGAGATCTGAAGCTCTGATGTGGGATTCCCCTCTGTATGCTGTGAATACCATTAGTTAATAAAGAAACTGTCTTGGTCTGTGATAGGGAAGAAGAGTAGAGTTAGATGGGGAAAACTAAACTCAATGCTGGGAGAAGAAAGGCAGAGTTTAGAGAAGTCACTTAGCCCTGCCAGAGACAGATGCTCTTTACCTGGTAAGCCACAGCCACGTGGCGATACACACATTAATGGAGATGGCTAGTTTAGGATATAAGAGTTAGCCAGAAATATGCTTAAGCTATTGGCCAAACAGTATTAGAAAAAAAATATGATTATTTTGGGAACTAAATAGCGGCCTCCTACAACAAAGTACAAGATTGTTCTCAGCTTCATAATGAGTTGGGATGTAAGATAGCATTTCAAAGTAAATAGAATCCTGAATTCTCTTGCCTCTTATGATGTGTTTTGTGTTTCCATCTGCATATAAAATCTATATACAAAGGGTAAATAAACCCTTCTGTGTTTTGAACTACCTAAAGGCATATCTCATCTTAAAATATCAACAAAGAACCATTGTCTTTAGAGAGAGCCCTCTATGGGCATATAGATTTTAAAAAGGCTTTATAGAGTTTGAACCTAAGTTCTACCAATTGAAGTGAAACATGTCCTACTGAGGCTTGAAAAGGGTGGAAGCCAATTATTAAGTACTTCAATTTATCCAAAATGGCTTTTGCAACGTGCTAATGAAAAATCGCTTGCAATGGACACGTCTTAGGATCCTCTATTGTTTCTGGTGAGACACTTAAATGGAATCAACGTCAATACAGTCATCTTGAAGGTGACGAAAATTGACAAAAGTGAACAGTTCCTACCTAGCTGTGAATTAGAACAATCTGAAGCCACAGGTAACAAAGCCGCATGCTCCTTCTCCAGTGTTAGCAAATGTGGTCAATAGCAAGCCCCAGCTAGGAGAGCAGTGTGTGCTGTCTCCAACATTGGCAACTTCAGTCAATAAAGTGTAATTGGAAGCTGCCAAGGAGGGAGTGTGTCAAAGGTGTATTTAAGCAGAAACTCAGCTGCTGAAGTGTTTGTGTAAAGTTGAAGAACTTTAAGAGTTTGAGCATGGTCAATCCACTCCGTAAAATGACTTGCAAGGCTGGGACATGATAACTTCCATCAATAGAGCTAGCGGAGTGGAGAGTTGTCAAGGTCACAAAGAGAAGCTTCACAGCTGGTAATTAGAGGGAAGGTTGAGCTACCGGAGCTGTGTCTCTCGGATAAGAAAAGCAAGAAGACAAAGCGATCTTTTCAGCCGTTCTCCTGTGCAGTTACATCAGTGAGACCTAGTGACCCTCTTCTTTAGGCACTAAGTGGGAACTTGGTATCTGCGTGCCCGTGAGGGGTGCGGGCTGTTAGCAGATCGCTGCTGTTCAATTCCCACTGCCATGGTGCTCAACGTGAACGGGAATGAGATGCCAAGTCCCCTCTGTGAGCGTGAACTCAGAGTCTGGTGCAAGCGTTCTGATGATGACAGACATTGTGGTCACTCTTCTGTGTGATGACTACAGGCCTGGAAGCTTCAAGACAATCACAGCAGGCCTTTCTCTGGCGGTCTTCTTTGGAGGAACGTCAAATTTCCATTCTGCCCTGCTCTGAGAACCGAGATTTATTCTGCTGATTGGATTGGTATTCTGTCAAATGAATATACTTCACTGCTGATAGTTTATGATCAAGACTGACAAATTGTCTTGTTTATTAAGCATAATAAATAAAAGAAGACCAAGGATCATTTTTTCTCTGTAACTTAGTGTTAGCAAAGTCACACTCCTTATTGGCTCCTCAGTGGAGTCAACTCGGTTTCTCTCCATGTTGTTTTACCGTCTGTAATAAATGCTGCTTTGAAGAGATATTTTTTTATTTATGCTAAAACCAAATTTGACATATGTTAGTATGGAGAATGGCAAAAGAAATCTATTTGTACAATTTTTCCTCATTTGCATCTCATGTTTAGGTAATCAAAACAATGAGGGATTAGAGGTACTATCAAGGACTGAGTGACTGAGTAACACGTAACGGGTCTATGTGACATGATGAGCCTCCCTGGTACCACATAAGTACAGCTTTTCTGCCTCATCTTTATGTCTGACTTTGCAAGGGGTGGTCTGTCACATCAACAGCCCTTGGGTCATATCGGCATATGTAAATATTTTCAATTGAACCTAATTCTTTTTCACATTAATTTAAAAAAAAGAAAGCCTTGTGATAATCAAAAGACTATGTTATTTGAAATGCATATCCAAAAATGAATTCTTTCACTTCCTACTACTGGGATTTTCCCCCAAAAGACGCGAATTCATATGTTAAATGAAACCCTTTAATGTGTGACTTAACTTCTAACTCTGACATGAGAGAGCCAGATGGGTCCAACTCAGTCTTCAGATGTGACTCGCTGCATGGTCACCTACAGCCCTTAAAATGTGAACAGCCATCAGACACATTTGAACTCCAACCCAGGATCCCAATTAGCAGGCCAAAATGAAATAGGATGCAGAGATGTTTGGAGACAACTTTGGGATTCTGAGATGAAATGATTTTTTTTTTAAGACGTGCCTAGCCGCAAATGTTCTTCACTTGTTTGTGGAAAACTAATTTGCAGAGCTAAGTTTGAGTTTGCTTATGTATTAGTGTGTTACCCAGTACTGGCACAATAAGTTAGGAAGACCATTTCAGGCACCCAGTGGTGACCCTTGCAGGGCATTTTGCAGTAATCTGAAAATGTGTGAAATGTCTAGATCTCACTGATTATTTTTTATGATTTTTCAACATAAGGGTTCTCTCTGTAGCCTTGGTTGCCCTAGAATTTGTTTTATAGACCAGGCTGGCCTTGAACTCACAGAGATCCACCTGCCTCTGCCTTCTGAGTGTTGGGATTAAAGGAGTGCACTACCAGCACCTGGCTTGCGCTACCACTGACCAACCGATCTGATTGAAAGCTATATTTGCCTTGCCTTCTAGTGTCCTTAGTCAGACTAATCATTTATTCCAATAGTTATATTTCTCTGCTTTAAAAAGTGTAATAGTAGCCCCTTGAGGAGGCTCTGTGTGTAATGATGCATACATGAGAGCCTGACTTACTTGCTGAACATAGTGGACAATGAAGACTACTGAGAACTCAAGAACAATGGCAATGGGTTTTTGATCCTACTGCACGTACTGGCTTTGTGGGAGCCTAGGCAGTTTG
>NC_022019.1:29745250-29747496 GCF_000317375.1 Microtus ochrogaster
TGCTCTTCAAGCTGATGAGGGAGAGGGACTTGATCGGGGGAGAGGGAGGGAAATGGGAGGCAGTGGCGGGGAGGAGGCAGAAATCCTTAATAAATAAATAAATTTAAAAAAAAAAAGATCCTCAAAACTTTTGTGAAAGCCAGATGTGTTAGCACATACCTGTAACTCAAGCACGGTGGGAGAGAAGGTGGAGACAATTGGCTCCCTGGGATTTGCTGACCAGTTTCGCCATCTCAGCGAGCTTCTGGTTCAGTGGGAGACCCTTTCTCTGAATAGCAATAACAACCATAGGAAGAACATGGGGAGTCATAAGGGAAGATTCCTGCCATATAACTCTTGCTGTGTGTGTTCCGATGCAGAGAGTCGACCTACATAACATACACATTCATACATAATATCCTCAATGCCAATGCACAATATTTTTAGAAAAGATACAAGGAGCACTTTGCGTTTAGCAAGGTCAAAAGTGGGAAAAGAGAACATCAACTAGAGGGAAAATATCAGGGCAGATGACACAAACAAGTCGCATAATTCATAAAACTCGGTTTCCCCATCCAAAGCCCCTCACCTCGGGACTTTCTTTGATCTGTCTGGATTCTTTACTGACACTCAGCCTACTCAACTACAAATATAAAACGTTAAAGATGAAACTGGTTTGTTATGTTTTATCCCCATCCCATCTACCTGGCTTATCTGCCTCTTGTGCTGTCATTTTCTGAGGAAAACTGCACACCCTCCAAAAGCACGTCATTGCCAGGGGCAAGAGTTATTGCTAAGTGTCTAAACTAGATCCATTGTTTCCCCCCCCCACAAAACCTCCAGTACTCCCTGCTTTAAAAACAAGACTTGTGCAAAGTACTTCAATTTCAAAATGCAAATGATACTGAAACTCCCCCTTTCCTGAGGGTGCAGAGATGCTAACCACCCACGTGTTTATTGGCTCTAGTTAATAGCTACAGTAAATGAACATGGCAGATAGAAACGCTTCTCTCTGTTTTAACATTTTTACACAGACGAATCTGGCATGTTAAGCATGAATCCCTATTAGGCTGATCCGTATCATAGCTGCATTTTTCAAAAACAAAAATGCGCACATTTCTCTGGGTGTTTTTTTTTTGAGCATTCTCTTGGCACTGACATCGGAGTGCAGTGGGCACCCCATCTTAGTGTGGTCTTCCAAGTCCACCACTGGCATGACTCTGGACGAGGCAGGTGGCCTTTCTCACCTCAGTGCCCAGACGTGAGATGGGTAACCCGATGAGGAGTTTTAGGTTTTAAATGAAACCGTACATGGTTTGAAAACCACAAATTCTTTATTAATAATAAATGACTCTTTTCATTTGGTCTATAACAGAAATACCTACTTTTCCTGTCTACATAAGTAATTTTCATTATCATGTCTAAATAAGTAAAAGTTTCCTTGAATCTTGATTCTTATTTAGTCTGCATTTCACTTAACTTTTCAAAATTGTTTTTTTTCAAATATTATAACTGAAAAATTTCCAAGTGATCCCCTATGTCCTAGATCTGATGCACCCCCTTTTTTGCTGCAGATCATGCTTAGTGCTTCACATGTGTGACCAGACCATTCTTGAAGTTCCTGTCATCCTTGCTTTCCATGACTCTGAAGCCAAAATATCAACCAGTCATTCTTTGATTTGCTAAAAGACAGTTATTGAGAGGCTTTTTATTCCATCCTGGGGGCCAGGCAGTAACAGGAGCCCCTGGGCATACAGCCCTGAGCAGTGAGCCTGGCTCATGGCGGAATTCTGTCTTCTTCCCCTCTGCTCCTCCTCTCACTATGGGATCTAGACATCTCTTTCTCGCTTCAGATCCTTCCCAACGATTATTGTCATACATAGTAAAACAATTTTCATTGATACCCTACAGCTCTGAGACCTGTCTGAGGAGCTGGAGTGCCGTTATTTGGAGATGCAAATTTCTTCCTCCTCATAGACCTCTCTTGTATAAATGTTGCCAATAATTTATGTGTAAGTTATTTTATATTTCAAAGCATATGTGTGCATCTAACATTTGTAAGGAAAATGTTTTAGAAATACCATATTTTAAAGACTCCTATATTCCCCCTCCTCCCACCCTTTGGTTCCCCTTCTTACTTAGCTTCTTTAGGATCACCAATTGTAGACTCCGTGACCCTTATTTATGGCAAGAAACCAATTATGAGTGAGTACATCCCATATTCATCTTTTTGGGTCTGGGTTACCTCACTCAGGATAGTGTTTTCT
>NC_022019.1:29748521-29753215 GCF_000317375.1 Microtus ochrogaster
GAGGGAGGGAGGGAGGGAGGGAGGGAGGGAAGGAAGGAAGGAAGGAAGGAAGGAAGGAAGGAAATCAACCACCTACCTTCAACAGAGCCCTTAATAGTTTTCATCTCACATACATCCCAGAGTACTGTGTTTTTCTACTCCTGAAGCAATATCACAGCATTCTGTATTCTGATTCCATTTCACCTTCCCCATTATAACAAGAATTGTATTCTCCAAAGACTTCACTTTCACGTTGCAAATGCATTCACATACAACACCCTGGAAGCCCTAAGTGACTCTAACCTCTCTGATGTTACAGAAAATAGTGAGAAGCCCCTTCAAGGCACCACCTGGAACAAAAAGAGAGGTATAGATCCACCATCAAATGTCTTCACATTTTTTATTTGTATCATCCCTAAAATAATTTATCAAATTTATTTGAGTTCGTGGTTCTTGTGACATGATTATCTAAAATGTTTTTCATAAGTCGAAAGAGTTAAAAATGGAGCTTTTCATGCCACATTGTAGGTGCTGACAGTTCAAACAAAATATTATATCACTTCTTCATGCATGTGGATATCTATAGTATTGAGTTGAGTTATTATAATTACTATGGTTACTAAATGAACAGAAGCCATGTAAATGAGTGATTATATAATTTAAATTTCAAAAGAAAATTTTGTTGTAAATCCTTCTCTTAAGGACATAACGAGACTTGAGTTGCTCTCAGCATCTCACCACTGTTTCTAGGACTCAGGGGTCTGTATTTTGTCATCACACATCGTATTGCATTTAGCAGGCTGGGAAGAAGGTCTTCATGTGACTTGTGCTAAGTTGACAGAGAAGGAGATGATATTGGCAGTAGGTTCAGTCTTGGATCTATTGTAGGAAAGAATTCATACAGAGATTTGAAGAGGTGGAAATAAAGTCACCCAGTCTGTCTCTGTTCACACACACCTGGGGAAGGTCTTGCAGCACATGAGCCAAGGCAGAACAGGGATCAGATCTGTATTTCTGGATGCTAGCCAGTGGATGGAGCTAGGAACTCGGGAGGCCCATCAGAGAATCATCATGTGTGTTTAATGAAAGGTGACAAAGAAGAAAATATTATTTCTCCAGCATCCGTCTATGCAAATATACATGCCGTGGTCCAGCACCCATAACATAGCTGTTAATAACAACAGTACAAGCTTGGCTAACATTGATATTGGAATTGCTATTTTATACTTTAAGAGATAATTTTGTAACAAAGCTCTATAAATTATTATCACCTTGATTCATTTTCCCTTGAAACTTAGTAAGTATACAGTATTTGAATCATTTAAAATACATCCTCAAAGTATACAAAAAACAAGCTGAAATTGCAAGTCAACATATCTATGTTTATTTTAAGAGAAAATGTATTTTTTGTTGTCAAAACACATTATATTAATATGATTTCCTTGGAAGAATCTGGGAGAGAAAAAAAAGTTTCAAATCTGAGTGCCTAGAAAATCTAGGAAGGTAATCTTAAAACTTAATGAAGGAAAAGACCTGAAAAGATTGATTTAATTGTTCTTCCCAAGTGCATGCAACAATCTCCTTCAGACAGAGATTAACACCCAGTGACCAAGGGTAATGAAAACAGGGACCAAAAGATTCTGTAGAAACAAAGTTTTACCTGCATTTAAGTATTTTTCAACAAATTTGGAAAATATTTCTAAAATATTTTTTTTCACTGAATGCCTTTTTTAATCCACATTTCAGAAGTTCAGTCAATCGTCCTAAAAGGCATACTTTAAAATGTGCAACATGTTTGCCTATCAATGGGTGTAAATACATGAGCGCAATGATAGATAATCTTAGGTATGTAGACATGTAACAAGCTAAAGACATGTGCTGAGCTTTTAATAGCATGTAAACTATCGGTGTTCACACCCAACAAATTCTCCCATTAATAATCATCCATTTTCGTTACACACAGGACCTAGGATAAAAAGGGAAGTATCTTTGTACTTCAGTAAAATTGTGCTCAATATTTTCATTTAAGCTTTGACCTGAGACTTAATGAGTGATTTTATATAATTCTTTTTAAATGCAGGAATTAATGATGGATGGTGTTCCTAAAGCCAGCCCTGTGAATTGAAATAACAACTCTAACAGAATTTTTCATAGGAGGAAGGTATCATGGGGGCTATCTTCTTAGCAGGGGTCAGTAGCTAGAACCGAGGTGGATAATAGAATCAGATCTTCAACACCTACATTGCATCCAGAGTTTTCTAAAATATCTGAGCCAATCCCATAAAAGATTGCGTGGAGTTTATTTGGCAGCTTGCTGTCAGAGTGTGCACGCATACTTGGCTTCTTCAGAGTCTCTTCCTTTTTAGTAAAGGACACACATGGGTGTCCGAGCCGTGGAATCCCCAGAGCTTCCTTAGAAGGGAGGAAAGCAGAAAGTGATTGCAGGAATGCTGGGGACATCGGCCAAAGCTGAGCCCCTCTCGGTTATCACAAAGCCACTAGTATAAATTAAAGTAGCTTTTTTGTTCTGGTTCAAGTGGATAGTCACTTTGAAATGAAAGTATTTTCATCTGTCACAGCCAAACCCCTGAAAGACTGGAGAATTATTCAAATGATGCTGCATTATTTGGGGAAAAAGGATCAATCTTTTTTTTTTTTCTGCATCGACAGAAAGAAACTCAATTCGTGACTTTTGTAGTCCCTCTACAAATTCTCCCTTTAAATTCCTGTTGCGTATTTTTGCTGTTTCTAGGATCCTCACCCTTCCATCACCCAGAAGTCTTGAGTATATTGAAAGTTATAAAAAGTGACAGACAACCCACAGACTTTCTCTCCTGCCGCCCTGGGATGTGTATTTCAAATGATCAAGACTTTAGACGTCTGAGGATGCTAGATAGATGCCTCACGTTCTTGCTAGTCCATTTCCAGCTCATTCCAGTTTCTACCTGTTTTTCTGGCGTTGTTAGCCCAAGGACTTTCTTCTGACGTGATCCTCATGAGCCAGTTATTCAAGGAATTTGGCAGCTTGTCCTCCTTTCCCAGACTGTGGCTTTCCTTCTGAAAATGGCCTCTCATCTCCAGTGCAGTTCCTTACAGAGCGAGCACGTGGCTGTGCTCGGTAAATCGTTGTGGAATGAACTTTGGGATGAATTCAGTTGTGGCCTCTACTTTAATTATGCTGGAAGAAAAGTAGGGGGAATATTCTTTTAGTGTGATTCTGTCTTCTTGTTTGCCTCACAAAGACAGCCATTGATAGCTTTCCTTTGTCCTTTAGTTTTTGTTAGTTTTTCAAGGGCAGGGCCACCCATGGTTCTACCTATAAGATTTCTTTCACATATTTCCCCATGGCCATGGAGAGCTCAAACAATAGTCTCTCTCTTTACTCCTAGCTGTACGCCATGACTTCATTGTCAGCTATCTGGTTAGAGCAGGGCGAAACTCGTCTTTTGCAACTCTCTTAACGTGGTGTTTATATTATTTTGTTCTGTTTGCTACAGGCTTTCTCAGAAAAAAAAATTCATGTTGATAAATTCTTATGTGTCAATGGGATGCTCATGAGGAGCTCAAAGCAGGTTAGAATCACTGATAGGACTCTGTATGTGGGCTAGAAATTGTATGATTCATGAGATAGATAGTGTCAACACTACTGGCAGGAAGATACACTATTGGAAATGGATAGCCAGCGGGAGATATAGATGGATGGGTGGATGGATGGATGATGGTAAGTAGGTAGGTAGGTAGATAGATGATTGATAGATAGATAGATAGATAGATAGATAGATAGATAGATAGATAGATAGATGATGGATGGATAGATAGATAGTAGGTAGATAGTTTTGATAATAGGTAGGTAGCTAGATAGATGATAGGTAGATAGATAATAGGTAGGTAGGTAAATAGAAGGCAGACAGACAGACGACCAGACACACAGATAGACAGGTAAATTGATGTGGGATTCCCCTCTGTATGCTGAGGATGCCATTGGTTAATAAAGGAGCTGCTTTGGGCCTATAGCAGAGCTATAGGGGTGGGGAAAACTAAACAATGATGGAGAAAGAAGGGCAGAGTCAGAGGGAAGCATGGAGCTGCTGTTGGAGACAGACACGCTGAAACTTTGCGGGTAGACCACAACCTCATGGTGATGCACAGATTAATGGAGATGGGTTAAATTAATATGTAAGAGTTAGCCAATAAGAAGCTAGAGCTAATAGGCCAAACAATGATTTAAATAACACAGTTTCTATGTGATTATTTCAGGGCTGAGAAGCCAGAAACCAACAAGAGACTCCCTGCAACAATAGATGATAGGTAGATAGAGAGAAAATAGATAGATGATAGATAGATAGATAGATAGATAGATAGATAGATAGATAGATAGATAGATAGATGATAGGTAGGTAGATAGAAGATTGATGATAGATGATAGGTAGATAGAAGATAGATAGATGATAGATAGATAGATAGATAGATAGATAGATAGATAGATAGATAGATGATAGGTAGGTAGATAGAAGATTGATAGATAGATGATAGATAGATGGATGATTGTTAGATAGATAGATAGATGATAGATGATAGATAGATAGATGAAGATAGATAGATAGATAGATACATAGATAGATAGATAGATAGATAGATAGATAGATAGATAGATAGATGATAGATAGATACATAGATAGATAGATAGATAGATAGATAGATAGATAGATAGATAG
>NC_022019.1:29753315-29766374 GCF_000317375.1 Microtus ochrogaster
GATAGATAGATGATAGATAGATAGATGATAGATAGATAGATAGATAGATAGATAGATAGATAGATAGATATAGAGATAATAGAGAGATAGATAGATGATAGCAAAAGATAGACACACCAACAAAAGTTAGACAGATTAATAAATAGCACTAACACAGACCTCATGTCTAAGCACTGTATATCAGAAACTCCCCAAACACTGCAATATGGGATCTGTCTGTGTTTCTACACGTAGCAGACGTGTTTCAGTATTATTCACCTCTTGCCATATGCCAGCTACTTACACTAAGCATTTGAAGCTGCACGTGTTCCCCGGGTGATGGATTTGGTTTTGCATTCTTGAAAATGCTACACCTCCTTATTTTGAATTCAGGCTGTGTGCATTCCAAAGCAGATATGAATGTTTGTATTACTATACAGAGGCTGCAAATTCATAGCTCTTTCCAGAGTGGATTTTCGCTTCAATTACTCATATTGAAAGTCACTGCTAAAATGTTTCTTCTAAATGAAGTAATATTTAAACTCTGATTTCTAACTGAGGAAGACAGCAATTCCCTGGAGGCACTTAGACATCCTGCTTTATATTCTGTTCCTGCACTTTAAAAATTTACAACTGAGCAAAGTTCAAATGCCAAGCTGACTGCCCAAATAAAACGTGCTATCACCAAGACCTCATTATAATACAATAAGGTAGAATTCAAATAACATTGTATTCTATTGGGTAAGAATTAGACATTAGAGGGCCACCTGAAACACGTACTTAACTAACAGAAAGAGATGTTTCTTCATAATGGGTGAAAATATCCATTCTGTGTGTGTGTGTGTGTGTGTGTGTGTGTGTGTGTGTGTGTGTGTGTGTGTGAACTGTGTAATTTATTTAAGTGATACTTGGAAATATTCCAGTCTATCAAGTGACCAATAACAAACATTTACTAAATTCTGCAGAAATTTTATTTATACCCTAAGAAATGAAATTAGATTCAGAACCTGGATCTCACTAGCAAGAACTCTGTGGTCTAATCCTCATAACAACAGCACAGAAAGAGCAAAGACTGACACAGAAGTTTTAGGAACCCATTTCCTGAGTCATGATTTCATTTTAAAGTGTTCCACAGTGTTCATACTGTTCCTATTTAGCCTCGGAACTTCTGAAGTCATGGCAACTGGGTATGCAAATGGATAGGCCCAATGCTTTCCTCTCAAATCCAGAAAGTTCAGTCATCATTTCGTGACTTGAAATGCTTCCTACACCTCAAGCTTTTCAGGGGGAGGATCCTAGTTAATAAGTATATTAATTTTTTTTAATTAGGCTGAATTTTTTTTTATCACAATGGTACCATAAACATTATTCATCCTCACAGGGCACTTGTTTCCTTCAAGCTCTGATGTGTAATTCATAATCCTTCCCTGTCTCCTCCTTGTTCTCTCTGCATTGTACAAGATGAAGAGGAGATAGTTTTGGAGCTTTTGCATGTTCATCCATATTCAAACTGAACTCAAGGTCCCTGCGCTTGCCTGGGTGCTCACAAATTTTTCACTGCCAAACAACCGTTATAACTGGGGAGACGACTCAGTTGGTAAAATGCTTGCCGAGTTAACATGGGGACCTGCCTCAGGTCAGATCCCCCCGTGCTGGTGTAAAAAGCCAGGCTCAGCTTGGCAGAGGGGATCTGTAATGGACGCATGATGGAAGGAGGGGCAGAGAGATCCCAGAGCCCACTGGCCGGTCAGTATACCTGAATCTCAGGTTCGGTGAGGTACAATGACTTCAGTGCACATGGAGTTGACTGAATGAGGCAAGGTTGGAGAGATGGCTCAGTGGTTAAGAGCATTGGCTGCTCTTCCAGAGGTCCTGAGTTCAATTTCCAGCAACCACATTGTGACTACAACCATCTGTAATGAGATCTGGTGCCCTCTTCTGGCATGCAGGCATACATGCAGTCAGGACACTGTATACATAAAAAAAATAACTAAATATTTAAAAAAAGAAAGAAAAAAAGGTAGATTGAGGTGAACACCAGACAACAATCTCTGGCTTACAGAGGCATATGCATACACACAGCCCACACAAGCATGTCCACTCTCTCACACACATGCAGAACCAGAGTTGCAATTTGAAATGACAGGTGGCTTTCTGAGACAACAATAAGGTACAACAGGGAGGTAGGGGGGAGTGTGCAGTAAGACGAGGAGGGAGAATCGTCTGAAATAAATGATGCATGAAAATCTCATAAGGTCACCTGCTGTAATTGCATCACTCAGATCATGCATATAAAATGTGATCATGCTATCACATAGTTTAAAGTTAATGATACCACACCGTGAAATGCCCACTGCTGAATCCTTTGCCACCCACAAATATGGCAGCAGGAATGCACTTGTTGTAGATGTATATTTTATTCCCTCTCTAAACACATTGATTGGCACAGCTTACATGCCATCGCGTTCATCCACTGCAAGGGAAGATGCCAAGAGTTTTTAATATATTTGCCATGTTGACTGACATGACTGTCTCTGCAAACTAAGTTGGAACATTTTCATCCCAGGAAAGACAATTTACACGTACTAGCAATCACTCTCCAGCCCCAAGCCCTGCTATGCTTCCCATTGTCTGCATGGATTAACTCTCTCTGTAGGGCTTTTGTTTGTTTGTTTTCCTCTCTCTTCTTCACCTCCTTAAATTAAGCACTGCTTCTTGCTCATTCTGGGCAAGCTTCCTACCACTAAGCTACATCCCTAACCTTTTTTAACTGTTACTGTTTTGAGACAGTGTTATGACTGCACGAGAGTGACCCTGGCAGGTCCCATGGATGGTGGGAGACAGCAGCAGGTGGGAGACAGCAGCAGGTGGGAGACAGCAGCAGGTGGGAGACAGCAGCAGGTGGGAGACGGCCTGACGCTGAGAGAGTTGGAGTATGGAGAGTTTATTTATTGGGTATTGGGAGGGTATGGGAGGGTATGGGTGGGGGAGTGGGGACAGAGAGAGAGAGAGGGAAGAGGAGGGGGGAGGAGGGGGGCAGAAGTTGCCTCTTCAGAAGAAGAGGGGTCAGAGAGAGAGGGGGAGCATAGAGATCATCTTGCCTTGGTGGGAAGGAGGAGATTGGGAGTGGGTGGCTTGTCTCTTAAAGGGACAGGGTACCCAGGTGACAGGGCAGAACAGCATAATTATAACAGACAAGGTCCCACTAGGTTGACAATGACCTTGCTCCATCACCCAAACAGGCCTTGAACTTGTTTTCTTCTCCTTGCTTAGCTTTTCAAATTTGGAATTACAGGACTTACATCAGTTGTGGCTGACATTTTATGAAGGCTTTAGCCTTCAAGTAATATATGCTCCGCTATGACTATCTTCAGTAAATCAACATAATGTTTCAAATTTCATCCATAATGCTGCATATTTTAAAATGTAATTTTTTAGTAGCTACATATGGGCATTTGAGTTTCTATTCATTCATCAATCAGTTGATACATGTTTTTGATTGTTTTTGGTTTGGGGGCTATTAGAAAATGCTCCTGCTACATTCATGGACACCTTCTGGGGCGGTATGTTACCATTCTTGGCAGTGAAGCTAGGCATAAATGTGCAGAATTACATGTTTACTCCTTGGTTCCAAGGTCCCTGTACTTCTTACATTCCTTCAGTAATGTTCTAGTTTCCAAGTTCTCACATTCACAGGAAAAGAAGCTCTGGCCTGTCTTTTTTTTTTTTTTTTTTTGATAGGCATCTATAATGGTATGGGGTTGATGAGTTTCTAGGAATTCTGGCTTTAACTCCATTGTTGCCCATCCCTGCCTCAATCTTCCCATCACCATTTCTGTCTGGACCCCTTTCTGTCTCTCTGGAGGATTATCTCATTGAATGTGCAGACAGTGATCAAGTGTGATGTCATATCTCCCCTCATCTTTGTGCTCACATCTTATTTGGAAGTTCCAGGAAGATGTACAATATAGGGACTTCTGTTCCTCCTCCTACAGATCCAACTGTGGACGGTTTCATCATTATCCACCGCTAAGCATAGAGCCCAGTGCCTGGACTATGAACTGTGCCTACATCACGTCTATATTAAGTAGGTGTTCTCTGCTGAGCCACACCCCAGACCCGGATTTCTTCTTTTATTTCTACCACCCTGATCATCATACTCTTGCTTTCATTTTTGATATTCGTCACTCATTCCTTCTCATGTTTGTTTGTTACAGTTGGACCAAAGGCCTGTCTACTTGGTTTGTCTGTACAAAGCCTGTCATTCCTGATTGCCCCTTTAATTACATTGTTAGTAGTCTCTATTATCCTGTTTGCTCTGCAAGCTTTGTGTTTCGCTTTCTTTTCTCTTTCTTGTTGCTTTAACATATAGAATAGGGATATTGATTTGAGATCTTTCTTCTTTTGGCACCTAGGCAGTTATGGCTGTATGTCTGGGCACGTTGCATGTTGATTTCCATTCATCTAAGTAGTTTCTAATTTCTGGGCCGTCCCCTTGTTCCCCACTGTTGTGTTTGAGCACACTGTTCCACCCCTGTCCCTCTCCCAATCGGCTTCCTGTGACTGATCCCCAGCTTCAGTTCCACTGTGGTCAGAGAAGATATTTTGTGTGATTTCAGGCTTTTAAAGTCCTAAAGACTTGGGGTTTGGTAGTGCCTGCTTTATTTTAGATGAGGCCATCTCTTTCCCCATCAAACACCCTTCTCTTTCTCCATTAAACACCTTTCTGCAAGCTTTTGAATTATTATTACATTCCAGAGTTCTAAAAAGTTCTCTCTCTCCCTCGCTTCTTCACTCCCCTCCCTCTAACAATTCCTTCAGCAAAGAGACCCATTTGTCACCCTTTTAGCCGGCATTTCTGTGATGCTTCCAGCAACCTGTTCTTGCCTGAAGGCATCCGCTGCACGGCTTCTTCGGGAGTCTCCCTGTCAATCCCCATTTCCCAGTTCTGAGCCCAGAGCCCTTCATCAACCCCCCTTTCACTGTGTTCCCTTAATGTCTATGCAAATTAAAATTCCCCTGGATTTACTATAAAGCATACTCACAGGTTATTGGATGTTGAAAAATTATAATTAAAATTAGTTAACATGAAAACTAGCCTGAAGGTAAGTCGATCATATTTAAAGGCTTGAGAGGAAATGTTAGTGTCTCTCTATACATATTAATTAATATATATCAAGATCATGAGTAGACACGTCTCATCATTTTGTAGGATTGTGCAGCAGAAAGAGCGGAAATGGCACCAGCTCCTACTAAAAAACAGATTCTTTTTAGTTAAACGGTTCACTTTCGTTAGCTTGTTTGTCCGTGGAAGCAAAAGACAGATGTGTTTGTTTATGCTGGTTGTGTCATTTTGCATCCCCCAGGCGCGTCCGTGTGTGCGCGCTCACTCTGTGTGCATTCTGTTTTATTTTGCATCCCCCAGGCGCGTCCGTGTGTGCGCGCTCACTCTGTGTGCATTCTGTTTTATTTTGCATCCCCCAGGCGCGTCCGTGTGTGCGCGCTCACTCTGTGTTCATTCTGTTTTATTTTGCATCCCCCAGGCGCGTCCGTGTGTGCGCGCTCACTCTGTGTGCATTCTGTTTTATTTTGCATCCCCCAGGCGCGTCCGTGTGTGCGCGCTCACTCTGTGTGCATTCTGTTTTATTTTATTTTGCATCCACCAGGCGTGTCCGTGTGTGCGCGCTCACTCTGTGTGCATTCTGTTTTATTTTGCATCCCCCAGGCGCGTCCGTGTGTGCGCCCTCACTCTGTGAGCATTCTGTTTTATTTTGTTTTACATCCCCCAGGCGCGTCCGTGTGTGCGCCCTCACTCTGTGTGCATTCTGTTTTATGTCTTTCACATGCTTTCCTCCTTGTTTCATATTTTAAGCAGAAGTCTTACTTTATACAAGCTACTACAGGAATTATTGGTATGAGCTTCAATGCATGAATATTGGTGCAGCAACAGAAATCGTGGATATGTTAAGAACCTAAAATTTCTATTGCAGCATTGAGAGTATTTTATATACCTCAAATCTCATTCATAAAACCCGAGAATTATTGCTGTGACATTTGACAGACATAACCAGCTATATATAAAAGATTTTTCCATCCATTGCTATAATCTTTTTGTATTCTTTATAATATTCCAAAGAACCCAACTCTATGAGTAAAGCCATGAGGTGTGAGAATCAGAGAGCCAGGACTCCTGTTTTGCTTTGTTCGCTTTTCTGTCACCCAGTAAGGACCCCAGTTCATTAGCTGTCTGATGGTGTTAAATATAAAATGTAATTTATATCCATCATCACACAAGATGAATCAGTTCACATAGGGTCAAACCAGTATGAAAGAGTTCATGCCAAAATCTCAAGAGTGCAGATAACAGGAGGGAAAATGGTTTTTTCTTTCTCCTTAATATTTAAAATTCATTATCATTATTTTTATTATTATTATTAGTTTGATTTTGATTTTTAGAGACAGGGTTCCCAAGTAGCTATGGAGCCAGCTGTGGAACTCATTCTGTAGGTCAGGCTGGCCCCAAACTCACAGAGATCCACCTGCCTCTGTCCACCGAAAGCTGGGATTAAAAGCGTACACCACCACCACCTGGCAATATTTGAAATTCTTAATACAGGACTATGAATATTTGCAAAGGACTTATCCAAGGAGAAATCAGAAATCAACACAAAATAAAAATATTACTACCACGAACTAACTTTTTCCATACAACTGTATTTCCCAGGCTACTTTCACTACCTAGAATGTAAATGCTACGTTTTTTCAAGTATAAGAATGTCAGCTATCAGCTAAGAACAATGTCAATGCTTTATTTCTTAAATGGGAGTCTATTCTTCCAAAGTTGCCCCTCCAAAGGAAACAAGCAAACAAAAACAATTTTCTTCTTTAGGAAATGATTTTTTAGCACTTGTGAGTGTCTAGAACTGAGGTGCTATCTTTTCTATCTCAGACGCGAGGTTTGGTATTGGTTTTGCTGGAATATCCTGGCTTACCAGTATTTGACCTTTCTGTTTTGCATATTGATCTGAACCTGCTGGTGAATGATTTGGGACCTAATGGTGGTTAGACCTTATTCAGGTCAGACGGCTGCTGGGACGTTATTTAGGGGGATGACACAATGAAATTAGAAGTAGATAACACACCTATTCAAATGGCTAAAATATTTTTAAAAATGATAATTCAATCACTGGTGAAAATGTAGAAAATGGCGCTCTTCCATGCTGAGAGAAGCGTAAACTGTCACAGAAACTTTAAGAAATACTTAGTATCTCACAAAACTAGACACAAATTCATCTTCTGACATCTTTCAACTCTTTAGTAATTACGCAGAGAAATGAAAACTTACATAAAACCCTGCACATGGATGCTCACAGTAGCTTCTCCTTAATAGTTAATATCCAGGACAGCTGAGTCATCCTCCAGTCACAGAAGAGCTACAGAAACTCCAACAACGGCCGGGCGATGGTGGTGCACGCCTTTAATCCCAGCACTCGGGAGGCAGAGGCAGGCGGATCTCTGTGAGTTCGAGACCAGCCTGGTCTACAGAGCTAGTTCCAGGCTCCAAAGCCACAGAGAAACCCTGTCTCGAAAAACAAAAAAAAGAAAAAAGAAAAGAAACTCCAACAACGCCCACCTCATGGAGCCTCCCAGCAGAGAAGAGGACAGCAAGGCCTGTAAGATGGCTTTCCACTGCCGGGCAACTTCAAGCCACTCCTAGAAACACACATAAAGATGAAAGGAGAGAGTGGACTCATGAGATTGTCCGCAGGTTGCCACACATACATCACACGAGCTAATAGCAAATCAACCGTTTTAAAAAGAAAAAATCTTCAAAAGTAAACAAAGAGGAATGAACTAGAAATGCCTGTAATAACTTGGATTCGGCTTCAAGGACATCTTGCTCAGTGGGGGGGGGGGGGGAAGGAAAGCCAAGATCAAAATTTTACACGCTGTGTGATTCTTTTTACATAATGTTCTGCAAATGAGAAGATCACAGTAGAAAACAGGTTAGCGGTTGTCAGGTGGCCGGGGCAGAGAAAAGGTAGAGACAGCTCCAAGAGTCTGTGGCGAGAGAAAGTTCCTACATGTGGTTGTGGTATTAAGAACACACATACACGCATGGGATGAAGGCACAGAAACCCATGCACATGCGAATGCACACACGCAAATGAAGGCATGAACAGCAAACAGATCTGTGGATGTAGTAACAGAAATGTAGCCTGCCAGGCTCCTCAGTGTGCTCCTCACAGCTGTGTAAGGGGGCAGCTCTGGGCATCCACGAACAAAGGGTATCCCTGACCTTGCTATCCCATCAACTTCTCTACACTCTGTATTTATTCCAAGGGAATAGGATTCTGAAAGAGTACTTACAATTTAACGATAAAATAATCCCATTAAAAATAGAACTACATCCTCACAAACTCGGCATCGAAGACAACTTTCTTTCCAAGGGCTTGCAGAAAAGCCTCCAGTTTGAACTGATCACTTTTTTTTGAAATTATTTTTAATGCAGGCAGCAGTTGCATATGCTCCCCAACTGCAGGGTCTGAACATAAGGGCCACTGATCGCCTCTGCGTCATTTTATTATCCGAATGCCCTTTCTTTGACCAAACAGGATGTCATTTCCAAGAGTACTCAGAGACCCGCACTTAACTTGAACCACATTGTTCTTTTAGCTTATTAAGGCTATTCAGTTGTCTCTGTTCGTTGCTACACTGAGTTGCAGGCCCTTCTAAAATGTCAGGTGGAACTGTACTTGCTCTATCACAATTACATATTTAACAAAAGAACGAAAGCTTTAGAATTATTGCAATCAATAGCCATTGATGGTAAAGTTAAAAGGCAATAACTAAATGTTATAACCTACAAATCCAACCTGTTCTTTTTTCTCCTTGGAATATTAATGTGGCTAAGAAACTGGGAAAGGTAATAGAGAGGTTGCTTCAAAAAGCACTTAATATGAAAATAATGTCACAACACAGTTCTACGGTGGACCATAATAGCACGTGCCTGCTGTGCAGAGCGCTGGACAGGTGACCAGGACTGTCTGAGTGAACACAAATCCGGGGTGCTTACTGGGATGTACACCGTGACCCTGAGAAACAAAGAAAACATCTGACAGTCAAAGGAGAATGTAGCTTAGTCAGCCTGAGCGGGAGCAGGATGTCTCCGGAAAAAAGGCATCCGGATCCGAGGAACAAGGCAGACTGGAAAGTCAGGCTCGCAAACAAAATCCTCAAGCAAAGGACACAAGAGTCAGCCAGGCCCTAGGGATGAGAATGAGGACGGATTTTTATAGTTCATGTCAGCAGAGCAACACGGAAGTATTTCTCCTTCCTTCTCTCGTTCTGCCTCCCTAGCTCTTCCTTGCTCACTCTGTCTGCGATACCTGTCAGTGGAGAATCTTTTCAATAAATCCCTCCTAATTTGTCCTTCTCAATGAAATAACCTACCAGGGAATGAGGTTATGACTGCAAGTCCTCCACCGAGCCACCAAGGTTCACGTCTGCTCCGTTTTCTATCTCTTTGCTCTTGCTTTGCTGTCGAAGTTTTCACTTGTAGGATCAAGGCCTTCTCCGCTGCTCTTTTGGACCTCTGATGTTTCACTTCTTCGACTTGGGGATGTTAACACAATGACTCCTGCAGTTGATTGTGATGATGGTTTTATTCAAGCTAACCTTATAGTGCCAGGAAAAGGAAGCAATCGGGATGCTACTGTAGTGTCTAAAGATCATGGAAGGAATACAGAGGTTATGGAAATGCGGCGGTAGGAAAATCTTACTCACACACGTTAGACTACTGAAGCACAGCTGTAGAGATGGGAGGCAGGAGAAACAGCAGTTTGACCTGACCTGAGGAGAACCATAGTTATCCACAGTGAGGAGGGCCAAAATGACTAGAAAAGAAGATTAGAGGCTGCCTCTTACAAGGGCAGGAATGACTGCCATAGTCACCGCAAGGGAAGCTGGGAAGTGTAGTCTTTCAGCAGGAGACTATCATTTCTAACTCTAAGGAGGTCTAAAAATGTGGGGCTGGGGCACTAAAGTCATGCTCTGCTGAGGAGGGTCACTGTCAGAGTGGATAGTCCTGGGTCTGTTGAAGAGGAGATCCTCCGGTCCTAACTTGACTCGCTGTGATGGATCAGGCGATTTGCAGTCCTCCAATCCTGAACGGATTTGTAAAATAAGTATTAGAGACGGTAACAGATGATTTGGTCATACAGTAGAACTAAAAGATCTCTGGGGAGGGGAAGACGGAAGGTAGGGGAGACAGAGAGGGACAGTAGGAGAAAGTGAGCATACAGTTGACTCATGTGACAGTGACTGGTCCCAGTACCCGGACTGCTTGGGCCAAAAGGAGATGGCAGCAGGAGCAGGGAGCTCCAGGGCATCAGAGGAAGGGGGGAGGGGCAGATAGAGCTAGTGTAAAGAGCTGCATCGTCTGGACCGAAGGGGATGGAGGGCCCTTTACCCAGAGTTCTCTACGGCATTTCAAGTGTCTTTGGCGGATGTGTCAGGAGCAAATGGAGCTGTGGCAGGGTGAAACCCATGGGGAGGGCTCTCATGGAACGTTTTGTTCAGGTATAGGGTGGTGTTCAGTTAAGTTAATCATTTAAAAGACAGGAGAAACATGATGAGGAGGAATGGCGTGAACAAGGGGAGAACAGAGTGGGAAGGACCCAGAAGCCCTTGCACAAGGGGAGGCTTGTAGTTGAGTATTTTTTGGTCCCCATCTCTAGTCCCCATTACAAACCAGTCAGCAGCTAGCTACATACTCGACTACATCAAAAATGTGTGAACACCAGCCAGCCAAACAACTACACAAGAATTTTACATCTAGCCATTGAAACAGCTTTCTGTTGTGAATTTATGCTGCAGGTAATGACATAACTGCTGCTACCCCCAAGACTGGCCAAGGAGCTAGCAGTCTTAAATATGTTTTCCTCTTGACATCAACTTATAAGTTTCTTCTTCTGTTAATGATCACATACCATTATGTACTTTTCTTTTTATTGGTTAATTTTCTTTGATAATTATAAATGTATGTAATCTATATCATGTGTGTGTGTGTGTGTTCTGATTATACCTTGCACCCATGTGCCCATCCCCTCATCTACACCTATCTCTCTCCTACCCTTATGGTCACCACCCCTCATACTCACCGGTCTCCTTCCCAGATACACAACATCTGATTTTTACTTTTGTGATCTGATTTAGTTTGGCCATGGCCATCTTTGCAACCACTGGATTGGGATTACCCACGGGAACATGGTGGGGTCACTGGTGGGTGTACAACTGAAGACAATGAATTATTCTCTTACTTAATCTGTCAGTAGTAAACAGTTCAAGCGTGGGGGATGGGTCCCCCCAAGACCCTGCTCCTGCCGACAAAACTATCCAGAGGCCCTTTCTTGTGCAGAGCCAGTGCCGAGGCTGCTGCTGTGAGTTCCACCCCTGTGGCTGAGTCTTTCCAAGATGAAGAGTTTTACTGCCTTCCTCGGTCTTCTTGCTCTTACATTCTTTGGTTGGTCCCCAAGTTTTACTGCTTAAGGATTGATTGGGTCACTGCAATCCCTGGTCTGGACAAGTAGTACTTCACTGTCAGTAGGTCAGTGATGACTCTGAATTCCTGGAAGAATTCCTGCTTGCATTCCAAGCTGGATCCATTTTTAGTGACTTTTCTAGAGTCCTGTGTCCTCAGATGCCCGACAACACTGTTTGACTAGGTCCATGGCTTCTGTGCTAGCCTGGATCACTCAGGTGATACCGAGTGTTTATGGTAGTTGGAACAGCAAGGGGGTCCTCCATCTCTGTTAGTAAAGGAACCGAGTGACCAGATGAAGGCTTTGCTAAAGGTGTCACATGCAACTCTAATAACGACTCGGTCTGTATGGATCTCTGCTTCAAGTTTACCTGTCCACGGTTCTGTCACCTCACACTCTGCTGCAATGAAACAGCGTCCATGTTTGCGGTTGAATTGGAATGCCAGAAAGAAAGCAGAATGCAAAGCCGGGAGATGGTGGCGCACGCCTTTAATCCCAGCACTTGGGAGGCAGAGGCAGGCGGATCTCTGTGAGTTCGAGACCAGCCTGGTCTAAAAGAGCTAGTTCCAGGACAGGCTCCAAAACCACAGAGAAACCCTGTCTCAAAAAAGCGAAAAAAAGAAAAGAAAGCAGAATGCAGGCAGGAGCCTTTCAGGAAATGATTACTTTGCAGAGCACAAGTATCTAATAAAAATTTACCAGTTCCATATCAAAACTTAAAAACAGCTCCGATCCTCCCAGCTTCTTCAAGCCTGTGACTGCCGAAGGCTCAGTGGAGCGGCTCTGCCTTTGTCTCCTATGACTGAGGAGAGCATGACTTCTTCCCCTCCCCTTCCTCTCTTTGATTCTGATTTTTTTCTCCCATCTTACACACTTACAGGTGAGCCCCACCCCCGGGTGCATCCGGGCTCTCATGAAGATGCTGTACTGCCCATACTGCCGAGGCTTGCCTACCGTGAGACCTTGCAACAACTACTGTCTCAATGTCATGAAGGGCTGTCTAGCCAACCAGGCGGATCTGGACACTGAGTGGAATCTCTTCATAGGTAAGACGGACTCAACCGGTCCAGGAGCCACCTGAGACTGCAAAGCGATTGTGGTATTTGATGCTCGTGTGGGTTCAGAAGGTTTGATAACTTAGGGAGCCTGAAACAGCTTTTGGCAACTTCAAAACGTTATTTGCAATTTTCCCATTTGTTAAATCCTGCAAAGCAAGACTTCCAGGGGACTTCCTCCCCTAGAATGTGCAAGCCAATTGTATCCAACCAGCTTATTTTACTGAATTTGAATTTCTTGAAAAGAAAGAGTTACCAAAGGATGGTATTGAAAGAAGAATCACTCAGGGTATTGGTTTTATTTGTAGTAACTTAACCAGGGCAAAGATTTGTGAAGCAATTTTCCAGGTTGCAAGAAGGAAGGGAACTCAGTGTTTGCATTGGTACTTGTAGATTTCCCATCTCATCCTGAAGAAAGGGAGGCTCCCAGCAGAGAAGGGTTCGGAAGTTAAGGAAAGAGAGGAGGAGGAGGAGGAGGAGGA
>NC_022019.1:29766649-29773982 GCF_000317375.1 Microtus ochrogaster
GAGGAGGAGGAGGAGGAGGAGGAGGAGGAGGAGGAGGAGGAAGATGCAGGGAGAAGGCTCTGCATTGTACCTCTGCCCAGAGATATTTCCCAAATAGCTCTCTAAGGAAGAAAGGGCAAATCTTAGAGGCAGGCTTCTCCCAGGAAAACACACAAGCCTTGAAAGAGTAAGTGTGTTTTCATCCCCTCTGTCAAATGGCCTTCAAGGAAAAGTGCTTTCGGTTGCATTTGCTGCAATTACAGAGTGACAAGCCGAGTTGAAAATAGCGGCTGAATTTGTCAGCCTCGGAGAGAGCCCGAGCCTTCATCGTTTATGCAAACCTCTCAGCGGAATGACAAGGAGAGCCTTCTGTCAGTTCGGAAGATCTGGGGAGGACATAAAAAGGGAGTAAGATGGGTTAGAATTTAGGAAGGCCTAGCACTGCACCAGTGAGCTGAGTTTCAAAGGCGTAGCCTTGCCAGTGGAACCCCTTCACTGGCTCACTCTTTGGTTTAAGAAGACCAGAGGAAATATGTCTGAAGTTAAACAGAGATGCTTTTACGGTGGGTAGATTAAACAGGAAGTCATCTAATAAAATCTCAGGACCATTTCAGAATGACTGAGTGAAAGTCTGCTTTTCAAACAGTTCTCAATGAGGGATACGTCTTCAGGACTTGGATTAGTTTATATAAAAACGCAGCGATGTAATTCTTCACTAAAATTTCCAAGTATGTGTGAGTGAAATATAGGAATAAATATGTTCTTCTGCCATGTAAGATTTATATTAATAGTAGCAAAGGAAAGGTAGCACAATCATGCTTATAAAAATGCAATCTCGCCTAAAAAACCTAAAAAGGAGTTTCATATTTTTTTTTAAATTAGAGTGAACTTCATAGAGTCCTTTGCAGTCATATTTATACTTGTAGGGTGAAATTGCCTTAGCTGCTGGCACTACTGCCTTTAGTCAGGCTGGAATTGATGGAAGCTCGTGTGTGGATCTCGGTGTGTAGAATAAAGGGTGTTTGAGAAGGTTTTTAAATTTAAGAACAAAAGTTGCTTCTACGTTTTTTTTTCTACATTTAATTACTGTGTATGTGTGTGTGTGTGTTTATGCAAGGCACGCATGTGGAGTTCAGAGGAAATCATGTGTGCATTGGGTCTCTCTTCCAGCACCTTGTGAGTCCCAGGAGTCAAGCTCGGGCTTGGTGGCCAGGGCCTTTACCCACTGAGCCGTCTTGCTGACCCTTAATAGTTACTTCATAATTTCTTCCCTTTAATCCCCATCAGCTGTCCTAACTTAAAACAATCCTTTATAGGTGAGATCTCCTGGGTTACTGGATGCCGGTTTGATGTGAAATTTAATATCTAAAACAAAATCCGTTGATTTAAAGAAACAGAAATATGAACTCCCCTATGGTTAGTTATATTTTAATGAAAAGTAGAAATAATGGCGATCTTACCTAGATTCATTTCAAATGCCTCTTTCATTTCTCCTTTATCTGCCTTAGTGTGCCGTAAGATAATTCTCCTGCCTTTCTTTCTCCTGTTTTGCTATGGCACTGGAAATCAGAGAGCAGAATATGTTCTTGCTAATATTTACTGAAATGTGCGATGTTAGTCTCACATGTGTTATACGAATTAGTCAGAAGTGCCGATCCCATTTTCTATACAGATACTCCCAAGGTGGCAGTGTCATGGTGTTCGTAAAGGCAGTAGTCAAATTCACTGAGGAAGTTGGTAGTCCGTCAAACACTGTTGTGTAAAAGCTTTTCTCTGGCAAACACCAGCAGCCCCTCACTCCCACATACCTACTCATCAAACCCTGTACTTCTCTGATGTGCCATTTCTGCTGTCTGTGTAAACTGTATAGAACTTCCATTCTGTTTTCCTGTAGTTATTATGTACTCATTCAAAATATTAACTGTGGCATGCTGTCAGCTGTCAGTCAAGCCAGAGTCAACTCAATGCTGGTTCTCACAATCTTAGCGTTGTCAAGACTCCATTGAAAAGGATAGAAATTGAGGATTCATTTGGTATCTGGATTGTGTCAGAGGAAAGGCAGTGCATGTCTAAGGTGAGGTGTTCTACACAATCGAGCAAGTGGAAACCCCAATGGTATCCCATCCTCTTCTGAAGCCCTGTGGATGTCATGTCGTTCTCCTTGAAAAAGAGCATCAGGAGTCTGTTCCAGACTCACTCTTTAGCCCGTCTGTGACAAGTTTCACTTAGAGCCCTTTAGAGAAGCAGCCCTCAGGATTATTACTAAGATATAGGGAAAATGAAAAACTCTGTTTTTTTTTTAAGGAAGTTTCATGTTTTTTAAAAGTTAGAAGTCTATTAGACCAAACTGAGCCTGCTTTAGAAGCATCGGTTTAACAGTGTAGCCACGGACTTGACCTGTATCCCAGCAGCCTGCAGTGTCTTCCAGGATAAAGCACAGACCGCATCTCCTTGGTGATCAGACAGAGTAAATCGGCGATGTGTGAGCACCCTAAGCTAGACAGTACCCCGGAGGAACATGAAGGTCGTTTCTATCCTGACGTAACTATCAGGAACAGCAGGACACGGTCCCCATTTGAGGCACTGAAGGTCTGCAGAGGCGCTTAGCCATCTGTTTCTTTGTAAGAACACACAGTTTGTCCCATTCAAGCTTCTGGATGGCACCTATGAGCAAAATTATTTTCTTTAAAAGAATAAGTGTTTACATTAATTTAAAAACTTTTTCAGGGAAAAGTTTGCATGTGGAACCCCTTTTAATAGCATTCTGTGGTTAATTTGAGTGTTGAGTGCTGACACCAGGAGTCTACAGGTAGGAACTGTTCTACCTGACAGAAGGCCATGCTTTGAGTTACACCTAGAGTATGAGTGTAGAAATCAGAGCTCAAAATACATTTAAGTTCTTCAGTAAATCTTGCATATACTTTAAAACCATGACTTTGTGTGATAGTCTCCTCCAAATATTGGATACCATTAGCGATTTTTTGACTATGAGAATAAAAGAGGGGTCTTAAAAACAAAAAAAAAAAAAAAAAAAACAAGAAGAAGCCACTGGTATAAGAAGAGAAAGATTGGTACAAGAGGCTATGATCTAGTTCATTCTAAGCTATGTTTTAATTGCCAAAATCATACGCAGAAAGTGCTTTTGTTCCAATCACATAGCCTAAATGTTTAGTTTAATCTCCTCAATATGACTTTAATTGCTTTAGTGTAATAACTCAAAACACTGTATTGAATATGTTAGACATACACACTTTTGCCTAAAGGGAATTTAATGTGGTTTATCATGATACAGATTAGGATAGTAGATGTTTAGGATACTAGATGTCTACTCAGCAAGGAGATCTACCTAGGCTCAAGGAAACTCTACCTGGTTAAGTACAGACTGAAATAGTAAGTATCATGGCATCAAGTTAGTCTATGTTATATAACTCATGTTGAATGGTAATAGCATCTATATATAGTCTTTCTGTTTCCAGGTATCTCTCAATGTTTCAGTAGGTCTGATGCAATCTATCTGTGCTTCTCAAAATACTTGAATGTCTTCACTTTTTTATATCTTTTGTAATTAAATATCAACAACTACTAACTTGAACCAATGGACTTTGTAAATAGAATTACTCTGATATAGACAAATATAGATGCAAATAGATATAGATTATAAACTAGATCTAAAGATCCAGACCATGACTTCTAATGGGGAAAATCAGAGGAGGAAGTCATAGTATCATTAGGCCTTGCACACTCAAAGAATTGATAACCAGTGTTAACAGACTTTCTAGACTTCGATTTTTTCCAGACTGAGCAGTTAATTCTAAGACAGGACAGGATTACTACCACAGCAGTGCCGGTCCAAGAGATTTGCTGTAGTGTCTCTTCTCTCATCCCTTCCTTCCATGTGTGTTTTCCTGGAGCCCGTCATCACTTTGGCTTTGGTGTAAGCATGTGGTAGAGTAGAAGCTAGGTATGGTCCTCTGCTTGACGAGAGCCATATTCAATAACATACACTCTTTAACGAAATAAATGGAAACAACTCAGGCAAGATAGAGACACTTGTGTATCCCTTTGTAGATCTGCTATTTTTAATGTAATCATGGGCAACTGAGTAATTTGAAAATCTTGTATCCCTGGCGGCAGCCAGAACAAATCAGATGACGAACCTAGAACTTCCACTGTGGCAGCTGCTACTATCCACTTGCAAACTAGCGCCTGCTGCAGAGAAACTGTGTTCGGTCAATTGATGGATGAGGGTTACAGAATACATTGAAATGTTGGTACACAAATGACTTCTCAGAACCTACAAAGTGAGCCGGGCGGTGGTGGCGCACGCCTTTAATCCCAGCACTTGGGAGGCAGAGGCAGGTGGATCTCTGTGAGTTCGAGACCAGCCTGGTCTACAAGAGCTAGTTCCAGGACAGGCTCCAAAACCACAGAGAAACCCTGTCTCGAAAAACCAAGCCCCCCCCCCCAAAAAAAAGAACCTACAAAGTGTAGTCTTCAATGTAAATCATATATACTCCTTTTTTTTTTTATTTGGGGGAAATGATGTTAGATTAAACCATATTTGAAATAGAAGATAGGCATTTATTGTGCACAGCAAACAAACACAGATTTTCTTTGATAATACAAGACTGTAGGATGGTTACCTTTTAGACAGATAGACCTGAGAGACTGTTTCAAGCACTTGCATAGAAAACTACTGTTTCAAAGACATTCTTGAGCATGAAATTCCATAATATAGAACTGGGTAAGAAGTTCTTTAGCCGCTGAGCATTTCACAGTAGGCTTTATGCGACCTTGTCTGATACACCCTGAAATAGCGTGTTTAAAAGCCCTGTAGGCCTGTAGCATAGAGAACGATCCCTCTCCGACTGAAGGACTACAACAACTTGAGAGGTATTGCTTTCCCCATCAGCCTTCAAGGCGTTCTCATCTCCACTCTGTGAAATTCAAGAATCTGTGCAACAATGTAGTCCAGGAACACAGATCTCAAGTTGAGGGACAAAGGCCAAGCAATTATTTACAACTCTAGTCTCGCTGTTAGTGAGCTTTTGTCTTCGTGCATTCCTAAGAACACCAAGAAAGACTTCTAAACAATGATAAGCCAGACACTGGTGGCGCACGCCTTCAATCCCAGCACTCAGGAGCCAGAGACAGGTGCATCTCTGTGAGGTTGAGGCCAGCTTGGTCTACAGAACAAGTTCCATGACAGCCAGGGAACACAGAGAATTACTGTTAGTAGAAACTTAATTGTCGCCTGACTCTTGGCCTTCCTTTTGCAGTTATTGAGAGATGGTTCTCATTTCTTGCAACCACTTATCAAATATTGTGTTCTCTCTGCAACACTGGACTAATTTATATGCAGTAGTATTACTCACCAGGGGCTTAAAACAGTAAAATAAAGAAACAGAAGAAGAAAATACTTGACTGGTACCCAGATACTTTCCTTTGTCTGCGTTTGTTATCAGTTGCCTAGGTTTTAAAGCAAGCAGTTTATTTCTGGCCTCTGCACGTGTGAGAGTGTCTCTCTGTGGTGCAATAGAGTTGATGCTGTTAAGGCATCAGAGTAAACAGGCTGCTTAGCAAATACAGAGCCAGGCATCCCTTGACCTTTGAGAGTGCACTACTGCTGATCTAGGAGTTAAAAACTTAAGGGACACACAGGTTGGTAATTTTCCTTCTAAATCAAGGAATTTTTCAATGGTTCAAAACAGACAATGGACATTAAACATAAAATTACTAGATGTTAAAGTTCAAGTTGTCATTCTAGGTGAGTGAATGTGTGATCTTTACGCCCATCCCAATTCTTATCTATCCACCTATTTCTGTTCCTTACACACTCAACTTCTATAAATTTAATGATTATAATTGTTGTTTCCTATTTATTAATTGATACCTAGTAGATAGTCTAAACTAGATTTTGAAGATAGATCATATTCATGAATCAATATATACACAAGTGTTTTTGCAATTATAGCATTTATAGGGAATGAGATATATCATTGGGAATGAGGCTCAATGAAATACCTTTATGCCTTATCAAGTTCACCAAGGAACCAACCAAAGAAGGATTTTGTTTGCAAGAGAGAGCAGAGATTACCAAAATTATATCAAGCAGTTAGCAAATTCCCTTTGTATTCTTTCATTTATCTTTGCCTATACTTCAGTTTTAATATTTTCTATAGACAAATAGTTTAATTGGTTTTGTCAACAGGCACTTGCTTTTAGCAAGTTACACTTGACTTTGGAAATATGTTGTCATTTTTTCCACTTTCAAAGTATAATGGAAGTACTTAGGCATTATCAGGAGAAAGTAAAATACTTGAAGACATGGGTGTGTATGTGTGTGTGTGTCTGTGTGTCTTTGTGTGTGCTCTTTAACGGTTGAATGAAACACATTCCCAAAGGGCAGCAAAAATAAAACACTACAAGCAGTAGTCCAGTAATACCCTTAGCAGTTTCAATTTTAGGTAATAATAGCACTGTGTGCTAATAGGAATTGTATCTTAGACACTAGAAAATAAGAAAGAGAAGTTGGAATAAGTAAGTAGATTGTTCTGGAAAACATTGCACCACATAACTGTTCACAAACAGCAAACTTACGGCAAGAACCAGCAAATGGTGCCTCTGGTGATGAATTGAGAAGAACAGAGATGAGGGGTCTCTGCTATTTCAATCACACTCAGACCCTTGTTGGTGGCTGTGATGGTCTGAATGAGAATAGCAGCTACAGGCTTATATGTCTGAGTATTTGATGCCCAGTTAGTGAACTGTTGAGTCAATCGGGAGGTGTGGACTAGTGGAAGGAGGTGTATCACTAGGGAAAGTCTTTGAAGTTTCAGAAGGCTGGGGTTCTTCCCAGTGTGCCCTCACTGTCTGCCTCCTCCTTTAATAGAGAGATGTGAGCTCTCAGTTTCTGCTGCCACCTTCTCTTTTCTTCCCCATCACGGACTCTTAACTGTCTGAAACTCTAAGCCAAATTCAGCCCTTTCTTTTATAAGTTGCTTTAATCATCGGGTTTTGTCACAGTAATAGAAAGGTAGCCAAGACGTCAGCTACCGTGAAGATCCTTATTTTGAGCCAAATATTCTATCCTTGTGTGCAGTGGCCATGCAATATCAAAATATCTCAGTGACAGTTGTGTTAACAGTGTCTCCGGGCTGCTTCTTTGCGTATGAATGCAACTCTTATAGAAATAAAATAGATATAAATATTGTAACTGTAATTCTTGCTTGATAACTGTTTTGTTATTTGTAATTTTGCTATGTTAAAGTTAAAGCCTTCCTTTAATTCTTGCTTGATAACTGTTTTGTTATTTGTAATTTTGCTATATTAAAGTTAAAGCCTTCCTTTTTTT
>NC_022019.1:29774238-29786429 GCF_000317375.1 Microtus ochrogaster
AAATGCTTCTTATCCTTGTGTGCTGTGGCCATGCAATATCAAAGTATCTCAGTGACAGTTGTGTTAACGGTGTCACTTGGCGGCTTCTTTGCGTATGAATGCAACTCTTGTAGAAATGTTTCAATGCTCAACAGCTCTTCTAACAGGCCGTTTGATTTGCAGTCATCCCAACAGGAGAACTGATGATCACATTTGAGTTATTCTTAAAATGACTTTTTATTTTCCTTAGGCTTTTTCTTCCCTAGTAATAGATGACACCTTTAAAAGCACATATTCCCTCCATCTTACTGATCTGTGATTTATCTATTGGGATCAGTCCTCCAAGGAACCAGGGGTGAAAATCAGGTTGAGACGTGTGGCCTTGGGCACCCAAAACATATTTTTATTTCATCCTTTAATTCTAAAGATAAATACAGATACTTGTGCGAGCAATTTAAACTTCGGAGCCACTTCATGGTATAGCAAAACGTTGAGGTTGCCATTCACCTAAAAATATTGTATCTATTAATACTTCATCAGACAGCCAAGAGAGAATTTAAATTAAAATTGAGCATGAAGTATTCTTTGGACTTGAAGTAACAGATTATATATGAATCTCACATAAAAGGAATGTCTTCAGTTTCTCTCTTTGCATGGATTTTAATTATTTGTTTCAATAAGAATTTTCTTTATTTCACTCTGAGAAAGGAAAAATTAGAAAAATGACGATGAAATATAAGCAGTTAAAAATATAGCATCCTTAAAGTGCTGATATGCCTGCGTGTATCCCATCTGTATTCTTTAAGGTACAAGAATTTTCTAGTAAGGGACTATAGACAATGAAATGTCAAACAAGCCTGAGAGTATTCACCACTAACACCCCAATGCTCAAGAAGTAGATGATCTGAGAGGGGTCTAAGATTATACTGTAAATGGTAAGTAGGTCAAAAGAAGAGAAAAAGCTCCTGACATTCCATACTCCTTTTGGATTTCCAGCATTGAAGTGGTTTTCAGATTGAAAAACTCAGTCAGTGCCTCCGCCCCAGCTCAACCCAGTAGGAACTTGTCTTTGCTATAATCTGGTGCTCCAAACTCTTAGGAATTAAACATAGTTACAGAAATGTATTCTCTAGTCCCAAAACAAGGAGTCTCGAACTCGCATCATCAACAATTCTGAGTGAACTCCTTAAGAGTAAACCCCCTCTCTTGCATTTGACAGCACGAAAGTACTTTAGGCTGAATTTCCAATAATTAGGAATACCTGGTGGCACAGCTGAACATGTGTATATCATACTTTGTTTGTGTCGTGTCCTGATAATACTTCCTCGACTTGTCCATAAGAGAATATTTACACTTGTCTTGCTGTTTGCTTGTAACACAGTATTCCAGTGTTCACATCCACGGCATCTAAAATGTTAAAGTTATAATAAGACTTCTATGCACTTATTCAACCCTAGGCCCCATTTGGAGAATTGTAGAAACACGAAAAGCTGGTATTAGTTGGTTACTTTACATCAGACAACATGAGAATTATTTTACTGTTTTAATCCCTACCAAAGCCCTGTTAAGAAGCCAGCATTATAAACTTCACTTGGCAGATGCATACATTGAGACCAGGGAAGTTAAGTAGACTACCCAGGGCCACACAAGGTGTAAATTATGGTGGTAAGATTTGTGTTCAAAGTATGGATTCTTAGCAGACTGTACCAGATTACTCCTAGTATGGTTTTAGGAAATTAATTTTAGTGTCCAGATACATGGATTGCTAGGGTACTTTGAGGATGTGGTTGAGGCTGGGACACCAGCACTCTTCTCTCAAGTGTCTTTGATAATGGAAAATTCTCCATCATATCTGCAGTGCAACGTAGTACCAGTAGCTCAATTGTTGCATGCGGTGTCTAACATAAGGCTAGTCAGATGAATTGGTTGAAATTTTCATGTTTTTTTAACTTTTTAAAAAATATTTATTTATTTATTTATTTATTTATTTATTTATTAATTATGGATACAACATTCTGTCTGTGTGTATGCCTGCAGGCCAGAAGAGGGCACCAGATTTCATTACAGATGGCTGTGAGCCACCATGTGGTTGCTGGGAATTGAACTCAGGACCTTTGGAAGAGCAGGCAGTGCTCTTAACCTCTGAGCCATCTCTCCAGCCTTTTTTTTTTAACTTTTAATGCGTGTATATTTAATAAAATGTAGCTGTCGAAGGCCTCAGATATCATTAATGTGTCCAAGGAGCCAGCTTTTTCACCATCTCCCACCTACCCTTGTTTAAATGTACCTGGCAAATACATATTTGACATGGTTAGGTGTAAAATGGAATAATTTGATTCAAATATACATTATGTGTAGATAATGGCTACTAATGAATAAGGTAGACTCAGATCTTAAAATTCCTTTAATTATGATGCAATTCAGCCTCTCACTCCGTCTGATTCTCTTTCAAATCATCTCTATCAGGTGCTTTCCTTCATGCTATGGACTAGTTACATGTGCTCTAGACACAGGAGAAGGCCGTGCAACCTAATCTTAAGGCTTAAGACGTGATTTTCAAAACAGATGAGATGTGTACCTTCACAACTGAGTTGAGTTAAGTGGGAGAGCCTTAGTTAGGAGTTCAAGTCCTCAGATCACTCTGTGAGTTTGAATCCTGCCGGCCTCATTTACAGTCTGCACGACTTAAACAACGCTGTGTAAAAACACCATGAGTTGCCTTCTTCGCGTCAACAGATATGATATGAGAGCATTTTCCTCTTATTACTGTGAAGACTAACCTAGAGAGTGCATATCACTCACTAAGACGTAAGATGTGTTAACAAAGTCAGCCATGAGCCCAGAAACAACGTGGGTCCCTGCTGAGGTGAAAAACTCATGAATGGAGAACAGCAAATGGGTCTGAAAATAGGAAGCATCAGAGCATGGAAGCGGGTGGGTAGGAACATTCAGATACCATGGGTATGCCAACCAATGAGACAAAGCAGGAAGTAAGGAAATTGGTCAGCCATCATTAACACAGGAGCTGAAGGAGGGGATGAGAGGGTTGCATTCCACCATCCAGTCTGCTCCTGATTTCTATTTCTGGGTTTCTCTTAGTTCCTGGAAGGTAGGCCCCTTCCCGGCAGAGAAGGCAGTGCCATGCTCTGGTCTCAGGTGAGCAGCAGTTAACGACAGCAGCATGGGGAGACAGTGGCATGAACCACAAGCTTAGGGTTGAGAAACCAGTCATATTAAAAAGGGCAATCCTGCTTCTGTGTCCTTGGAGGTCGGCGTGGTTAGGATTCCATTTCAGAACTTTCAAGACAGTCTAAATGCTTTCTTTTTTCTCGAAAGCAATGGCAAGCCACAGGGCTCTTTTATCCAAGGAATGGCAGAATCTAAGTGGCAATCTGACAGCTAAGTAAAGAATACATTCAGGTGGGTAAAACGCACGACTGTGGCACCAGATACGTCATCCAAGCGTGGCGTGAAGCAGGAAGGAAAGCAGCAACCCTGGCAGAATAGCAGTGGAAAATTTGTAAGACGCCACAGACAGAGAAGTCTAAATGTGGAGGCCAAGGAGAAGTGCATCAGCCACAGCTGGAATAGGCGTTCCAGGGAAGATGGTGCTGTCAGCAGAGAGAAGAGCCGGTTCAGAGAATGGAAGTGATGGATTTCTTCAATCTTCTTAGGGCTTGTTGTATTTGAGAGACAGTGAGACCAAAAAAAAAAAAAAAAAAAAAGAAAGGACATGCTCAATTGGATGTTTAAAAATGGTGGTGTTCTTTGTTCCGAAGGCAGAAGCCAGGATTGCAAGAATCACTGGTGGTTTTCCAAATCTCAAAGAGTTCTGTGGCCAGCGTCTGGAATCAGCTCTAACAGAGATGCCCAAAGTCCCTGCTCCTGGACTGGCATCTGTCCCGAGTACTTGTTCAGGGGCTGTGTGCCACGAGTCCCTGCTCCTGGGCTCACACAAGTGCCCGACAATTCTTTTTCTGACTTTTTTTGTACTGTCTTTACCACTAATGTGAAATATTTAAGAAGACTACTCATTATACACACACACTCTCAGAATGAGCGGTGTCTACGCGCCCCTCCCCCCGACTATCTAATTAAGTGTATCTAGAACACTACAACCAGGAGCATGCTCAGCTTCTGCTCCAGCACACACAGGCCTGAGTGCTCCCCACAGGGCATTGTCTCACTCAGACACCCTCTGCTGGTCTCACTCACCCCATACCGTGATATTTCATAATTGCAGCCAATCTAGTAGGAAACTGATTTTCTATTGGTGTTTTCCTTTTCAGTACGTGGAGTCCTGGATTATTTTGTTCATTTCCAGCCATCACCAAATTCTGAAGTTCAAGTTGAGGCACAAAAAAAGTTAATTTTATAAACAACAACAATAAGATTCCCCAAAGGAATTAATTTCCCCCTCTCTGGCAAGAATTCCATAAATCATAAAGCGGACTTTGACTTCATTGCATGCCCCGTGGCACAGTTGTCACCGATGAAAACTCAACACACAAGCACCAATGTAATCTATTCATTGGATTCTGGATGCCGAGGACCCCAAAGGAACAACACAAAGATGCATGATGTAGCTTTTGCAGCGCAGCCTTAGAAGGGGCAGCCACTTCTGCTTACTTATCTTTTGAATTTCATATTGTAAAGTTACTGATTTAAGAATGCCCTAGAGTATAAATTATTTCTCCAAACTTCTGCAGTGACTTTTGTCAAATGCTTTCTGCTCAGCCCATTAAAGGTGAAAACCATGAAATATTATTTGGTTTATAACCTATGAAAAAGCCCTAAAACCACCTGTCCCTCTTTGGAAGGCAGCCAGAACCAAGTAAGAAGAAAGGTCGGGCCTGTAACAATCATTTGAGGTCGCAGTATGTGGCTCGGAGCAAAGGTTGAGCCTAGTGGCTGTATTCAGTCCTCTGCTTTCTCTGGGATGATTTACATTTGTTTTTCTTAACACACATGGGAGGTTTGTCTTTTAAGATAAAAATTTTAAACAGTAAAATAGTGGCCTTGGGGCACTAAAAATATGGCTCTTTGTTGTTGAAATACCATTCCGTTTCCTTTTAATTGAATTTCACAGAGTTGCTATTAAGGTCCATTAACTGTTTGTGTGGAATTAAATGCTGAAATCTATCAATTCGCAGATAACTCTAGATTTTAAAACTATCACGAATTCTGCTGTGTCATATTTCAATTCTACTGCAGTTTGGCCTGTGATGTCTGGCTGTCAGAGGGCCTGTACTCATCCAAAACTAGTTTAAATCAATTCTTAAGTTGTAAAATAAGAATTTAACTCAGAGTTACATCCAAGCATTTTCAAGATGCAGAAATTAGTAGCTTGGAAATGCAATGTGATGCAGTATGAGCCTTATTCAACAAACTTATTACAAGATGTATTAGATGAAAATCAAATTTTTTTTTAACTGAAATGTCTTAATCAAGCAGAAGAATAACCCCTTGAGAGCTGTGTAGGCAGTTGAGAAAGTATCACGTGATCTTCCCTGATAAATCTGTAATCATTCATATGGAAAGCCACAGCCATCTGTACTAAGTAACAGGGTAAGGAGAGAGACATTAAGCTGGTGCCTTCTAGCGGGTACCAAGACACTTATTTTTTTAATTTAGACAGCGCTGCTTTCAGGGCACTTCTTACCTACAATGTAATATCATACATAATAATTTCGCGCTTCAAGTAATGAAAAATGAGTCGGTGTTTGTGCATGTGTGTAGAAGCCATGTTACCCATGTGGAGGTCAGACGACGACCTCAAACATCGTAGTTGGTCCACCCTTTCTACCTTGGCTGAGATGGGTCTGGTTGTTATTTACTGCTGGGTCCACTTGGCTAGCTGGCCACCGTGTTTCTGGGAATTCTCCTGCATCTGCCTCCCGTCTCACGGTGAGAGCCCTGGACTCACAGATGTGTTCCTCTGCACCCTGCCTTACCTGGAGCCTTGTGATCTGAACCCTTTCCCCATGCTGGAACAGCAAGGGCTCTAACCACTAAACCTCAGCCCTCAACCTAATCCGAATAGGTCATAATTTGGGGCAGAGAGTGCTTCTCTGTCACTTAAAAGTCTCCTGACCATATGCTTCTTTGATGATTATTCCAAGGTTCATTTAGCCAAAACCATATCTGTACAAAACTCCAAATTAGAAGATTCTTATTTATCAGGGGTTAAAATATAGACATTAGCTTTACCATCTAGGCTTTATGTCCCAGGGATCACGTGAAAGAACTAGTTTTCTTGGATGGTTGCTATACAATCTTGATCTTCTTGAAATCAAATTTTTGACATTTGTGTCAAAATAACTTTGATTTTATGAATTCCTGCAAAAAGAGTAGCAGTCTCCTTATCTAATATTAAAATTATACGTGTATAACCAGAGCACAGTGCATGAACCCAGGAGGTTAACTGACACAAAACCCTCACCCATGGGCTGGTCTAGTACCTCTGCTTCATCTCACAGTACAAAACCCTCACCCATGGCCTGGTCTAGTACCTCTGCTTCATCTCACAGTATTTTTCTCGTATCCTAGTATCTAATTCCAGGTTCCACAAGCATTTTCATGCTATGGCTTCCTCCTCTTCTCGGGACTCCAGGAGCTTCTCACTCTTCTTTCCTTCTGTGTTCTTGACTTTTGAAGATCACTACTCTCTCACTTTCTCTCTCTCTCTCTCTCTCTCTCTCTCTCTCTCTCTCTCTCTCTCTCTGTGTGTGTGTGTGTGTGTGTGTGTGACTAACTCTTGATGCTGTCCTGCCTAGTTTAGTTTTATGTCAACTTAACACAAGCTAGAGTCATCAGAGAGGAGAAAACCCCAATTGAGAAAATAGCTCCATAATATTGAGTTTTAGGAAAGTCTGTAGGGCATTTTATTAATTAGTAATTGATGGGAGAGTATTCAGCCCATTGTGGCTGATGCCATCCCTGGGCTGCTTGCCCTAGGTTCTATAAAAAGCAGGCTGATCAAGCAAGCCATGGGGAGCAAGCCAGCAATCAGCACCCCTCCATGGCCTCTGCATCAGCTCCTGCCTCCAGGCTCCTGCCCTGCTTGAGTTTTTTATCCTGATGTCCTTCAGTTATGAACTGTGATGTGGAAGTGTCAGCAAATAAACCCTTTCCTCCCCAAGTTGCCTTGGTCATGGTGTTTCATCCCAGCAATTAAAACCCTAACAAGGACAGGCGCTTTCTGCCTTGTGCTAGCAGAGATTGTAGCCCCTCAACAGCTGTCACCCTGCAAACTCCAACTTGCCAGCCTCGGGAACCAAGGAGCCAAATGTACTTCTACTCCTCAGACATTATCCAATTTCTTTTGCTACCACAGCACCAAATGGACTAAGCCTGCAAGACATTTTAAGTCCCAACTAATATACTCCTTCTCTCTATCTTTGCCTCCGACGTAGTCACCCACAAGCGTACCTTTAAAACAAATGACAGCAGCTATTATAGTAGTGTTTGTGTAATGGAGGTCTCACACTTGCCTCTCTATGTGCACACGCACTGATTAGAATTCTACCCCCATGGCTCCCTTTTTTCTACTAATTTCTTTTTATTTCCTTGCGTGTGTCTGTGACTACAGATTCAAGGATGTGCATCCTATGGGTATAACCAGTAAGTATTCAACTCTTTGCTTGTGTTGATCCATTTTTTATACGTTAAGAGATCCTTGCAGTTACGAGTATATCCTTCAATGTGACCCCTATGTTTTTGAAACATTTCCTCGTTTGTGCCTTTAAGTTATTTCAAGACTGTTTTGTGTTTGCCCTCCCCCAGTCCTGGAATCAGCCTCTTCTCTAAGAAGTCCTCGTTCCTCTAACTGGAACATGTAGAGACTGGGATCTCGCTAGCGCTGGAGTATAAACCTCTGTACACACTTAGGAAGCATGTTTCGTTACACACACGTACATTTCCACGAGCTCGTTTATCTGGAGTGATTACCCGTGAGTTCACACTCTTGCTGAGTCAAGACTAAGAAATGCATTCCACCCCCGCCTACTCCTCCAACTTCCTTTTCCAGCAGGAGGATCATGGGTTTACACACTGATTCTAATTTAGAATTGCCAGCTATTCCCTTTAAGATGCGTATTGACTAGATTCAGTACAATATGTGCATGCGTGTTCTGTTTGTTTTCTTCACTGGAGTTATGAGACATAAGGAAAATATACTGTTCTGAAGCTGCTTGGAGTCTTTTTTGACCTGTCTTTAAAATAAGCCTCGGTAGTAGAGTCAGTCTGTACCTGTGGCTGTCTGTGTTTCCGTCTAGGTCCTCTGACATCCTGGTCGGCTTTAGTTGTCCCTTTATTGATGTACTACATGGAAACATTGCTCTCAATGGCCAAGTCATGGTTTCTCTACCCTGACCTAGAACACACCTTCTTATTTCATCCTTTTCTGGCCGACTTGATAAAGGCTGATCGGTTTCTTTCTGCTCTGGCTTCTCCCTCCCACACTTTCACATGTGAGCGGATGAACGTGAGTTCCTGGAAAGCCCCTTCTTCCAGAAGGAGAGGCATGCTGCTGCGACTCTCTCCCTTGGGGGTGAAAAATTCTCTTTTGGTCACGCTGACCCTTTGGAGGGTGTTCCTAAAGATGCTTACACACATGCTAAGGGAAGAAAGAGAGGCATTGGGGTGTTGGAGGGGACACATGTATGGGGTTCTCTAAAATGAAGTCACCCAATTTGACATTTTTAACTAAATTAACAGGACTTTTCCCCCAACACACCATGCAGGACTTTTCTAAACTAAGATAGTCTTGCTAAAATGACTCAAAGAAAGTCATAACGAGCTAGAAAATAAAAGGATGAGATGCATGTCAAGCTCTGACTAGCAAGGAAGTCGCCACAGATTTGTTTTAAACAATATTTTCAATGTACAGGAAGCATTTTCGTCATCCCCCAAGTGCTTATGATGTGTCTGGACTTCATCACGAATGTCTTGTCGTAGAAATGTCAGGAACAAGTACTTGCATATGAAGAGGGCCAGCCATAATCACCGCAGTTATGAAAAAGTAATTTTCTGATTGTATAAATTGAACAGATTTCAAATAGAGTAGATAGGTCATAAAAAAGCAAGCAGGATACCGAAAATAAATATTTTGGGAACTAGGAAATTGCTTGTTAAATACACATGCCAAATGTAGATGCTCTGTTAACATTTGTATAATTTAGCTTCTTAGAAGATGAAAGCATAGTTTCCTTTTAACTTAAAAAGACAAAATGATGTTAAGATGGCCGTTTATAGACATTTGGGGCTTGCCCTTCAGGTGGTGTGTAATATTTATCTAAAACTTCTGTCTTTTGTGATAACTGGGTTAAAATAAAACAAGAAAAAAATGACTTGAAGAATTATTCCTAAAATCAGAGGTTGGCCTGGCTCAATAAGCAACTAGCGCCTATGAATCTAAAGTAAGAGAGTTGCAAAGAACACGAAATAATGATTCAGGTTCTAGACAGATCACTTGGACGTTGAGTGGCAATCTTGGACCCCTAAATATCATAGTCATCCCCCCAAGGAAATAGCACTACCCTGAGATAGTGTCCCTACCATGGTCATGACTAAAGCCTCTGTAGACCCTGTGGTCAGGAAAGATGCACGTAGCACCAACAGCGTTATTAGCGGTAAGTTCCACCAATGCAGGATTGTCTCTAGGCACCATAGCAATGCAGAAAAGAGATGCAGGAGTGCACTCGCGGCCACACCTCCAGTAAGGGCACCGCTATGGAAAATGCCAGGTCTGCTCAGCACACAGTCTGGGTCTTGCCCTATCCTTCCCGCATACCCCCACCACCCAGAGCCAAAGAAAATCAGACTTTGAAGAGGCAGAGACTGGAATTGCCCTCAGAGCCACAACCATGAACTCATTGTTTATTGCTCCTTGATCAAAAACTTTATACAGTGTTTGACTGGGCCTCACCTCTTTCAGCTTGGTTCTAAGATATTTTTCTCACTTGTACCAATGACACATGAAACACTTGTTTTAGACGTTTACAGTAGATTTGCTTTCACAACGTTCTACCCTGGAGTCTTACCAGCTGTCTACATTAAGGGATCATAGAAGAACCATGTGGGTTATGTCCCTACTGAATTTGTGTGAGCGTGCACTGGAGAAAGCCGTCCAAGGTCCTACCTACACAAGATGATGAACTACCACCCCCCCACTGCTGCCAGAAAGCATTCAGAACGGATTCAGCAGGATCTGCTCTCATGTGTGATCTAGGGAACAGTGTAATAGCATAGGTAATAACAGTTCAAACACAGGAAATGAAGTGACCATGGTAGAGCTGGCCCTTGCGACGGCCCGCAGAGCCTGCCTTCATTTCTTCTGGCATGAACTTTTATGAAGAAAGCCTATCCCTGGAGCTGTATTATTTTTCACTTTGTGGATTTCTTCTTTATTTGTGTTCCTTTCTGTGTTTGCATTTTCAGTGAGGTGATAGTTAAATACACTTGCTCTGCATGTCCTTGGGCACACTGCCTATGATTTCTGAATCTTGTCTCATTAGTTAAAAGGTGTGTGCCTCCATCCTAGTCAGGACCAAGTGTAGCGCGTATAAAACGTAATTCAAGTTTCCAGCGAATGGTAGCCATGCTGTGTAACCACTGAGAAGATGTCCACTCTGAGAAGTAACTTTAAAGTGAGAAAAGAATTGGAAACTGTGGAGGGGGTCAATGAATTCTACCTGTATAGAATCCCTTAGTCTATTTCAAGAGTATTGATGATTGTGAAATTATAATTAGAAGCCACCTCCCAGTACTTCCATTTCTGAGCATCTACAAGTGTCCACCTTAACATGGCTGGGGATGTCTCTCAAATGCACTGGGATCCTGGGATGGCATTAGAGGGCAATGCAATGAAGAAAGTCAACAAGGAATTGCTAACCCCACAAGCACCCAACAAGAAATTAACTGTCACTAAAATATTTGAATTCATTCTTGTTCCCGGTATTCAAAGTGGGGATAAATGGAGTCAAGTGAGATTTCAGCCTTTAACTAAAAGCAGTTCGTGGAACACAAGTAGAGAGGGAATGTATGATCCTATAGTCACGCCCTTGTAGAGCTCCTTCTGGTTCTCAGATCTCTATTTCATGGAGTTCTTACACCAACTGAAGCCAGGAGGTGTGGAAAAAGTGGACTCTGAGAAATTATCCGGGATCTTAATGATCCAGCTATTGCAAATAATATTGAATGGTTTCAGAGTTATATGGACTGAAATGATTTCACTTGAGTTTGAAAATATTTCTGGGCCCGTGCCAATGCCGTCACTGCATGTATCATTATAGCAGAGAAACGTGTTTGGAAAAATAGAAATGATCTTTGCCAAACAAATTTAATTAGGTTACTTGAAAGCCTTTTTAAATTATCATGCCAGATGCCAGTAAAATATCAACCCCGCACATTTAGTTCACATTCTGTTTACCAACACTTTTTCATTTACTTCTCAATAACTCCAGAGCCTCTGTAGCTAAGTGTTTGTCCAAATCACGCAGCATCTCACTCCAGACACACAGTTGGTCTATAATCCTGACATTTAATGAAATCGTCTTCTAAATAAACATTTATTCTACAGACTTACTTAAAATGTGAAGGAAGGCCATATTTTTAAGGAGTGCTTTAAATATTTCTTGAAAAGCTAGCATTTGAAAAAATTATTAACATAACACATGATGGCAAGCACACACAAGAAAGAACGTCAAAGATCACCTGGTAAGAAGGAGGCCAGATGAGGTTCACAGGACAGAGATCTGGGGACCAGGGTGAGGAGCAGGAAGTTCTCAATAATTAGAAGAAAGAATATGGCATCTTTTTCCCTTTGGGCCCAGAAACACAAGAAAAGCCCATTACAGGAAGAGTGGAGAGCGTTGTATGCAAACTGAAGTTCACAAATGTGTTCTTGAAGTCTTGGAAAGAGCCCTGAGAATGAAATGGTGATGTCACAGATAAGAGACATTAATAACTGGCATTGATTGGTACTGAGCACCAGAGGCACAGAAAGTAGACACCAGGATAGATGAAGTTGGTGTTGGGTAACGTAACAAAAACCTGGCTTGCGAGCAAAAAGGAAGGAAGGAAATAAACTTAAGACAATGGGGATGATCTTTCGGGAATTCACCAAGACCAGCTAGCCTGGGTCTGGAAAAGCATGGGATAAAACCGGACTTACATAGCGGACAATGAGGACTACTGAGAACTCAAGAACA
>NC_022019.1:29786696-29809140 GCF_000317375.1 Microtus ochrogaster
AGCCGGTCGTTAGCTTGCTCACTAAGGGATATTTATGCAGCAGCTTGGTGTGTGTGTGTGTGTGTGTGTGTGTGTGTGTGTGTGTCTGTGTCTGTGTCTGTGTCTGTGTGTGGTGAAGATTAGCTTTTATTCCAGGGTTTGTATTTTTTCAACGGCCTTTGCTACGTAACCCACACTGACCTTGAACTTGAGATCCTCCTCTTTTGGCCGTCTGAGTGCTGCGATTATGGCCTGCACTGCCATAACTACTACCTGTCAGCTGCTAAGTGACCTCATTAATTGACTAGATCTTGGTTAGCCATTACCTCCGTGCAGTGAAATGCAGAGAGTTGTTTCCTCCAGAATATCCCGGGAAGAAAGGTAAATAATGTCAGCTAGAGCTGGCTGCGAAGGAAGGCGGGGAGCAAGTTGCTGTTCCTGGGGAGAAGGGAGAGATGATACCGATGAAAACGTGGATTCTCTGTGGCTCCCACGCCACCCTCTTGTGGTGCTGGATACCACAGCACTTCCATCGCTCTGCAATGGCTCCGCCACTTCTTCCACATGTGTTTGGACTAAGGTGGGCACTTTTCTCCTGTGCCTCTGTATTCTCTGTATTCTTAGCTTTTTCTGGCCACTACTGTCTACAGAGAAGACCTTGCCCTATGCTTCCCACATCTCCTCCCAATGGCCTTAGGAGAATGTTGCGAAGTAACGCCATACTATAGACTGAGGGCCTCACTATGGACAACTGACTGAAGAGAGAGTGGCTTCGATGGGCTGACGATGTCGGTGCCACCAGATGATAAATAGCTCATTTCCCGTTACCATCTGGTCAGGTTGAGCACATCAGGTGTGAAATTATAAGACATGGGTTCTCCTTTCAAGTCTTGGAGAACACAGACCTCTCCACTGCTCCTCAAGCTTGCAGGGTTATTTTCGCCTCAAACTTAGTTGTTAGTTGAATGACTTTTCCTAAGGGCTTGAGAGCAAATAAACCTTCGTTCCAGATAAAGCAACAAAAGTTGGCCAAGGAAACAACACCAGGCAAGTCTAGTGTAGTGAGGCAAAGACTGGGTAACTCCACAGCTGTGCACCAAAAGACACACACCACCACTTAGCTCACCCACGGGGGATGGTTCATGGAAGCTGCTTCCGGTGAGCTCCCTACCAATCTTTCAGGCAGCGTTTTGGGAGAACCCCACCTTCCTCAGCAATTGTTCCCTGCTTTCATAGCCGTGACAAGGTGCTTCATTTCATGGGTCTTGTAAGCTTTCTAAGTTGTTTCCTAGCTCCCTGAGACTGAAGGGTATCCCCCAGTGTAGGATGTTTTGGTTTGAAGACCCTCAAAGGTGATGACCTTTGTGCCATTTACTCTTTTATGGGTTTATAAAGGGGTTTTACTCAAAAATTTCTTTCTCAAGAAGGCTTCATCCAGAGACTTGATTATGTCTAGTCTGTCCAAATTTTATGCCTCTCTTTTTTTTTTATCACAGTTTATCTTATCATCTCTTTGCCATATTTTTGCTTGTGAATTTTGGTCTGTCTCACAACCTTGGGGGCTTAATGTCTGACTTGCTGTATGTCCAACAACTATTCCTGGTATATGTTAGATTCTAAATATATGTTTGTTGGATAAATTAGTGAGTAACAGAGAGTTCTTATGTTCTATTTTGTCTTCTGTAATATGCACTCGATAGTCCTTGCTCTGACTTCCACAAACGTTTTGAAAACTAGATAAAATAGCATGCTTTTCACTCACGGCGGTGCTTCACATGTGGCCACCGATGCCAGAATGACCCTCCTTATGCATTGGTTAGCATTGTTACCATTTTCATCACTGGCATTCTGGAATGCTTCCATGTTGCATGCTATCATGTTGGACTGTTCTAGAATAGTCCATGGCCACACCATGAGATTGTTTGTGGCAAAATTTAGATAGCTGATGGGTTTTGTTTGTTAGTCAGCACACTTGGCAGTCACAAACTACTTGGTTACCTGACTTCCTACCCTGCTCTTCTGAAAACAACAGGAATTCTTTGGCTTCTGTTTTGTTTGGTTTTCCACATGGGTTTTCTTTCTGTGCACCTCCCTGCTGATCTTAAACTTGCAGTCCTCCTGCCTCAGCCTCCCAGGCGCTTGCTGGGATTCTAAGTGTGTACACCTGGCTGCAGCATGATTTTTCTGCCTCCTCGTCTACTTGAGGAAACAAGCTGGGAAGAGTCCGGCACTCTGCCAAATGCTTTCCTGAAGGGGAGAAACAGGCTTCCTGCTGGGTATTAACACATTATCACAGCGCTTCTGCTCTTTCCTTAGTTCCTCTGCCAATGAAGTTACGCCGCAGTGTTATTCGGTGAGAATCACCTAATACCGTTAGCACCAGAAGTATTCATAATCTTTCTAGTGGTTTTGTAAATCCATCCTCCAAGCTAAACCAGGCAAATCTGCTGCCCGCCCCCACCAGGAATCCACACCAAGCATCAAAGTAGCATTGTCTCCTGTGACAGAAACCAAAAAATGTTTACTTCAAACACATATCAATGTTTGGCCAATGTAGCCACTATGTACTCTCAATTCAGTCCAAATTTCTCAAAGTTTCTTCAAGGACATGGAGCTAGGTAATGGAACATTGTGAGATTGATAGCTCTGCCTTAATAATTAGAAGGTTTTAATAAGCTGCTTAGCCTTGATAAATAGGATTGCTGAAACCTCCATGCTTCCTGTAGACTAATAAGGTTGAGGTGTCAAGTTTTTAAATGTATTGTGATCTTAACCCAACATGATTCTTTAAACCTATCCATCACTGACCCTCAGCAAATCTGCTGTGCTCGTGTCTTACTTAAGAAGCCTAGCCCAAGCCCTGTTTGGAACACGAGGGTGTTTCAGCTCTCGAGGAGAGGACCCTGCAGGTTGTAATACACACGGAATTTAAAATCTCGTCTCCAGCGGCGTTCATGTGCACTTGGGGTACACACTGTTTTCAGTTTGGGATTTTCTCTCTGGAAATCACGTGGGTTCATTTGTGTTTCCCAAGAAATGAGTACTTTACAGGAGGAAATATCTGTTTGGGAAATACTTTATAGCTGGCTATGCTCAGAGTATGTATCCTGAGAACAATAGTAAAGATAAAGGAATATAGTGTAAAAGCCACGCTTAGCAACAAAATGCAAAGACTGTATGAAATGGCTAGGCTCTCTTTTCGAAGATATAATTGTTCTTTTCAAAAGAGGACCAGCGAACCGATGCATGGATGCCAACCCATCCCAGGTGCAACACAGGGTCAAGGTGGGGGCTGTAGTATTTCAAACCATATAAACAAATTTCTCGGTAACTTTTTAGATGTACTAGATGAGAGATGAATGGATTAATTAATTAAAGTAAAAGAAAGAACTTCACTAAGAATTTTGGATCTAGAACTCTCAACATCCATGTTCTTCAGTGTTAACCACAGAGGTTAGCCAGCAGATTTGCACCGAACGGGACATGTTTCTATTAGATTCATCTTTTAAATTTCCCTCTATCATCTCCTTCCATATCAAATTTTCATTTTCCTATGGCATTGTTTGAGCCAGGCAATTAATTCTGTGGGTTGTAATCTCAACAGAGCCAGAGTCTAAAGCCCAATTATCAATGTCCTTTCCGAAGCTCTTTCCTAGGGAGAGTTTGGTCCTTGGCCACTGAGGAAGGAGTCCTGAGGGTAATGCAGGAGGAGCCCATTTTCCTCCCTCCCTCACTTTCTCCACTCCAGTGGTCCCAGAGCTCCACCCTCCAAACAGGAGCATCCTACACACACACGCACTGGAGAGAGCGGAGGCATCGTCTTCCATTTGCTCGGTGCTCAGTTGCTGCCAAGTGAGCATGTCAGAAAGGTTTTAGGGGAACTTAAGATCAGGGAGTTCATTTTTGAAGAGAATGACTGTCATGGGCCATTGACAGAATCGTTGCTTCTTAGCAATAAAAGCTTTGGAACCTGCAGAAGCACAGGGATTTTGCTGCTCCATATAGCTAAGCTCTGGATGCACTTCCAGGGCAGATGTGATAAAAAAGCCGGTGCTTTTCCCTCACAGCTGCAGAAATGGACTTCTGAAGGATCAGTGATCCTTTTATTTGAATTCCAAGGGCAATTTGGATAAATGACTGGAGTCTCTGGATCAGAGGGGTAACTCTGCTTCTGCAGTACAATAGAGACTGGAGTTACCGTCCATGAATAATAGTTATGTGTCTGCATATGTGGGGGGGGGATGTATGTGATAATTCACACCTGTTTGTCATGTGTAAGCCATGTGTGGAGGCCAGAGGGAGAGTTCGGTGACATGTTCTGTCACTCTCTGCCTATTTTCTCCCAGGCAAGCCTTCTCTCTGAACCTGGCTAGAAGCTGATACGGGAAAGTCCCAGCAATCCTCCTGTGTCCACACTAGGAATACAAATGCGCTCACTGTCCTCAGCTTTTCACGGGGTTGCAGGTCCTCATGCCTGCACAGTGTGCTTCCTTGTTCACTGAGCCATCTCCGCTGTCCTTGTAAATATTTATTGCAACCAAAAAATTCAAAGGTATGGTTGTTTTAATTTTATTATTTTCAACCTCATCCTTTTAGGTGTTACTCATTAGACCTTCAAAGGATTTTGAAGAAGAATAAAAAAAAAATAGCCCGGAACATTATTTAAACCTGACCCCATGTACAGTTAACCCAAAGCAATCCTTTTTGTTCCAACATAATGACAAATAGCCGCCTCTGGTTTATAAAGGTGTTGGGTTTATGCAGTTAATGATAAATTAGAGGGGCATGAGCATCCTACTAAAGATGAAGGATACAGAGTAAGTCCTACTTCTATGTTCAGCGGCCACCACTCTGACTTTTGATACCAGATGCTCAGGTTCTGCGATCAAAGAAGGGGGGGGGGGACCCTGAAGCACCTTCTCTGGAAGCGACCTGCCCAGTCGAGCCCAGACACTGCTTGTTGGTTCTGTTACCAGCTCACGTGACTCTAGCTAGGACCTCTCTTGTGCTCTCAGAAAACCCAGTCTCCCCTGCGATGCTTAACTGTGAATTCTATGGTATGATATGTAGAAGTTTATTAAGTTATTAAAAGGATAAATCTCATTTTCTTCCTATTGATAACTGAATAGCATTTGCACAATAAGGTCTTAAACTATTTCAAAAATTTTGCTTACAATATTAGTCAAGAACATGATTTCTTTTATATTAAATGTGGATATTTGGCTTTTCTAGATTATTTATTGCAGACATTTTTCCTTATATATTCTTAGTACTGTTGTCCAATATTGGGTTTCTTTACATATGTGTTTTACTAACTTTTCTCATATGTTCTGCTCTACTAATTGTCCTGTTTCCATACTCCATTTTGTCTTGAATATTACAACTTTTAAATAAAATCTAAACTTGGGAGTGAAAAAAAAAAGTTTGTTCAAAACAAAACAAAGCTCACTTTGAAGGAAGGTGCTGAATTCCACAAAGACATTAGGTAATAGAGGTAGATTGGGAATGTTCTACAGGGTTAAGACTCTCTGGACAACAGCATTTCTTGTTCATATCTCACTAGGTTGAAAGTGCCAGGTCTGATAGCTCAACCCTAATGGATGTAGACATTTGGAGAAATGGTCAGGGCAGTCTCCCAGGCTTCCTTCCACAACTGATAAAAATGCTTATTTCCCCTCTCAGTTGTTAATGGCAACCATTTAGTATAAGTTTGGTGAATGAGAGGGATGACATCTTATATTCTTTTCAATATCTATTTCAGACAAATCATTCTATAACTAAGATGCCCACTTTCTATTACCGGTTCACCTTTCTTCTTACTTAACAATAATTGAACAAAGTACAGCTAGTTTTTAGTAAGTTTATAATTATTCCTTTTGCATGACACAAGTCTTCACTATATAGGCCAGGGTGTCTTCCAACTTGAGACACATGCGTGCTGAGATTACAGTTATGCATTCATGCCTGACTCAAATGAGTTCCTGCTGCATCACCAAGTCATGACAAATTGTCTGCACTGATACTTCATATACACTTAATTACACAATGAATTCTACTATGGTTTTGTTGATTTCTTCTATAAGTAGCATCCATATTTGAAAGTTACTTATTTTTTATTTAAATTTATTTCATTTTGCATAACAACCCCAGTAGCCCCTCTCTCTCCCCTTTTCCCACCTCCCTTCTCCCTCACTCACCCCCAAGCACTTCTCAGTGCTACTAAGGCCTTCCTTGGGGAGTGAGACAAGTCTGACAAATTGAAACAGCACTAAGTGTCCCCCACCCCAGCCCTTCATATCAAGGCTATGCAAGATATCCCATCATAGGGAATGGGTTCTAAAAAGCCAGTTCATATACTAGGGAAAAGTCCTGGTCTCATTGCCAAGGAAAATGGATCAAGCCACATAACTGTTACCCACATTCAAAGGGCCTAGTTTGGTCCCATGCAGGTTCCCAGCTGTCAGTCTGGAGTCTGTGAGTTCCCACTAGCTCAGTCAGCTGTCTCTGTGGTTTTCTCAATCACCATCTTGACCTCCCACCTTGCTCATATGATCCCTCCTCCCTCTCTTCAGCTGAACTCCAGGAGTTCAGCCCAGTGCTTGGCTGTGGGTCACTGAATCTGCTTCCGCTAGTTACTGGATGTAGGTTCTATGATGCCAGTTAGGGTAATCACTAATTTGATTATAAGGGAAGACACACATTCAGGAACTTTCTCTGCTATTGCTAGTAGTCTTAGCTGGGATCATTCTTGTGGATTCTTGGGAATTTCCCTAGCACCAGGTTTCTCCCTCACCCCATAATGGCTCCCTCAATCAAGAGGTCTCCTCCATTGCTTTCCCCTCAGTCCCTTCCCCAACTTGACCAACTGGATTCCTCATGTTTCCATCCCTCACCCCTTCCCATCTACCTGCCTCCCAGTACACCAGAAAATCTTAACTATTTCCCCTTCCTGGGGCCCTACATGTGTGTCCCTCCTAGGGTCCTCCTTTTTAACCTAGTTTTTTCTGTGGTTGTGTGGTACCCTGGTTATCCTTTGTTTTTTGTCTAATATCCACTTATGTGTATGTACATACTGAGGTCTCTGATATTAAACTACACACTTATAAGCAGCTGATTTTTGACAAAGAAGCCCAAACTGTACAATGGAAAAAAGAAAGCATCTTCAACAAATGGCGCTGGCATAACTGGATGTTGACATGTAGAATAATGCAAATAAATCCATACCTATTCCCGTGCACAAAACTCAAGTCCAAATAAAAGTTATTTTAAATGATGAAATACATTTAAATATATGTAAGCTTGCCATCTGGTAAAATAGATACTATTTTCCTGACTATTGAACTGTCTATCTCTGCCTCATTTCTATTTCTGTTGGTGGTTCTGAGGTCTGAGGTACTTTCTTCAATTGTAAACAATATACAATCTTTTTCCTTTTGTTAACTTATGGGGCACAAAACTTTGAACTTAATATCGTTCAATTTTTGTAGAAATTTAATTGGATGAAATAATGTCTATGGGAGAATTCCAAGACAATTTGCGTTGACGTGGTGGTTGGAAAGTGAAAGGAAAATTAATGTGCCTTTATTTTAATTAAAATCAAAATTTAAAAAATAAAAGAAATTAGGATTTCAAGGATAAGGTGGGATATCCACAGTAAGGGAGTCAGCAAATACTACAGTAATTGATCTTATTTCACATAACTTCTCCCTCATAGGCTAATTTATGGACATTTAACTATTTTTAAATATACAATGTAAAGTTTGTTATAGGCCATGCTTCTCAGGTCCAACACCACTCTTGAAATTCCCATTTTTTCAATATTCCAAGGGACTACATGGTATGTCATGAAGTGATGCACTGGAGATGTTAAATGAAAGACAAAGATTCTTAAAACTGCAATGGACATAAGGCTCTGATGAAAAGATGATTGAAAGGCAAACTTCTGCAGCTAGTAACATATTTTGGCTGAAGTAAGCAAAGCAAATATACTACAAGATCAAAGCCCTTCAACAGATCCGTGGAGCCAAAGGTCTGAGAAACACTGACCCCTATGTCCAGATCAGCTACACCATCTGGGATTTTTGAGATGCCAGGAGTGAGAGCAGGTGCTCGCTGCATCAGGAAGTGTGAATCAGTGAGATGGTGCCATTCTGGAAGCTCACATGCTCAAGAAAATGATCCTTTATGGTGTTTCGAATAAGAAGATACTTGTGACATGTGTGCAGATGAAAATGCATAATTTGAAACTACAAAAGAGAATAGTTCTGGATAGGAACACAGATACTATGAAGTCTACCTTTATTTTGCCTATGATGTGAGAGCTAAATCTTGCAAAATTAACTCTTAAAACCTCAACTCTCTTTTGTGAAGAAAGTGATTGACAAACAGACCTTTAAATTTATTTTTGTGACTTCATTTTTTTTCATTTCCTAAGTTTTGCTCTATAACTAGAGAGCTTGCTCATCTGCTTTTACATTTTTATTTATTTATTTGTTTTTGCTTTTTGATTATTTGGCCCTGGCACATACTAAAAGTTAGAATAAAAAGCTCATCATAACGGTAAAGTCAGATGAGCGGTGTCTTAGATCTGTGGAACCATGCACAGGGTTAAACCACAGAGGACTGGGCTGCATCCCAGGGGTTTGTAATCCAGTCGCTCTGTTGTGGGAATTCTGCTTTCCTAACAATTCCTCGGTGCTGCTGATGCTGCTGATAAGAGCCACACTCGATAACCACTGGTTCAAATAATCCTGCCTTTTGACACTCTTGGCAGCCAGCCACCAGCATCCCTAGAGCCCCAGGGTTGTCCTTTCCTCCTGGTTGAAACCTCAGCGACCATCTTACTGACCTTCACCCACCTTTCAGATACCAGAGTTCAGGAGAGTTTATGTACCCCGTGTGACTTTCTTACTGACCTCCCCCCACCTTCCAGATACCAGAGTTCAGGAGAGTTTATCTACCCCGTGTGGCTCACAGAACCAATCATGCCAGCATTGATTTGTACTTACTAAGAACATGTTTGTCACGTGGTCAAGAGACCACTGGGAAATTCACTGAGTGTCTCGGACCAGTCTGTCAGTGTCAATCACAGAGAAGTGACTTTGACTCTAAGTACTTCCTGTCCATACTGTTTCAGAGAATTCAGCGACACAATGATCCTCACTGCCAGGTGACTCTGCTGACATGCACACCAGGCGTGCGCACACTCACGTACACTGCAACATTCATTCCACACTCCACACATAAAGAATAAATGGTTTTCACAATGGTAGTCTCTGCAACAGACAAAGTCAGTCTTCAGAGTCAATGTCTGCCTCCCGCAAGGGCACCATGAAAAACGGGGTGTCTACCCTGGTCACGTGGCCAAACTGTTTGCTAGGGTAAAGGTACCTGCACCCAGGGGCAGCATCTTTTCATTAAGAGTGGAGCCCAGAAGCGTTGTTCTTGAAGTGCATCTATTCCAACTCCACAGGAGTGATGAGGATGATGTTGAGAACCCGCCTCATAAGCAAGGAAAGGAGGGGAAAAAGCAATCTTGAAGAGTAAGAAAGGACAAGACTCATACTCATAAAAGAGAGCCAGCCTCTCTCAGAACATCACAACAAGCACAAACTTTCATTCCGATCAAGTGGAGAGGCAATATGGTTTTTGTCTCTTCATTATGTCAGGTCTTTTGACCTGATACCGACCCAAGCCATTTTGGAACTCTTAATAATAATCTGTGATTTGAAAATAAATTTGGAATTTTTTGAGTATAGCATAAATCAAACCAAATTAATGTGTGCATCTGTCACAAGATCTTTAGCAATACTGTTTTGTGTTGTGTAATTGGATAAGTTTTCAAAAATTCAGAATTTTATTCCTTGTCTAATAATCCTCCAACATTAGATTTAACTAGTTTAGAACCATAGATCTCTTTGAGAAGTTTCTGAAAGATGGGAGCTCTGTTCCTAGGAAAATCAAATAGCTTACATAAGCTCGAAATTTGAGGCTGTGTTGTGGGTCCCTGGGTAGTCTGAAACCTGATAATCTCCTTTGGGGATCTTGTTCATAATTGCAGAAGGGAAAACTGAGCCTATGCCAGTGCCTGGCATCTTCTCACCACAGCTCCAAACAGGCAGCCTCTGATTCCATCATGGCACATTGTCTTGGCCTCCTCGTCAGTTAAGAGAAGAAGGGGAAGAGGCCAGTTTATTACCCCCTGTTTCTCCAGGCATGTTGACTGTAAGTCTTCTGTGCTGAGTCCTGAGAACTGGTTCTTTGCTCTTTGTTCTTTCGTTCTCATGGCTATTTCATGGCTATTTGAGCCATATCCCTTCTGACGTCCCATAATGCCTTTCTTTTGGCTACGTTAGAGAAAATGTCGCTTCTGACTTCCCATACCCCTTGCTTTTGAGAGCTTAGAGAAAATGTCCTTCTGGGACATCTTCCATAGCACTGTCTTCTCTTTCTCTACAACTTCACTTCTGATATAGAATGTTTGAAAGGAAGACAGGATGTCCCCAAGCCCACGGGTTTAAAATCAGGCAGGAGGACTATGAGGACAGAGCTTCCGGTCCTTACATCGAAGGAGAAAGTAATGGAGTAGGAGAGAGGCATAAACAGCGCAAGTTCTCTGATGAGACTGAAGATCTGAGGCCACAAGATTTCTACTCCGTGCGCCATCCCATGCACCATAGCTAACACTAGAAACTTATTGCTGCTCCTGGATGCACAAACGAGATGTAGGCAGCCAGGGAGAGGAGGTGAAATCCCTCAATTTACTGAACACATTTGGTGCAGAGCCGCCATGCAACAGCCTTGGCTTCAGCAGCGTTTTCAAAGGGTGCTCTCAAGTCTTTCCAAATCTTGCAGGCGCTTGTTCCCTTATGCTTAAAACTACTGCAGATCCGAATGAGTTGCTTGCAAATAAGATTCCCCGCGGTCTCTACCAAGCAAGTGCCCAGGGACTCCCCACATCAACTCTCCATTCGTTTGACTGCACTGCTCCTCCAGCCTCTGCTGGTAGGAGGCAAAGGAAAAGAGAAATAACTTAGCACAGCTTTGTTATGGGAACATTCTGTCCACTGCAGCCATTGGTAGCTGACCTTGGGAAGTTTAAGAGCAATCTCTTATCTTCAAAACGTTTGAATGACTATGTGGTCATAGACACACATCAGTCAGTTACTCTAGGGTTAATAAAAGTGATCATATAGTTAAGAAATTATGCAAGCAAATCCTGTACACTTGCAGAATGTCACTTTGAAAATCCGTTAATGAATAATCATGTTTCTTTACTCACTGGTCCCTGAAAGTGATAGTTTGTCCTTCCTGCTAAGTCTCCAAGGATTCCTGGAGGATGGCAAGTTGAGAATGAAGTCAGCGTCTGAGAATCCGGAAGAAGCCTCGCAAATTTTAGCAATGTCATCTTGTTAAGATAAACAAATCTCCTATCGTTATTATAATTATTCTCAAGAGAAGCAGATGTATATTTAATTAGAGAAAATTCAGTAGAGGTACTAATAATCAATATTGGAAAAACCATTAGCATGGTGATAATTTCTCCCCTAACACTTAAATCCAATTTGAGTGGCCACGTAGTTAAAGCATAAAAAAGTGTCTTCTAAGTCAGCAATTCTTCATAGTTTCATCCAAAACCTTTATTATTGATAAGACAAAACCAAAAGGATCCATCAGCCTGTTCTGAGGAAGGTCATTGTTGTTACCTAAATTTTCAGTAATGGGGAAAAAATGCTAATGTCTTCCCAGCAAATGATAAGAAGGCATTTTTTTTATGGAATCACATATATTTACATCTACAATACAGTTTGTTAGAGCAAAGTTAATAATATGTTGTGTAAGAGGTTGTTTTGTCATTTCTATTCAAGGCTAGGGAGATGGCTCAGTGATTCAAGTCCTTGACACACAAGGATTGGCTAGAGTTCTGGTCCCCAGAAATCATGTAAAGTCCAGACAGACATGGAGGCCAAGTTGTGATTGTAGAACTCAGAGAGTGGAGACGGGGATCTCAGACGCAAGTTGGCAAGCTAAACTAGCTGGCTGGTGTGCTCAAGGCTCAGAGACACCGCCTCAATAGTTAAATGATAGCAATTATGGAAGGTACCGGACCCCAACCTCTGGACTCCACAGGCATGCCCACACATGCGTATACACCCTCACACAACACTCACACACATGTGGACACGCACACACATACCCATGCATACCGTGCTAACATCAATGTGACAAAAATCTGTTCACTTTGCCTTTAAACTTTTGTTAGTGTATGTTGATTACACACAACAATGGATGTATTGTTAGTGTATGTTAGTGTATGTTGATTACACACAACAATGGATGTATTGTTAGTGTATGTTAGTGTATGTTGATTACACACAACAATGGATGTATTGTTAGTGTATGTTAGTGTATGTTGATTACACACAACAATGGATGTCTTGCTTTCACGTTCATGTATACCAAGTGCTGTTTTCATGCTTCCTCTCCTGCTGCCTCTTGTGTTCTTCCCTACCCCACCCCACTGTTTCCCTTCCTCCTCCTAGAGAGTCTTTCTCCTACTTCCCTTTCTGTTTTTTAAAATCTATCTTCTGGGTATGTAGATTTTAAAAGACAGTTATCCTAATTTGTTCTAGCAAAAATGAAAACACTTAGAATGCTGATTATTTTATTTTATCAGAAAGTGATTGTTCAATGTACATTTTCTTTTTTCTTTTTTTTAATTTATTTATTTATTAAAGATTTCTGTCTCTTCCCCGCCACCGCCTCCCATTTCCCTCCCCCTCCCCCAATTAAGTCCCCCCCCCCCCAGCCCGAAAAGCAATCAGGGTTCCCTGTCCTGTGGGAAGTCCAAGGAACCCCCACCTCCATCCAGGTCTAGCAAGTTGAGCATCCAAACTGCCTAGGCTCCCACAAAGCCAGTGCGTGCAGTGGGATCAGAAACCCATTGCCATTGTTCTTGAGTTCTCAGTAGTCCTCATTGTCCGCGATGTTCAGAGAGTACATTTTCACTAATATATTCTCTGGCTATCGGCCTATCTCCGTATTGGCCATTGTAATTCTAACAAGGGTTGTGTTTGTCTGTCTTATGAGTTTGTATGAAATGTTAAGTAGCATCAAATTGACAAATTAATTTCAGAAAAGGAAAGTATCCCATTTTCTTGTTTTCTGTCACTGGGAAGTGGAGAGCAAATACTAAACTCCGAAAGGGAACCACATGCTGTAGCAACTGCCCGTGTGAAGCATGTCTCGTAATTAGGCCGGTTCTCGTGTGTAGTGCCGGGTGGTTCTTTGAATAAATGTTTGTATGTGTGACCTTCGAAAGCGACGGGCTAACTGGATGAAAGAGAATTGACAGAAACCAAGTGTGTCTAAGTGAACACATGGTCTCCATCACAGAAAGACCAGGAGTAATTAAACAGGACAGCAGATAAAAGACAGACGGTCATTAAGTTGTATAGGCTTTAAAAGGAAACAGCCTTCCTCCCAACACACTGTACAGCCAGCCTGAGCATCAATTCTTTTTATAACTTTGCTCAGTATCTGGAACACACCCCCGGAGAGTCTGATAGCCACCCCCAAATCCTGTAAGTGCAGCCTAATTCATCTCACAAACAACTCAAAGCGAGTCCTGCAAGAGTTACGCTGGTCTTTAATGAGGAGAAACACTGTGGAGAACTAGTTCCTCAAGCTTCCACTGTGCGCTGAAGCGAGCGCCTAACACTCAGGACGTCCTCCGTATTCCACGTGACTCATTTTAGGAAACCAGCAGCCATCTTCAACTGCCCTGTATGTTTGTTGCACCTTGGGAGACATAAATATTTAAAGTAAGGAAATCAGGAAATCTTGCTGATTTGTTAGTTTCTTTGCCTTCCAATAGAAGGACCCAAGCTAGTACCTACCAGTCTTTAATTTTCAACGATAATTCTGCTCTGTAAGGTTCCTTTGTGCCTCCATTCATCCAGCAGATAAACCTCAGTGTTCTCAAATTTACCAAAGCTGATTTAACAGGAAAGCAGTTACTCGAGTATTTTGATATTCCCAAGGGCTACACATCTAGAAGCATCTTCTAGATGGTTGCAGTCAAAGACAGGCCTCTGTCTGGATCTGACACACCACTTTCATATGCAAGTTAGAATATATACGTCACACACCCAATTCCTGTCAGCCGGAAAGAGGTCCCCTGTGTCCTCGGGAGATACTGGTTGGTCTGAATGGCTGACTCGAGAAACACGGAATAATATTCTCCCACAGACCCAGGCAGCCCCATCTGGAATCAGGCAATCTCCCTTAGTGGCAATGCTGGAGCCTGAAGGCCAGTATCATTGGTAACATTGTTTTCTGACACTTCACCTATGCATTGCTGTCACAGCTCATCAGCTCCTCTGCTCAGCATTTCACCAAGTAGGAAACTCCTTATCAAGTCTGCTTTTGTTAATGAACCAACTCCGAAGAGATTCCGACAATGAAGATGCCTCCAGATACTGACTACTGACCCAGGCACCTCAGACACTAACTGTTGTCTAAGAAGTAAGTTATGGGCTACACATAATTTCAATGCACACACTATATATTTTTTTTTAAATACAACAAAGCACAAACACTGGATCCTACCTAAGGGCTAGAGCCTATATCACATGATGATCCAAAGAAGAAAAATAAACACCCTGTGTACATCCAGAGTTCTGGATACAAAGCATTAAGGTGACTGATGATCTCTGAGAGAGACAATGACAGGGGTAACAGTTGAAACAAATGAAAGGAGGTTGATGATATGAGCCATTCCCATTAAGAGATGAGTTTTCTCCTTTTACTATAGAAGCTTGGAGTAGGAACTGGAAGTAAAGCTGTACACCCAGGAGTTAAGAGTTCAGATGCTCAGCGTTCTTTCAACCACAATGCTATTATCCAAAGTTTATGCTTTAAATATCTTTAGAATTCTAAGCACAAGGTTTAACCAGAATTCTTGGCACAACCTTAGAATTCTCTCTTGATTAAAAAGATTTAAGAAAATAAAGTAACAGAGAGCTTTACATTTTGTTTACACTTTTTGTTTTGTTTTCTTAAAGAAGGCAAAAATTTCTTCTCCAGCTTAATTTTGAAGGCTGAGCCCACAATTAAGAACTTCGAAGGTGGTGTTAATTTACTCACACAAACACGCTTGTATCCAGGAAACATGCTCCCCATTCCGACCCTCACCCCCATCCAGGAATCAGTTCCTGTTGTTTAGGCAGAATCCCTGGTTTGGGACTGCCATGCTCTGTTCCCGCACTAACCAGGGCTCAGAGCACCGCCAAGCCTTTTAAGGGGATGGTTTACCACTCACTGTCACCCTCGGTTCAAATGTGGAGCGAGAGGAAAGGTGCTGAGTGGGGAAATGAATGTATGTCCAAAAATATCAGTTCTCCAGCTTCTCCATTTCTTTCTTTGTCTCTTTAGCCATCACTGTGAAAGGTGCCATTCTGGGGGACTTAGAAATAAAAGAAACGGATTTCTCAAGGTTCTGGGGCCTAGAAGGTCCAAGGTAGGGCTGCTGGAAGATTTGGTTGTCTGGACAAACAGAGGACTTTCTCTTTTTGTCTTTTCTCTGTGTCCTCGTGTGGCAGAAGTGAGAACAAGCTTCTTCTGAGATGTCTTTTTATCAGGGCAATAATCTATTGGCAAGGGCTTCACCTAGTTTTCTCAACCTGGTTTTCTCGACCTGGATCTCTCAGTGCCCCACGTCCTAAAACCTTCACACTGGACATTCAGTATTAATGTCTGAACTGTGGGAGGGAGGACACAAGCAACATGGCCCTCTTTCCTACCCACGATGGCTAAGACTGTTCCAGCATCGTTCGGGTCAGACATGATCCTCCCTCATCCATCCCAGCTATATTGTTGGTGGTCCTTCCACCTTCTCTCAGGTGTCATCACTTTCCGCATTCAACTTATTGTAGAGAAAAGAAAAATTAGGACCTTTTACTGAAAATGCTTTAAATGGAGAGGTACAGGTGAGAACAGCCTTGAGTGGCCCCTGGAGAAGGGAAAGCAAATGACTCCCCCCTCACGCCCCATGTTCATACTTACCTATTTACATTGCGAACTACCCTCCCTTGATGCCCGTACCCCGGTCCACTGTTTATTTCCCTGGCACATATCACCTTCCAACAGTGATATTAATTTGCTTATCCCCCTTTGGAATATTTGTTATCTTAGTCCTACTAAAATAAGATTCATGAAAAGGATGTGTGTTGAGCTTCATGATATATTAAAAACACCTAACACTGAGTCTGAAACACAGTAGAAGCAGTCGTGGATGAGTTGTACAGAATCCAGATGAGTCTGGAAGATTATCTTGATCCTTCTTTTTATTTGTTATTTTAGGTTATTTAGGGCCTAGGAAAGTTCAATAACCCTTAGGTTACTACTATATAAAGAGCTGATAAAAATTCTTTTTGTCGTAAAACATCCCAATATATTTGAGCTCCCAGCAGAATTATAAAACCATCAAGAATGAATGGTGTAAAGATGGAGACCATGTTCATAAGCAAGCCCTGAGAAGCCACGGCTTATCCCGGTATAGCATCACTGATGTTAAAGCCTGTGTTGGAAGTGCGCACGGAGTCATTGTGTGTCTTTCGGAGACTGTGTTATTAGGAAACCAACTTTTGTTTAACTTGGAAAACTTCCTGATGAAAATCGGATAGTTCCACTTTGCAAAGAGCTGTTGAAAGCAATTGTGCACTGCAGCACTCACGGAGTGTTTTCTTTTTCATTTTGTAAAAGGATAATTTGCTAAATCTGATTAAAAAATCAGACATTGAACTTGATCTATCCAAAATTGTTGCATATACCATTGAGCGACTTTAATCAAATTCACCATTATCATCTTTTTATTTACTTTTCCTCTGCCTGCAGGTACACTGAAGTAAAAATGTAAACAATGGAGCATCTTCATACTAGTCAGAGGGCCAGGTGGGCCGTAAAATGAATACAATTGTTTTCAAAGATGAAGCAGGATTAGCATGGATTAACACATTCATTTTGAAACCCAAGGCAGGAAGTACTGTACACATGCCTCAAACAGTCCTGTTGCTCAGTTTCTGTCCAATCTCAGTACAGGGAAGTCACTGCCCCACAAAGAAGGCCGCGTTCTAACTCTGTCCATTTTCATATGAAAGAAACACAATTTATTAAACAAGACAAGAAAGCAGTTGTCTGCCACATTGAAGGGCAGATTTGCAATGATTTGCTCCCTGGCTTTCAGCAGTGGAGCAATGGTGACAGACAATCATGACTATCATAAATATTTGCAGCCCCGCCCCCCGCCCAAGTAGCAGAGGGAGGTATCCGTGTTTCCGTGTTTGCAGCACGTGGTTAGCAGAGGATAAATCAAGGTCATGCGGTCCAGTATGCACAGACCTGGGAGCTAGGCAGTGCACACTAACGTCACTCCCGACAGGACAGTTGCATATTATGGGGTGGTTTCACAGCCTTTCTGATATGCGCTGCCTGAGTTACTATCTCGTTCCTCTGTCCTTATAATAAACCTAGCCAACGAGAGAGAGAGAGAGAGAGAGAGAGAGAGAGAGAGAGAGAGAGAGAGAGAGTGTCAGTCCTGAGGGCGTAGAGAAGATGTCTGAGACACCTCAGGACCCAAGGCTCTCTTAAACACCTGCCAAATCTGAAAAGGAATTGGTTGTCAGGGAATTCTCTTCAGTGAAGCTAAAAGAAATATGAATTAGATTGTGCCTGGATGATGCTCTATGCTCATGTCACTTGAATCTTTTACTGCAATATGAGAAGCATAGCTCTTTAATATACATTTAATAGAGCCATTATTCATTCCCATATTTCAGATAAAGATCTTCTCTACTACCAAATCTAGGGTCACTCATGGCAGAAACGTACCTGTCCTTCTGAGCACCCAACGGCTCTTCTATGCCAATTATTTCCATGTTTATTTGTTCTTGTTTGTTCGAACTGCTTGGGAACCTGTAGTGCAAACACTGTGCCTTCGGTCTAGACATGTGGGTTTACCCCACTCCCGGTCTCCATGTATTGTCTTCTCTCAATATCCATGTTTAATGAAGCTTGATGTTTAAAATCTTACTTGATTATAGACCTTTAAATAAGGCTAAGTCTCTGTGGGATGGATATATATTCTAGCATGTTCACTTATACATGGTTCCAAAACTAGGGCATGGGCATGAGGGGAACATGACACATAGTATGCAGAGGATAATGAATCACATCACATGTTAACTACTCTGAAACCCAGATGCCCAGACACAGTACATACACAGATAGAAGTAAAGAGATACGTACAAAGCTCATGGAAACCTTCAGCCTAAAACTGATAACCATAGCTACTGAGTAACATCTAAAAGTTTTCTTTGAGCAGAGTTTTGCTAAATTTACCAAGAAAACCTAAGTGTATGAGGATGCTTCCGAGAAAGGCCTCACAATGTCAGCCCAGCCATGACAGGCTGCAGGCTAGCAATCCTGAGATTAGGTCTCACTCAGACAATGGCCCCTGAGTCTAGGAACCAATCAGGTTTGAGACAAACAAGCACCAGAGTTTCCAGAACATTAAGGATAGCTTACTTAACTCGTATATAGGTTGCCAGTTTCCTTGCAGCAATCCAGCACCAATGCCTGTTTGAGAAGATTCCTGTGCTGCACTCCTACCCCATCAGGAGTTCAAGGCCCATCTGAATCCAGATTTCTTCCTCGCCCCACCCCCATCTTTTACTCCTTAAGAATCCTGCCACAGCCGAGCTCAAGGGTCTCTCTGATCCAACTGTTGTATTGGGATGGATGGGAGACCAAGCTTGCTCTTTGCTTTTGCACATGAACTCATACTTCTGGTGGTCTTGGAGCTCATGACATGGGCATAACACTTCCTTCTGGTTCTTATAGAACTCTGAACATACGTGACTTGGCCCATTATTAGTATCAGGTCTGTTTGAAATGATGTTGCCTCTCTATACCCCTGCCTTGTATGCTTGTATGAGTGCAGCTAATCATAATTTGGCAGAAAAATACTTTTTCTGTCCTGAACACTTGTGCTTTTGTTGTTGGTTTGTTTTGTTGTGAACAATTATTCACAAGGCGTTTATACTAGCTTAGAGCCTCTCTGGAGTTCTTGAGAGGAGGTGTGCAAATTCTGTGCCAATAGCTCATCAAGTTATATAAGGGCCTTGAACGTCTGTAGATTCGCTGCCCACCAGGGGCCGGAGACGAATCCCCTGTGGGTACTAAAGGATGATTGTAACTGATTGCTCCAGAGAGGGATTCTTAGAAAGCATTGACTTTGGACCTCTGCTGACTCTTCCTGCAGAGTGAGCGCTGAGGAATAACTTCTCCCTTCCCAGTCTCCCTGAGAGACTAGCGTGTTCGGCACATGTAAAGCCTGTCTGGCGCTGCCAAGGAAGTCATATGGCCCTAGTCTTTATTTGCAACCTCTTTGTGATCCACAGTAGATGGCAATCTATCCCCAAAGTGCTTGGATGTTGTTGGCTAGGGAAGGCTCTGTGTTTGACTCTATGGTCTGCCTCCCCAGGGCATAGAATTCTTGTAAACAAAAATAGCAGATTCTACTTCCTGAGACTAAAGTTGCAAGTTTCGAGACTATTCTTACAACAACTCGCTTCAGGCTTGTTCTGCTCTGCCCTTGTTTTCTCCTCCGTCTGCGTATTCATGATCGTGTTCTATAAACATGGGAGGACCGTGAGGAAAACTTCACAAAGAGACACAACAGCATCCATCCATCCTCCTTCAAAGGCTGAGCCTTTACGGCTCTTCTTTCAACACAGACAACTCTTGCTCAGTGTTCCTGGCCAAGAGGGCCGGCTCTGGATTGGTGATCTCCAGAGCCGTTAGCAGCAGAACAGGGAAATGAGAATAAAAGAAACTTGGCATTTCAGTGTTTTACCCACGGGTTCATCTATACCTTTATATAGTTTGGTTCTCATTGTTTCAGGAGAAGGTGTTTTATCGATTTCCCTAGAGTCTTCACCATTGAAAACATTTCATTAATTGACTTACTATGTGCTGCAGAGACATATGAATTCAGTCATATAACACAAAGGTTTTGGCAAGTGGACACACAGGTACAACTGTGATTAAGATCTTATGACTCAGTGAAGTGATGCTGGTCTTAGTCTGTGTGAGCAGACCCTTGATATTCACACCATGACAGTCACCCAGGACTCATTTCTCAGAACACATGCCCAGCACAAAGTCACCGTTGAATGGACATTAATTAAATAATATGTGCTATATATCAAAGATGCCACCGTTGGCCGTGTAATGAGAGGAAAATTGTCTTTGTCAGGCTTAGGAAGTAATCAAGACAATGAGTCTTAGTTTTAGTACTGACTACTACTAGTAGCTATGGAAGCCAAATAATTCAGATACTCTATACCATATTTGTCTCATATATAAAGGAACAATGTTTTATAACCACAGAATAGCTAGTCTCTTCTCATTTCATTTCCTCCATCTAAAACATACATAATTTGCCACATCAGCCTTTTAGAGAAAAATGATAAAATGTTTATTAGCTTAGTTGTCCCATTTAATCCCCATTTACCGCCATTGGGGGTTTCTCTGTCACACTCTCTCACACACGTGAGGAAGTCAAGACCCTTAGATCAAGGACACTAGCTCGCTACTTCCGTAGAGGCACAGCCCAAGGACAGGCCCAGGGAAGTGTCAAGATTTTGGAGAGAGAAACTTGCTGTGAGTTTCCCTCCCCTCCCAGAGTCTTTAAAAATAACCACTGAACTGTGTTTTCTATTATTGGTCTCAACAGGGATTCCTGCCCTTGTGCAGACGACCATGACTAGTCTCAAATTCCTAAAGCCGCGCACTAGAGCTTACCTCAAAGCCTTTCTGCCTCACCAGAACCTTACTAGATAGTCATTCCTTGCTCATGTTGTCAGAAACCCAAATGTAGCCTTGGGGTAGGACATCTAGATCAGGGGACAAAAGCCAACTTCTTTAGAGCTCACCCTGTAAGACTACAGCTCTGCCTACCTTTGTCTCTACCTCTGCCCTAAGTGTCGCTCATGGTCAGAAAGACAAGAGCATAATGTATTAGTCAACTCTTAAACCACAAAGAACTTTATAAAGTAATCCATATAAAGAAATAGTTTGCTCCTTAGTTTATGATATTTCACTATGCTCTGAGACTTCCCAGAGTAAAAGAACCAGAGATTTTAGCCTTTTCACTAAAACCTACATACAAAATGAGTAAGGACTGATTTTTAGAAACATGTCAAACTTTTGATCTTCATGCCCTGCTTTGGGTGAGAAGCCTCCTCTGTAATCAATCTTCACACTAACAAACGCACTGCAAGCCTTTTTTGCCTTTACCTATCCTCCATCAACTAACACCAGGAAAAGGATTAATTTTTAGCCAAATTTTACAGTATAGAAACCAAGGCAATGTGATCAGTCCAGAGCATTGTGTTGAGAGATGTGGGATTGAAAATGAGCTCTAAGCTATCAGCATTCTGATCGTGAAGAACAGATGCCCGGGAACAGAGGTGGAATCAATAGTTGGTGCCCATCAGATAGAATCTCTGTGGCGCTCTGATGGCTCAGTGGGGAGACTTGGTTGGCATGCTGATGTTAGGTTTGAAGAGAAATAATTCAAATCATTTTTTTCTCGTGAAGCAAAGCACAAATCACAATTAGATGTTTTTCCTATAACTGATGTCAGGGAACAGTGCTATGATTTTGCTAATACGTTATTTATAGGGTTTCTCTGTGTAGCCCTGGCTGTCCTGGAATTCGCCCTGTAGGCCAGGCTGGCCTCAGATTCAGAGATCTGCCCATCTCTGCCTCCTGAGTACTGGTATTAAAGACATCCACCACCATTACCCAGCTTCAGTATGTTATTTGTTTGTATGACCAGCCATGCACTGTGGACCCGTGTTTCAGCCAAACACAGACCTTGCCCATTTGAAGGAGCATGGAACCCTTGTGGTTGTTAGAGGCAAACGTACTCTGCTGTCAGACACACAGCAGTGTAGCTAGCACACACTACTATGAACATGATGTAATAACGCTCGATGGTGCTAAGTGGTTATGTCACTCTTCAATTAATTACATTTCTTTACTTTTGGTTATTACTTTAGAGTCTATTCTTTTTTTTTTATCCTGAATTTTTCTCAGCTGGGATAATTTTTATTACTGATTTAATTTCGTAATTTCTTTGTTAGAGATAGTGTTTAAATTATTTATCTCATCCTGGTTTGACGTTGATTGGTAATGTATATCTAGAAATTCATTTATTTCATCTAGACGTTCCAATTTAGTGTAAAAAAAAGTTTTTATGCTATGGTTTTCTGAATTTCATTGGAATCTGTTGTAATGTTCTTGTTTTTTTTTTATTGAAAAGAAAAAGAAAATTTCCGCCTCCTCCCAGCCTCCCATTTCCCTCCCCCTCCTCCTGTCCTTCTCCCCCTCCCCCCAC
>NC_022019.1:29810935-29811828 GCF_000317375.1 Microtus ochrogaster
TGACTGAAAAAGCAAGGGATAAAACCGGACTCTCTGAACATGGCGGACAATGAGGGCTGATGAGAAGCCAAGGACAATGGCACGGGGTTTTGATCTTACTTCATGTTTAGATTCTATTCTTATGACTTATAAAAATACAATGAAGGGCTAGAGAGATGGCTCAGCAGCTAAGAGTATGTGCTACTTTTGCATAGGACCCAAGTTTAGTTTCAAAATGCTCATGTCAGAAAGCTCTGCATCACCAGTATCCCAGCTCTCATTGCTCCAACGATCCTTTCTGGCCTCCGCGGGCAACTGTGCCCACACCAGACCCCAGCACAGACACAAACACATGATTGAAAGTTAAAGCAAATGTCTTTAAAGTACTCCAAAGCAGTATGGGATGTGCTGTGTTTGGAGAACTGTCTCCAAGATGCCTGTGTGTTAAGGGTCAGACTGCAGAGGTGAGATTTCTTGGCCATCAGCATCCCTCCTCCACCACACACTCCCATCAGCACACACCATCCTAATACAAGCTCGCTGAAGGAGACAGGTATCCTGAATCCAGCTCACTTGTGAGCCAAAAGCAGTCTTGCCTCTTCCTAAGCTGATCATCTCAGGTGTTAGTCATAGTTATGGAAAGCTAATGCATGATGCTAGTTCAGCTGCAGCCTCCAATACCCCATGGCTGCTTCATCTCCCAGTTGCATCAAGAATGTCTTCTTCACTACTAATGATTACTATCTGGCTTATACTAAAATACACTTTGAAATTCAGACAGTAAAAAACAACACATTTCTCAGAATAAAGCCTCCTTCTTGATTAACCTAAGACTATATTTTTGGCAGGATACCTAGATTTTAGCCAGTGGAAAAAATGTTAGCACTTTGCATGGCTTAAGAAATCTGTGAGCT
>NC_022019.1:29811928-29823143 GCF_000317375.1 Microtus ochrogaster
AGAGCTAGTTCCAGGACAGGCTCCAAAGCCACAGGGAAACCCTGTCTCGAAAAACAAAAAACAAAACAAAACAAAAAAAGGAAATCTGTGTATGTTTCTGGCACCAACTCCTACTGGGATTGTAGCTTTTAGCAAACAGTTTAAACTCACTAAATCTCAGTTCTTGCCTGTGTGGCATGAATTGTGATGCATAGTATCTCTCTGAGTCTGTTCGTTACCTACTCAGTGAGTGTCGAGAACCTGCTCTATGACAAGCAGTGTCCAACTTGAGAAGATGCTCAGTGTCCTTTGATCTCTCTAGGCAGCATGTGTTAACTTACCCTACATGCCCACAAATCAGCCAAAGTTAAACAGACCTCAACGGTTGAGACACTTGATTCAAAACAAAGTTCCTTGTCATCTATTTAAACTTTTGTTGTTTGCTCTTAATCTTATTTCCCCCACACTATCACGGCTGACTTCTCAGATGATGCTCAGTATATTAGAATAGATGGTATAAGTTAATTTGTGAATTAAATTTTATGAGACACTACATCAAATACTTCAGTAAAATAAATATGTATTATTGTACCCATTGTAGATATCAATGGTCTTATCTTGTAATTATATTTTTCAAATTGAATTTGTGCGTTATTATCCAGTTATTCAGCCCATGCTGTTCATAGCTATATAAATGTTTATAGCTATGTTCCTTAATGTTACATCATTGCATTTACTAGAAAGAATAATTTCAAGGGTAATAGCCAAGATTGTTCCACTTTCTCGATCATAAATATGTATATGCTGGGTGTACTTTTGCAATGATCTGCTGTTTCCTTAGATAAGAAAAATTAATAGAGCAATATAACTCATACTCCTTGCTTTCTAGTACATAAGTTTAGTTATGAAAAAAACCCTAATCATGAGTTAGAGTATTTTTAGAACCCAACTGCCAATAAAAGGAACATCTTTAGGTTTAGCTTTGTCTAAGAACAGCTGTGACCTCTCTGGGTCAGGGACTTCAGACTCTAAGGAAGCTGTGATCCATAAAAGATGCTTGCGGAATGTCTGCACTGCCTGGCGCTGCGGCTCATAGCACAGCCGGCAGTGTCTACACTGCACTGCCTGGCGCTGCGGCTCATAGCACAGCCTGCAGTGTCTACACTGCACTACCTGGTGCTGCAGCTCTGTAGTGTCTACACTGCACTGTCTGGCACTGTGTTTCAGAGCACAGCCTGCAGTGTCTGTAGTACACAAAGTGAGTGTGATACTTCCCTTTCTACAATGGACCTGTGCTTGTTGCACTGCATCACTGACTACTTTTGTTCGTAGGGTGAGTATAAAAAGAATGTAACTCTGAGACCTACGAGCCCAGGTTTGTTGGTTCTGTGGGTTTTCTTGTGATGTCCTTGACACGCCCTGGCTCATTAGACCCTTGTTCTCTTCAACATGCTTCCCTGATCTCTGCCTAATGTTTGGCTATGGGTCTTTGTATCTCTTCATCAGTTGCTAGATGAAACCTCTCTGATGACAACAGACTAGGCACCAATCTATGAATATAGTAGAATATCAGTAGGCATCATTTCACTGACTTGGGGGGGGGGCAGTTGTGTTTGGTTCTATCATAGGCGTCTGGGCTATCCAGCCTCTGGGTCCTGGCTCTCCAGGTAGTATCAGGGGTGGGTGCCATTTGTGTCATGGATCTCAAACTTGACCAATAATTGACTGGTCACTCCCACAACATCTATGCCACCTTTACCCCAGCACATCTTGTAGTCAGGACAAATTATAAGTCAAAGGGTTTGTGCCTGGGTTGGGGTCCCAATCCCTCCATAAGAAGGCTTGCCTATTACAGCTGGTGGCCAGTTCAGGCTAGAGGAAGTTCAACTGGATTATTTTATCCTTTCCAGTGAATCTGTTTAGGGGCATCTAAGTGATCTTTGGGACATGAAGAACATTGGTTTTCTTCACCTTTGAATTCAATTAATAATAGTTTCAATTCTCAAGTAATCACTTGTAATTTAATAATAAATTAAATAATTGGGCTTTGTGACTAAAAGGAGTATACATAATTGATAAGTTCTTCTTAAGTGAACAAGGTCCTTCACTCAAATTCACAGGTTACCCAATATTGAAGTAGATGTGGGCAAGAATGTCCAATAAATCACACTTAATTATGCTCTAAATTAGATTTTGGAGGTATTCATAAGTCACAGGACTTTAGAATTGAGGCTCAACGGTTCTACTTGACCGTCAACTGATCAGAGAACTTACAGAACCATGCGTGTCCACCCCATTCCTGAGCTGGATGCAGTGAGAATGCACCGCGGTGCTGTTGACTCCAACATGGCCAAGGAAGGTCACGCGGCGCAGGGGTATCTGCTCACAGTTGAGCATATCTGTGTCCATAGTTCTCTGTCTTCATAGCCATCTAATAAAAATCCATAGTCTATTTGCGGCTGCAGACAATGAGTAGCAACACTCGCCACAGTAGATGTGAGTCCTTTCTCCCTTCCTGGTCAAAGGGATTAGGCTGCACACTGGCTCACAGAACTCTGCTCTGCCTTCCAACCTTAGCAAAAGGTTGGGTTTGCCCACAGATAAGCTTACACGCATGAAAATAGGGTGGCATATCATGGTACTTTACATGAGATGTCCCCCATAGTCTGGCATCTGGATACCTGGTGCCAGTTCGTGTCAGCTTTTGGAGAGCACTTTAGAGGTGTGTCACTAGAGGTGGGCTTTGAGATGAAAGACTTTTGACATTGCAAGTCCTCTCCTTGCTCTCTGTTTTGTGCTTGCGGTTCAAGATGTGAGCCCTCGGCTTCCTGTTCCTAAAGCTGTGCCCGCTGCTTGTCACCATGTCTCCCCCACCACAAGGGACTCTTCTTACTCTAGAACAAAAAGCCAGAATGAGCTTTTCGGTCTCTTGGTTACCTTGGACATGATATTTTCTCACAGAGACAGAAAGATAAACTAATGTGCATATTTTTAATTTTTATTTATTTATTCATTTACTTACTTGTAACATGACTGACAAAACATGTTAATGAATGACTCCTAATGATATTCTGCTATCCTCACAGATTGGTGCCTTGCTCAAAATGTCATCATTTGGGCTTCATCCAGCATGGATGGAGATACATGCAGAGACTCACAGCCAAATATTAAGCAGAGCTTGGGCAATCCTGTAGAAGCGAAGCAGGGCAGGCAGAGTGTAGAGAACATCACAAGAAAACCATAACATCACCTAACCTGAGCTCATAGGGACCCACAGAGACTGACCTGACCACCTAGGAGCCTGCATGGGGCTTAAGAGCATATTCTTAGCGTAGTTTGAGGAGGATTTGTGTATATTTATGTTTTCCCCAGAAGTAGTCACTCAGGAGCCATTTAAAAAAGAGGTGCATTGAACCCAGCCCCTGTCTATAATCCTAGAACTCAAGAAGCCAAAGTAGAGGCTTGCCATAGTTTAAGGCCAGCTGATGCTACGGATTGAGTTCCAGGCCATCCTGTGCTAAAGGGTGAGAGAGATGGTGACAGACAGAAAGACAGACAGAAGGATAGAGAGTGGGAGAAGACAGAGACCTAGGCACAGAGACAGGCAGAACATTTCATTGACAAGATTAGATGAGCTATAATTTTAATTTAAAATTCTAAGGATGTGATTATTTTAAGAGCTGTGGATATATCTAAATATAAAGAGTTCAGATCATGCAGTCTTTATTCTTTGCTTTTTTATACTGCTGAATAATGAATCCCACCAGAAACCGTGATAATTAAAATATTAATTATAGAGTATAATTAAAAAGAATAATTGTGTCTTTCAGTGGTAAAGGACTTGGGAACTGTGCTGCACAAAGTAGAGTTGAGGCATCGAAATCTATTCTTGTCAAAAAAGGTGATCAAGAGCTATGAGCTGAGTCCTTTTGAAAGCATGAAGTATACCCTTGTTAGAGCATTTGAATTTGCCTTGTGAAGACATTAAAAAACGTAATTTAGGTGGACACAGTGGGCAATTTTGTGATTTTCCTAAGAGCAAGCCTGAGGTGGTATTAGGGTATCTGAGGAAGGCTCTCTCCTCCTAAAGGATTTAAGATTGTGAGTTTCGGAGTGATTCTGCGAGAGACATTTAAGCCAGATGACTTGAACTCCTTTCTGAAGTCTGTATCTCTGCTCCCCATACTGAGAGGTTATACCAGCAGGACTGCTCAGGGAATCTGAAGGCAGAGGCAGAGTTCAGTTTCACTGGTCCAGTGGGATGGACGGCCATGGCTATCTACAGTATTGTGTTGAGAAGAATGCTCAGGTTAGCTCTGGGCTCAGTGGGACTGAGCAGTGTGACCTGTCATGGTGCCTCACTGGGAACAGAGCAAAGGGATGGAATCACAAAGCCAGGGCATCACCCTGACCTGCAAGGACAGCCTGTCTATCCTGCCTTTGCTCAGATTCTTCTCTTCCTTGTATCCCTTTGTTCTTTCTGGGCCTAAGCATATTTGGTTAACTCAGTATTGAAATTTCAGTGATGAATAGCCTTCCATGTAGAGAGTTTTTTAAATTAACTAGAAATTATACATTTATAACTTAGAATAAAGCATGTGGCATATGTTGTAATCCTTTTTAGGATGACTTATGATTTGATTAAAGATTATAATGAACAATCAGAGGATTTAACTAATATAAAATTTTGTTCAAATTGGCCATTTAAATTATTGAAAATCTGTCTGGCTTCGTGTTTTGGGAAGCACTGTGTCTGACTTCCACATGCCCTTTGTTCTTTTTTTAAGTTTGCTTGGCTTAAAGAAAATTATTCCACATAGAACTCGATGGCTAATGTGCTTTGACATCAGGAGGCTTTGTCTAAGTTTATCTGCAACTTCAACAGGGGCGATAGAGAACTACCGTGGTCGGGAATACAAATTCCCACATCTGCCACCTAGAACAGGACTCTGCCTGACCTGAAATCTTCAGAAACACAAAGCTCCTAAGCACTTCTGGTTGGATTTTCTGAAGCAGAAATACTTATAGGAATTGTTTTGAATGAATTCCTAAAAATAATTCAGGGACATATTTGTGAATTGTTATACTGTTTAGTCTCTCTCTGTGTCTCTGTCTCTCCCTCCCTTCCACCCCCCTCTCTCTCTTTCTCTCTCTCTCTCTCTCTCTCTCTCTCTCTCTCTCTCTCTCTCACACACACACACACATTTTAAAAGTACCAATAGCTACCAGTAATTTACTTTCTATCAAATATAAAAGTGTTTCATATTAAAAAAATCCAATACCTTGAGAAAATTATATAGTTTGAATTTTCAAGCAGATGAACATTCCCAAATATTATATAATGAAACTTTTCCTCAACACCAGTCATGATTATTATTTTTCTTCTCTCAACATCCCCATCTAAGAAAATTCATTTTTTCTCATACACCCAATATAAGAAGGGAAAGATCATCTTTCCCTCTGACGATATTGTGCAGACAAGACTTGTGTGAGTGTGTATATACATATAGTTACATATAAAAAACAACCTAAAAATAGAAAAGAAAAATCTCTGATTTGACTTCTAGTGAAAGATCCCATGAAATTTCACAAGGAAATCTACATGTATGGATTTTTCTCTTTTCATTGAAAATAGATTTTTTTTCTCACATAATGCATCCTGATTACAAATTCTGCTCCCTCTCCTCCTAGCTGCTCCTCCCCCTTCCTCTCTTCTGAACCCACCTCCTTTCTGTCATTAGAAAGCAAACAAGTTTCCATGGGATAATAATAAAATATAATAAGATGAAACCAACACTCTCACACAAGAATTGAACAAAACAGACACAAAGAAGGAAGAACCCCAGAAACAAAGACCAGTTCATTTGCGTATTCAAGAATCCCCCTGAAAAACACTAAATTGAAAGCCAGAATATATATACACATACTTATACACACACACACACACACACATACACAAAGAATCTGTGTAGTAAAAAGAGAGAAGAAAAATTATAAATAAAATATAATAAAAATAAAAAAATACGGGTTTTTTTTGTTTTAAAAAAAATCGCCCCGACACAACATTATAAGACTAGGAACCTCCAAAATGCTGTTGAGTTTGTCTCCTGTTGGCCATCTACTGTGGCGCTTTCGGCCTGCTCTTAAAAGGACTTTCCCCAGTGAGACTCTTGGAGAAAACTACATTTTCATTTGCAAGTGATTATCAATTGGAGATCACTTCCGGGTTTGAGATGGGTCATGTGTCCACTTCTCCTTTTAGCTCTAGGACCCCAGCTGGTGCAGACCCATGCAGGCCCAGTGCCTGCTGCCTCAGTCTCTGAGGTCACATGAGCTTCGAACGTGCTGATGTTGAGGGCCTTGTTTTCCTGGTGTCCTCCATCCCCTCTGGCTCCTGTACGCTTTCTTCCCACTCTTCCACGGGGTTTCCTGAGTCTCACAGGGGGTGACTGGATGGAGGCATCCTATTTAGAGCTCAGTGTTCCAAGGCCTCTCAATCTCTGCACAATGACTAGCTATGTGTCTCCATATCAACTGCTGGAGGAAGCTTCTCTGATGATGGCTAAGCAAGGGACTGATCGACGAGTAGAGCAGCACGTCATTAGGAGTGATTTTATTATCATGGCTTTGTTTATTTTCGAATAGTCGTATTTGGTTTTGCCCTAATTCCTATTGAATCTCAAAGAAGCAGGATGTATGGCAGGAAGGCACCACTCTTGGCTTTCAAGAGCCTTGTAGCTCCAGGGAGGAGACAGCCATGTAACAGCCTGGAGTAGGCAATGTGTTGTTGAACTTAGTGTGTGTTGGTGTCCGTAAGAGGCCATCTAATGGGACCAGAGGTGTGTGATCGTGGATCTGAGGTAGCATAACACCAAGGTGGAGAAAGAGGACTGGTGTATAAGGTAAGGTAGTAAGTAAGTGAGAAAGTAGAAATCCCAGAAGAGATCAAAGCATCTAGTACCGGCATCAGGAGCTGAAAGGACATGGGACTCATTCAGTAACCTGGCAGGTATCAGAAGACATAAGTCCGAGCATCTCTAGAGAGTGGAAGTCAAGCCTGGTTCCAGTTATTTTCCCACTTGCACACAAACCCTCCAGACGGCTCTCTTTGTTAATTTCTGCACTGGATGCAAAATCAGGAGTCTATACCTGCAGTGGGGTACACAGTCGGTAATGACTCGGGGCCAAGGCAGCCCCTTGATTCTTATTCAGAACGACCCTTGCTTGTCCTCACATACTCCAGATGAGAACCTCACAATGAAATGCACAAGGCTCTTAACATAAGCTTCTTAAAAATTCATCCTTTTGATCCCATCTCACAACCTACTTAACGGATTTCCGTGAATTTGCTCTTCCAGAGTCCACTTCAACAATGGAGCTACCAGAGTGCTAGCAACAAAGTAAAACTTGTTTAGGGTCCCCTGGTTGTATTTCCACCTGCTTTTCCTAGACCCTAAAAACCGTGTGACATCAACATAAATGATGTGGCACCCCAGTGTCTTCACTCTGCCTTGTCCCCTTCATGACTCCCTGAGGAATAGGAAGAATCCTTCCATATAAGGTCCTAGGCTACAGAAAGTAGTCACTGGAAAAAAGATGCTAGAATCCATGGGAACTCTACCCAGGAGACCTATCCAAGTATCAGACAATTCCAGGCATCCATGCCTTTGTACATTTTCCCTCTTGAACCATGAAGAAGCCAGAGACCTCTCTAGGCAAGGTCATTAGATACTCTTGACATTTGTTAATTTTCCTCAACCTTTAAATGTAAATTTATAACTTATATGTAGTGATACGTGAACCCAAGAGGCTGAGGGCAGTCTTTCAGACCTGACAAGCTCCCAGCCCTGCGCTACTGGAAACGGTTTTATTGCAAAAGCTAAAGGTAGAAATATAGTCACTTAATGATAAAGGTGAAGCTACAAGTTACATAAATTTAAGCAAAATCTTCAGATCAGTAGCTTTTTGTTGTTTTAGTAGTTAATGTGGGTTAGAGCTTCATACACTAGCAATGCATGATTTCCCTGCAATTCAAATCTCTTCTCTCCAGTAGGGAATGCTAGTCATAAAACCACAGGCTTTATTTGACAAAGACCTTCAATAGCCCGCATGCATTTTTTGGACAGGGTAGCAATCATCTCGTGAAAGCATGTATTAAATAACTCATATTCAATAGCTTGGGAAAATATTACTTTTTACAATGAGGGTAAATTAGTACAGCACTTGCCCCCGTTCCAAGAGCGTATGTAGTGTGATATTTTCAGAAGAATGTTAGATGCAATAAAAAATGTGGTTATGTTTTAAGCATTGCAATGAAGGTTTAAAAAAGATTTTCAACATATTTCCAAAATCACTTTGGATGTAAATGACTTGCATCCCCTTTGTTATTTTATACCTTCAGTAAACGCTTCCCCTTCTGGATAAATTGACTTGACATTATGTCAATTGAATTTTATACTTGTACATTAGAAAATACGATTTGCATACCGATGACCTCGAATGCAGAAGTCACCAGTGACTGTGCTTTGATACACACTATTGATGATGGAGATAAGGCAGGTGGTTGTGACACTGCCATTTGAACTCCCTGTTATTTTGAAAGAATTTAGATGGACTTGTTATTGATGTTTAGCTAGCAAAATAATTATTTTTCTTCCTTTCGTAGAAAAAGACCCGAACAAGCCATAAATCAAATGTACATGGCACACTGTAATTTCTGTGTGGCTTCTTTGGTTATAAGTTGACTCGTGTATTTACATATCTACTTACTTTTGTAATGCTCTTGACGAGACCCAGGGCCATGCATGTGCCCTAGTGAAAAGTTTACACGACACTGAGGTACAGTGTGATATGGAGTATGATACACTGAATTATTACAGGGGAAATGGAAATATCAGCCTCTTTCCAAAGCTGAGTGGTTATTTACATTTTTAAAAGTAGACAGCAAATAAAGTGGCTAGCCTGTCAGACAGCTTTATTCCTGGATCTTAAATTCTTTATGCACTATACTCATATGCTTATAAATTTACATAAAACTTCTAAATTATAACACATGGGAAAATATCTCTGTGTCATCATTTAGTAAAGCTGTACAAAATATATTTTGTATTTTGAATATATATTTTCCATATATAGTAAACATAAATTGCACTAGTGGTGTCTAAAGTTACCATCATTCCAAGATTATGAGATAGGGGCTAATGGTACTTGAAGCAATCCAAGGACCGAGTACCGCCCCCAGGATTGACAGGGTGGAAGAAGAAAACCAACACCTGCCAAGTTCTCCCTGGACCTTCACGCTCCTCCCACCCCATCATTTACAAATAAATAAATAAATGTAAGCTAAAAATTTTAATGTAGTCAGTATAAGATGCTTTAAACTAGAATTAGAAACCAGGTGTGGCTCATGCATCTAAATATCCGCATTTAAGAGTCTGAGGCAGGAGGATTAGAGAATCTAGGCCCGTCATGAGTTACAGCATAAAATCCTGCCAGAAAATCAAAACAAACAAAATCACCATTATCAGAGCCTTCACATTCTGGTAATGTATGTGTGTGTGTGTGTGCGTGTGTGCGTGTGTGCGTGTGTGTGCATATGTGTGTGATGTGATGTGTGTATATTCTATGTGTGGTGTGTGTGGTGAGTGTGTGTATAGCATATGTGTGGTGTGTGTGTATAGTGTGTATGATGTGTGTACTGTATGTGTAGTTTGTGTATGTGTGGTGTGTATGTGGTGTATATATATATATATATATATATAAACAGCTTTGTTGAAGTACAACTGACGTTCCAAACCTGTGTATTTAATGTGCATGATACAGCAGGCTTATTTATTTATTGAGGCTGTACTACCACAGCCTCAAAAGACGACATACCTGTTTTCTCCAAATTTCTTTTGTATTGTATGTTTTTGTTGGATTTTAGTTGTTTTCAGTTGAGGTTTGGATTTGACTATTTTGCTTTTAAAGGTTGTTTCTCTTCTGTTTTTCCCCAATTAGAATTATTAACATGATAGTTATTCACTTGACAAATGTTTAAAAAACTTTTTAATGAGTTTTGTATTTATATATCCCCCTCCCTCCAACTCTTCCCATGTCCATCATTCTTCCTCTAATTCATGGCCTCTGTTCTTTAGTTATTACTATTAAATATATATATATATACATATATACATATCTATATATAAATATAAATACAACCTGCTGAGTTCATTAAGACTGAATCACCAGCTTATCAGGGGGCTTGTTTCTGGAGCAGACTGATTTCAACCCTCTCTGCAGCCATTAATTTTCTATAGCTCTACAACCAAGTGATATGTCCACCATCGGCATTGCCGTGTCCATCAGTGATATCATTTTCTCAGGTCTTATTTAGGAAACCGTATTAGTGCACGTTTCCTGTTGCTAGAAGATGCTATTTCCCGGCAAATGGCGAGATCCCATGGCTCTTACAGTCGTTCTGCCCCCTAGTCCGCGTACGTCCTGACGTCAGTTCAGTGCAGGGGCTGTGTTACTGATGTATCGACTGTTGCGTACCTGTGTTCAGTTGCTCTCTACATTTTGACCAGTTGTGTCTTTCTGGAATGGTCTCTGTCTACTGCAAAAAGAATCTTTTGTGATCATGGGTGAGATCCTTATCTGTGTGTAGAAGGATAAAGATGTAAGATGCAGTTAGACGTGAGACCGGCTTAGGAAAGTGACATCAGCAGGTTGTGCCCTAAGCTCTTTGGTCTCACAGCCGTGGGTACTGAGTTGCATTTACTGAACTGGGTATGAATTTCCTTCGGCTGAGGTGAGCATTAAGTTCAGACAGGTGGCTGTTGGTTACCCCCAGTACATGGCACTACTGCACTTTTCAAAATATCTTGTCATTCGAGTAAGTGTTATAGTCCCTCAAGTTGGACCAGTCACTGGTTGGCCACTCCCACAAGTCCTGGGCCACCATTGCCCCCAGCACATCTTCCAGGTGGTACAAATTGTAGGAAGTTTTTTGGCTGGGTTGATATCCCAGTCCCACTGCTAAGACCTTTGCCTGGTTATAGAAGATGCCCAGTGTGAGCTCCCTTTCCCCCATTTCTAGGTGTTTTGCTAGGGTCACTCTCAGAGATTCCAGGAAATATCCACTGCACTAGGTTTCCAGATTGTTCCCAAGTGGCCCCAATTCCAGTCATCCCTCCCAGTACTCTCTGTCTCTCTCTCTCTCTCTCTCTCTCTCTCTCTCTCTCTCTCTCTCTCT
>NC_022019.1:29823281-29835101 GCF_000317375.1 Microtus ochrogaster
TCTCTCTCTCTCTCTCTCTCTCTCTCTCTCTCTCTCTCTCTCCATCCCTCACCGCCCACCTGATCCCTCCTCTTCCCATCCCCACCTGCCCCCAGTCTACTTGCAAACCCTCTTCTATTTCCCTTTCCCAGGAAGATTCATGCATCTGCCTTGAGCCCTCCTCGTCACTTGGCCTCTCTGGGTCTATGGACTGTAGTATGATTATCCTTTACTTAAACAGTTAATGTCCACTTCTCAGTGAGTATTTGCCATGTTTATCTTTATGGGTCTGGTTTACTTCACTCAGGACAATTTTTTCCTAGTTCCATCCCATTGCCTTCAAATTTCCTGATGTCATTGTTTTTAATGGCTGAGTAGTATTCCTTAATGTAAATATACCCCATTTTCACTACCCATTCTTTATCTGAGGGGCATCAAGTTTGTTTCAAGCTTCCGGTTATTACAAACAAAGCTTCTTCGAACATAGTTGAGCAAGTGTCCCTGTGGTATGATTGAGTATCCTTTGGGTATATGCCCAATGGTGAGATAGTTGAGTCTTGAGGCAGATTAGTTTCTAGTTTTCTGAGCAACAGCCATATTGATTTCCGTAGTGGCTGTACACGCTTGCGTGGAGTGTTGTTTTTTTCCCCTACCTGTTGTCTATTTACATATCTTCTTGAGAGAAAAGTGTACTTAAGTACTTTGACTATATTTAAATTGGTTTATCATTTTGCTATTGAATCATAGGTATAAATTTTTTATTGGCTATTAATCTTTATCAGACAAAAACATTCCCAGTGTTTTCTCCCATTTTATAGTCATAATAATTTGCTCCATTTGTATCAACTACTGAGGAGAGAACCTTTAGATATTAGCATTTTAGGTAATTTTTTAAGTCTTTAGATGTAGTGTTGGTTTTATGTATATAGGTCTATTTAATTTTTCTCCCATATGGATCCAGTGTTCTCAATGTTATTTGTTATGTATTTGGAGATATTTTTGTTAAACATTATTAATGATAAATATGGCCTCATTAATGGACTCTTCATTTTATTCCAATAGGATACTCTCTATCTTTATTCTATCTTATTTTTTCTAATGTAGTTTGGAATTAGAAGTTATGATTCCTCCAGCTTTGTGCTTCCTCTGGGTTAGCCTGGGCTCATCTGTCTCTTTGGGTAGCCTGGGCTCATCTGTCTCTTTGGGTAGCCTGGGCTCATCTGTCTCTTTGGTGGTTCCATGTGATTTTTGGAACATTTTATTTCTGTAGACAATGCCACTATGAGCTTGAGAGAAATAACTCTTCCTCTGTGGGTCAACTCGGGTGACAGGAACACTGTAGCAACATTGTGTGTGTGGGAACACAGTGTATACCTCATTCCTGTGTTCTTTAACCCCTTTCCCTAATGTCACATAGTTCCTCAGGAATAGGATTCTTTCCCTTTGTGGGTTTAGGTACATTTCTGATGAGTGTAGTTATTTGTTTGTTTGATTGATTGGTGCAATCACAGCTGATACTGTTTCTTAAATTCCATCACACAAGTCATCGTTAGCATGTGAAAACACAATGGGACGTTGATTTTTTGTCATTTGCATTTTAAATCGGTCTGTATATTCCTTCTCATAACTTTTAATAGGATCCTTAGTTTCCCATCTGTATAACGTCATGTCAGTTACAAGCAGGGAAAGAAATGGCTTTTATTTCCTGTTCTTAACAAGTCGCACTGGATACAGAGTCAGGAGTAAGAGAGGGCACATTTGCCTCCTCCATATGATAGAAGGGAAGCCTTCTGTTTTCCTCCATCATGATGTTGGATCCAGGATTGTTAATGTGGCCTTTATTATGTTCAGAAGCCCTGCATTTATACCTAGTTTACTGAACCTTTTTATGGAAGGATATTGAATTTTACCAATTCTACACCCCCTGATATAATCATATAATTTATATAATAATTGAGATGATGTATCATAGTCATTGATTCCTGAATGTTAAGTCTCCTTCCATCCCTAGAAAAATTCAGTAAAATTTTAGGATCTTTTATATGTGTCATTGAATTTCGCTTCTAACATTTTGTACAAGATCTTTGCATCTGCGCTCATGAGAGGATGAGTGCAGTAGAACACTCTGTGTAACATCAGCTGCCCAAATATTCTTATACGCGTGTGATGCTTTCTCTAGAATAGGTAACATGAGCTGCAAACGTTTGCACCTCAATCATCCTTTCTAAACACATCTTATAAAATAAAAGATGGATTACAAAATTCAGAAATTATGTGAAAATTGAACCTCACACTTTTGAACAACTGTTAAGGTCAAAGAACAAATTAAAAAAAAACAATCAAATTTACCCAAGACTAGTAAAATGAGGACACAGTGAAAATTGGCAGAATGTGAGGAAATCAGCATGAATAAGGAAGTTTATTAGGATTTTTTTGTAGTAAGAAAGAAGAATAATCTCAAGTTAACTACCTAACTGTACACGTCAGAAAACGCAAAAGACCAGACTAATAGAAGGTGCTGATATGTGTCAATGAAGGAGGAAATGGTGTTCAGAAGAGAAGAAGAGAGAAAAGGTCAAGAGAACTGAGAATTGGTTTGGGTTTTGTTTTGAAAGGATAAGCAAAGTTGATGAATCTAGAATTTGACTAGAAAAACGGGGGAAAAGACTCAGATAAACAACACTGGAAACAAAGGAGGAGATAATATTAGGCATCATAATGACATCCATTAAGACGGTAATGAGCTACACAATGATGAATTGGGTGTCCTAGTGGGAACAGATAATTAACTAGACACACACACATCCCAAGACTAAATCTTGAAAAACTGGGAAGCAGGAATGGGTCAGTACCAGGTGAGGGGCTGAGTCACTAATTCCAGACTTCTTGCTAAAGTGAAGCCCAGAACCAGTTAACCTCATTGGTGAATTCTGGCAAACATTTGAAAATTACATCCAATCCGCCTCATACTGTTTTATAAAAAGTTGAAGATGAGGGAACCCTCCCAAATTCATTTAATGGGGGGGGGGGAGCACACCTTGACAGCAATGACACATTACATTGTGTGTGTGTGTGTGTGTGTGTGTGTGTGTGTGTGTGTGTGTTTGTTACATATAAAAGAAAAGTTTCTGTGCGTTTTGCTCTAAAGCTACATGAAGTACAACTGCTGACCAAATTTTGCAATCCGTTCTTTCCATTTTGGCTGTAAATACTGTGCTGTTACCGAGATTTCTAACAAGAAGGGGTGAGATAAATGGAGAGACAAGGAGGTGCTGTCCTCTAGCTGTAGTAATAGACCCACAGGAGGGGCGTTTGTCATACCTAGGTGTGTTTGTAGAGCCATTGAGATCTCTACAGATGGCATATCTGAGTTTCTCTTTACGACAGTTATTTCACCCTAGGTGAACTTCATGCAAAAATGTTTCTGGGAGGCGCTTTACACGTTAATATTTCTGGCTAATAGGACAGGGTACTCTAAGTGTATCCGCTATACTTGGACATATGTATGGACCTGCTTTCTTCCTGCCCATATGCATTTTTAATATTTTAAGTGACATAGACAAGACTCATAGAGGTCTAGCCGGTCTGATAAGGTTTGTCTCTATTACCACTCACTCCATTTTTCCAATTAACTATTAATCACACTTCTGCTATCTGCTGGGTGACAGGATACACACTATTCATCTTAACTTCTGCAATTCAAGCTTTACTCTCCGGTGCGCAAAAGGGCAAAAGCGAATATTTACTGCTTTACTAAATTGCATGCTTGTTCATTTGGCATGCAGGTGATGGAGACAGTGCATACCTGATGCTTTTGCTTACTGTAACAAGTCACAAGAAGTTTAAAATGATGCTATTTGAGCTAGCATTTTCCTCTACTGCACACAGCATAAAGCAAATATTCTTTTAGATCAGATATATGTTTCTTTTTTTTAAAAAAAAGTTAATTTAATTTTTAATTTCATTTTGTATTCTGTTCACAGTTCCCCCCCCACCTCTCCTCTCACCTAGCCCTGCCTCCACCACCCACCCCACCCCACCATCCACTACTCCCAATGGGTAAGGGCTCCCATGGGAAGTCAACAAAGTCTGGCACGTTAAGTTGGGACCAGACCAAGCTCTTTCCCATGCCTTAAGGTTGAGCAAGGCATCCCACCATAGGGAATGGGCTGCAAATATTTTAAGAATTCCCGAAGACATTTTATTTCGCATAGGACGGTAGAAATCAAGCAGTTGTCATTTGACATTTGTCCACAACTAATTTAATTTCAGAAGAATCCGATTTCCGGCTTTCAAACAAAGTGTGCTTATGAAGAGAATCTGGCATATAGCTGGAGATTTAGGGTCTGTGAGTCCAGGGTCTTACAGTAGGAATTCATGGCTTTGTGATACAGAGGTAGGATTTGAAGGAAAGTCTGATAAACAATTTCAATTTTTTCTTGGAAAGGACAAACCGGGTTGTATAAGTAATAACCTAGAGTATTCTGCTTTAATCTATAAATCTGTGAGGAGAGAGCCATTCGTAGGTGCTCTGACTACTTGTCGTTAGGTAACCAGTGTGGGGAAGCCTTGCTGATAGCAGTGAAAAGGCAACTGAATGAAGGCGTTTGCAAGTAGTAGGGAGATACCACAGTCTAGGTATTGTAAGCAGCAGGCATTTATTTTCTCAGTTTGGAGGCTACAAGTTCAAGGTCAAGAAGCCGGACATCTTGATTTCTGATATTCAGCTCTTCCTTGCTTGATCATGAGCATCTCTTTCGGTTCCCTCATAACGAAAAAAGACTCTGTCCTCACGAATCCAGTCATTCCAGTATGAGAATGGCCTCCATGACCTTGGCCAGCTTCAACCACAGCTCCAAGGCCATGTGTCCAGCAGCACCGCCTTGGAAGTTAGCCTTTCACCATGAACTTGAAGGCATGAATAGCCCGTACCAAAATGTGTCAGTCCACTATCCTTCTCCAACCCATCAAAGCCAAGAATGTTCTCCAGTAGGGTTCGGACGAGACTCCTGATTGCAGCTAATTTAAACGAAGCTTTAAAACCATGGTGCCATGACTTTCCATGGAGGAAAAGGCAGCGATGTTTGTGGGAGCGTTGCTGTGAGAGCCGTGTGAATGTGAACAAGCATTGCACACACCACTACGGGGTAAAAGGCTTATCATGAAGTGCTGTTGCTATAAAAAAAAAAATTGGTTAGTTAAAATATTTTATAAAAATTTGTTACTTTGTTATTCCTTCAGTTAATCTCCAAAACTGTTTTATTATACTTTTATAAAAATCATGTCTAGTATAGCTACTAAGGTTTGCTTGTCAACTATCATTAACGTTTTATTTTCCAAATTGAGGACCCAGTATCCTGAAGCACATAGATGTTCTCGTCAGTCATTCTCACAATGGTGTGCCATGAAAATTAGAATTCACATTTTTGATATCTTTCTGAAACTGAGTGCTACTAATGATGGGTTGTGAGATTCGTAACAGAAAAAAAAACCTGAATTAATTTGTAAATGTACCGATACCAAGAATCTCAAGAATATGGCACAGGAGAAAATTTAAATGGGAAAAAGAGCTAAAAAGAGATAAAAATTAGACAGCGTCTTTGTGAGCAGGAAACGCAGAAGCATCACATGCAAGCAGTGCTGGTATAGAAAAAGGTGGAAAGAAAAGGAAAAAGCGTCCCCCAGAATACTGTGGAGCGGATGACTTAGGCTGCAAAGACTGTCTCTGTATACCTAGTATCCAACTAAATGTAGCCACTACGCCAAACCTCATGGCTGCCTCTCCCCTGAGTCTGCCCAAGCTGAGCCCACAACTCCTCCTTAGACACCGAATCAACACTGTCTTTCATTTTCATCCCCAGCAACCTTTTTCACACTTCCTACTCTTTTTAGAAAAGTCAGTGAGTCTTTATCTACCATGTAATCCTGAAGCCAGGATATCTCCGTGCCTTCCGGTTCACACAAGACCCTAAAGATTCAAAACTCGTCCTTTTATAATGGCATTTCTCTCACCGCCTCTTCGCCGTTCTTCTGCCTTCAGGTTCTGAGCCGTCTGCCTTCTGTAGAAGCTTGGTACCTAGCTCGTCCATGCAAATTGTATCTGCTTTACTCTTAGTCCATCATACAAGCAAGCTGTTTCCCTACTCTTCCTTACAAATTCCCTTTACGATAGGTGTGGGCCTGGGAAGAACACATCCTGTCTGGAGTTAATCATTTCTGTGGGGAGTGGGAAAGGAATCCAGGAGAGAAATCACCAGTCACTTCCCCAAGTCTTGCCAACAGTTGCTGTTTAGCCTCCTGTCGCCTCTTCTCTGTCCTCTCCCATGCCACCGTTCACAACTGTGTTTCCCAGTCTCTGCCTGTGATGTCCATGAATTGTATCTCCCATCCTCCAACCTTCTGGATTCATTTCTCTTTGGCAAACGGCTGTGTTCCGTGAATAGTTCCCCTAATATGTAGCAGAGCTCACAGGCCATTTCCAGAACTGCAGTTCACCAGCAAATCTCTAATAGTTCCAAGCAACTAGACTGGTCTCTTCAGCCATGTGAAGTATTTTAGAGGTTTCTTCGGGAACCTTTTACAGTGCCAAAGGCTAAGTCTTTAGCGTATATATATCATAGCTAACTGACACATTATCTGGTAGCAGTTTTCTCTTAGGTTTCTGTTGGGGTATCATCTGTTCAGAGGGACTTTTCCATCCATTCCTTGAAAATAGCCTTTCTCTACTAGACTGCTCCTTCCCTGTTCTCCCTGTTCTTTAGAGCACTTGTATCTACCCAACAATGTTAATTGTTTATGGTGGTTTTAATCATTTGTTTTTGTTTAATAAAGTTCAATGTGCATATGGTGACTGTTTTTTTTAATCACCATTGTATAACCCCAGAGACTAGGATATCATGGATATTAACTGATGAAATAATAAGGGAATCTTTTTAGGATCTAGATTTCTGCTTGATCATAAAGAACTATGAGTTTAATTCAAGCCTTAGACCAACAAAACAAGTATGTTATACATGTGTGTATGTATATGTATATACATATAGGTCACTAAAATGTACAAGAACCAAGGTGAATATATACACCTATGTGAATGTATGTACATATACATACATACATACATACATACATACATACATACATCATTAAGATGAACAGGAACCAAGGTGAATATATACGCCTTTGAAAAACTTTATGGGGAACCCAGAACACCATCCCTCCACATTAGAGCAGTCATAGATGACCAGCTGCACCCTGCCTTCTTTCCCAGCAATGTACAAACACATATGAATGTCTGTCCACTGATCTTCATGCACCACACTGATTGAAGAACAAACAGAGCAGAGGCCTGTAAGAAGCTTGTCTGTAACCTGACAGGAGAACTCTACAAGTGAAGGAGGAATGAACATTTCTGTAAAGCATTTTATGCAGATGAAACTGGTATTTGCATCCATCACCAACCATGCAAACTGCCATCAGTGTGCAATGGCCGCAGCCCTCTGGTTCCTCCAAGAAGCTGATGCTTATGAAGTGTGTCTTAACAGAATTATTTTATGATGCCATTTAGTTATCGTTATTAATGAAAATGCTTGGAGCAGCTTCTGAAATGTCCTATGGACATTTTTATTAACTGCACATAAATCTAGGGAAACGGTGCTCGGTTAATGCTACATCTTCCTCTAGGGGCTTTTGTTCAAAGCCAAGCACAGGGTCAAATTAGTGAGGCTGCTGAACCTGCATCCTTTCCCGTGTGCTTTATCCTTGCTGTGGAGAGCATCACTAGCCTTCACTGTGACATCCTTTTAATCTGCATATCTATTATTAGATATCTATCATTTATACTATTTGAGAAGATAGAAAACAGATATGGAGAATTTTACTCAGCTACAATTTATGATAGAGATGAGATCAATGGAAATTCATATGACCCATTATCTGCAAGAATATGAATTCTTAACCTGAAGTAAGCCATTAAAGAATTTGGCTATATTCAAATGAATTCAAATGTCAGTTAAATATGTCCTCTTAGAGCAAACACTGTTTTTGATGAAGAAACTAAATACACTTAGATTTCTTACTAATCCATGCAGTTTCGTCTGCTCGTTTGTTTTACACATCCTGCATAGAAAAGGGATTAAGAATCTATCCACCCAGACTTTGAGATTATTATTAACCCCTCTAGCGAGGATGCTGCTGCTCTCTGAGTAAGGTCACAAAGCTCATTTGACTGAAGAGGAAAAGCCAGTGCTTCTCAGTCATGGGGAGTTAGTAGAAGAGGCAGCTTGTGCTTGGTCTTCATCAAATGGATGCCAGAGTTAAGAGTGTCAGGACAGGATTACAGGTAGAAAGAAGGATGTCATCACTGCTGTTGAACTGCAGGTGTACATGTGTACATCGGGGACAGCAGAAGTAGCTCCAACGTGGGCCTTTGACTTTAGTAAACCATGGTATAGTTTCAGGTAGGTACGCATCAGGTTGTACGCTCTGATTTCATCTTGACATTTGAGAACACAACAGTGATTTGGTTAAACCAACAGGCATTGTTGATTTTTCTTTTTCTATTTTTATGATTTTTCCCCAATCAGCATGTAATGTTGAGATGGCTGGTTGCATTTTATTTATCTCTAGCAAGCAGATAGAGGAGGGAGAGAGAGGGCGAGAGTGAGGGACAGGGAGCGGAGGAAGCATAGTGAAGCTGTAAACCTTCGGAGTTCACCCCAGTGTTGTACTTCCTCCAGCAAAACTTCATGTCGTACACGATCCATAGCTTCCTCCAAGAGAATTGTCAGCTGAGGGCAGAATCTCCCAGCACAGGAGCCTGTAGAGGATATGTCTCCTTCAAATCACCACAAATATGTTAGAAACCATCCTGGCCTTTTTTTTTTTTAAACATAGTGTATTTTTGTCATTCGTTGGGCAACACTCTCCTGGGGACCGCCTTGGGATGGTCTACTGTGACATCATAGGATTGCCAGAGGACAGTTTTCAGTATCAGTTATTTTCTTCCCCAGCATTATAATAGAGTGTCTCTTGTCCCAGCCATGCTGCATACTCTACATTGGCTGGCCCAAGAGATTCTCAGTTATAGAAGGAGCAGCGGTCTGCATTCCTGCCGCCCGGCTCCCGGCCACCTGGCTAGCTTATGCCCCAAAATAACAACACACAAATTGTATTCTTTAAAACACTGCCTGGCCCATTATCTCTAGCCTCTTACCGGCTAACTCTCACATCTTGACTAACCCATTTCTAATCATCTGTGTAGCACCACGAGGTGGTGGCTTACCGGGAAAGATTCAGCATGTCTGACTTGGCGGCTGGCTCCATGGCAGCTGCCTCACTTCCCTCTTCCTCCCAACATTCTGTTCTGTCTACTCTGCCTATCTAAGCTCCTCTCCTATCAAAAGCCAAGGCAGTTTCTTTATTAACCAATGAAAGTAACACATAGACAAATGACCCTCCTCCATCATTCGGTGATCCTTCTTTCTCAGCTGCCGGAATGCAGGGTTTACAGTTGGAACCACCTCATTGGGCATGCTTATGTGAGTTCTAGGAAAAGAACTCAAGCCGCCAGGGTTTCACAGCAAGTGCTTTGTCCACTCAGCAACGTGTGTCATAGTAGCCAAAAAAGTAATACAGTTAATTGCCCTGCCTTAAGACTGCTCAGTTGGTTTTGTTATATAACTGACTATTACATGAAGCACCATGGAACATTAGATAAACTTTGACCTTGAATGGAGAACTGGCCTGAGATGAATTTTGCACCAGGAAGACATTCCATGATGATTTATATAGCTGTAAAGAAGAAGGGCCTGTTCTTACACTCTGACACAGAGCCTGCATGGGAGCGGGATGTTGGAAGGCATTCAGACACACTCCCTCTTGGGGAAAGAGATGAATGGGCAGACCTAGGAAATTCTGCCTCTCCTATTTGGAGACATGCCAGGAATCAGGGCAGAGGGCTGCAAGCCATTGTAAGTGTCAAAGCTTATGTGTGCTGGGAAAGAGACCAGAGCCCAGGCGTGTAGAACAAGGCCAGCGTGATTAAGTCACCTCTGAAGTACAGAATACGCACCAGGCCTCAGAAACGGAAGCAAATTAGAAACAAGAAGCGTGGCTTTTAGCCATGGTAGAGTAGAAAGCAGGAACAGGACCAAAACACTTCAAGTGTATGTGATTAACCACTTGGAGCCACAAAACAGAACTCGAAGTTTCTCAACAATGCACCACGCAGCAGGCCCTGTTGCTCCACAGAGCCTCAAGTGTGGACGCCGTGCCTAACAGGTTGTTGATAAGCATAATGACTGCTCAGGAGAGATTTAGTAACCTGCCAGGGATCACTTAGTTCATACATCATAAATCAGGTCATTATGGCTTCAGACCTAATGGTTCCTTAATACCTGGTTCCCTTTACTGTGGATAAATGAACGGCTGAGAAATAATCCATCTCTCTGTAGGTTATTCCGTAACAACCTCAGTCCCCTTGGATGTTAGCATGCTTTGGGCTCTAGTACGGTATCAAAACTGGAAGCTTGAGGGGCTAAACCCTTCAGTATCCACTTGAGAAAGTCCTCAGAACAGTCATTGTGGGCATGGGAACCAGCTTGTGAGGGATTTATTGGTCACTCCTTTTCTCTGACTTTTAAATCTATTATAGTCATTGCCACGCACACTTGGTTAATGCCGACGAGCCTCTTCTATGGGAGACAGCAGATGCATACAAGCTCTCCGCAGAGATCTGCTGCGCTAGGCCACACAACGTTGGCAGGAGCCTAAGGAATAGGAATACGGGTGCCCGTGTCCAGGGTTGGCTGTGAGCCAAGGTGTTGTACCACATGCTGATGGCAAATAAGAGTGTGGCATGAGGCAAATACTTTAAAAAGAAAATATAAGTTATAAGGAAGGGTTATAATTTTATTACCCTTACATAAAGTCAGGGACATAAAATTATATTTTATATATTTTCCTTATTATTACAAGTTTTAATGGAATTTATAGAAATCTTTAAGAAGAAAGAAAATTTAACAAAAAAGGAAATTTAATGTTACTGCCAAGTATAGACTCTCTCTACTGGCAGAGAAAATTCAGTCGTGATTCAGGCAGGACTTATTATTGTGCCTATGTTGCATTAATATATAAAATATTAATATGTACAATATGTTTTAAGCATCTATATTTTAGAATAATTGAATATAGCTAATTGACATGTATCACCTCACATAGGTGTCTTTTTTAAGAACATGTAACATCAATCTTTTATCCATTAGCTGCACCAGGTTGTATTAAGAAATCTCTTAAACTTATGATAATCCAGAAGTTCTCAACCTGTGGGTCATGACCCCTTTATGGGTTGCATGTCAGATATCTTGGATGTCAGGTATCTGCATTATGATTCATAATGGTAAAAAACTGCAGTTATGAAGTAGCTGCAAAATAATTCTATGGTTTGAGGCCACACAGCACAAGGAACTTTTCAAAGGGCCACAGAGTCAAATCTTTGACCGATATCTTACCACCTACCCCAAGCACCTCCAGCCCATGGAAATAGCACCCTGCTCTTTGGCTCTACACAGCCAACCTTTTGTACTCTCAGTAAGAATGGGAACACAGGGGATTTCTCTTACTGTGCCTGGCTTATTTCACTGAACATGGTGCCCTCCAGTTGCATGTCCATTGGACCACATAACAGCAGGTCTTTTCAATAGCCAAACAGTATTGTGTTGCTAGATACAGATACAGAGATAGATAGGTAGATAGATAGATAGATAGATAGATAGATAGATAGATAGATAGATAGATAGATAGATAGGTAGGTAGGTAGGTAGGTAGGTAGGTAGGTAGGTAGAT
>NC_022019.1:29835201-29842976 GCF_000317375.1 Microtus ochrogaster
TAGATAGGTAGATAGATAGATAGATAGATAGATAGATAGATAGATAGATAGATAGATAGATAGATAGATAGATAGATGATAGATAGATTCTCTTTCTCCATCCATTTGCCGAAGGGCATTTCAGTGGCTCTGTGGTGAAGAAGGACGTGCAGACCCCACACCAGCCTCTCAGCATGTTGTTTTGTTTCCTTTGGGTATGATGTCCATTTGTGAAACCTCTGAGTCACATGGTAGTTCTGCTTCTACGCGTATTTTTATTTTATGTCTATGAGTGTCTTGCCTTCTTGTATGCATGTGCCATTCCTGCACGTCTGACACCCACGGAGGCCGGAAGAGAGCACTGCATCCCATGCAACTGTCCTTACAGATGGTTCTGAATTTTCGCAGGGCTGCTGGGAGCTGTACCCAGGTCCTTTACAAGAACAAGGGCTCTGAACTGCTGAGAGTCTCCCTCGCCACATGGGAGTTCAGTTTTCCTGTTTATGAGGGACATCTATACTGCATGCCCACACTGATGGCACATACTTGCATTCCTATAGACTGTGTCTAGGAATCTTCCTCTCTTGCTCGCCTGCACGTTCTGTATTTGTGGTCTCCTTACTAACCATTATCTCAGCAGTGAGGCTATTTCTCACTGCTTTTCTGTTTCCCATTGCTCACGTAATAGTAGTGGTACTGTGTGGGAATGTTTGGTTTGGGTTTTGTTTCGTTTGGCTTGGTTTTGGACACCTATTATCATACAGACAGAAATCTTATTCAGGTCCTTTCTCCATTTATAAATTTGTATTTCTGTTTGTATTCTTGCTTTGGAGTTACATGAATTCCTTATATTTGGGGAGTATTAGCCCCCTTCTCAGATATCTACTTTGTGTATGGTTTCCTACCTATTTGTTTCTTTATTTTGTTAATTGTTTCATTTGCAGTGCACAAGGTTGTGTGTGTGCATGTGTGTGTGTGTGATTTAATCTGATTTATTTCCTTTTGCCTAAGATGTATCATGAAAGCTACCACTTCTCTTGTAATTTCTATATAACTTTAGTAGAACAGAATTTAAAAGCTAAAATTTGGAAACAAATATCTAGATACATTATTTGTAGAATAACTTGATTTCTCTGGTCTGGGACTTAATTATTAAATACTTTTAGCTGATTTGAGGTCAACGGTATCCACCCTATAATCAAATTTGTTGGGATTGATGAAATTCTCCAGTACCTCCTTTCTTGCCAGGCAAGTAAAGAACTGGAGCATAAGTCAGGCTTAATCCCTTTTATTAAGTTATGCTTGGCTACTTAATAAGAGGCATAGATGTTGGCACCAGGCAGTTGTCTGAGTAACTCTTGCAGTTCAGTTGCTTGAGAACTTGATCGGAAGTCCACTGTATAGCAATCCCAGAGCTGCTGTGTGCTGATGGCCGTGCTCCTAAAGATAGTGGGTAAGTTGTGAAAACAATCCCCAAGTCTCCCGCAGACGCTGCAGTGTGAGAATGCTGATATACTTGAGGTAGAGAGCGTGGATCACAGCCTTTGTCAAGGACACTCTAAATCCAACCAGCGTTTCATTGACAGTGCCAACAGACCATGATATCTGTGGATTTGTCCGTGTAGGCTTCACATAATCTTTCAGTTGGTTTATTTTTAACTCTAGGACATCAGATGGGATAGTGTGTTGCTTTTAGGTTACTGATAGCTAGAAGGTACTGCCAGAGTAGCTTACAGTGTGAAAGCAGGAACTCCTCCAGGTTGTCCAGACAAGTGTTTTTACTACCCAGCCTTTTCACCATGAGAAATGTCAAAGTCTTCTTAGGCTGCACAACACTACACAGTATTTTAGCTCCCTCCACTGAAACATTTGGAAACATTTTAGAGACAAAAGGAACAGACAGGTTAGAAACATGACCCAAACATATGTGCTAAGGACACTTGTTTGCATTATGGGAGTTGAAATGGGTAGATAGAATTTCGCTTTGCTTAGCCTTAGCTGGGGAGACACGCAGGATGTGAGCAGAGAGTTTGCCATTGTGCAGATGTGAGGATCTCACTGAGCTGAGGATTACAAGTCAATGTAAATGATAATACATGGTGTCCAGAAATAGTGAGGATCCACCATGCTTTAGAAATAGTCTACAGCATTGCTGTAACCTGTATCTCTATGCTAACACGTCACTCACACACACACAAATACGCACACACATTCACACACATACACACATGCACACACACATATACATACACACACATACACACATTTGAAGTCACTTCCTGAAAATACTCTAATCATAAAGAAATGTTGACAGACGTGATAAATTGCCATGTACCACGTCCCCGTGTCTGTGCTCTATGCGCTGGCACCAAGCTTCGGGCAAGGGGGCTGGAGGTTAAAATACACAGACACACACAGACAGAGATTCAGCGACACGGGTCATCCTTGAATTTCCCAAGAATGCCCCCTTTATTGTGTTCAGGGGCAGATTATATAGAGATAGCCACGGCCCAGCCAAACCCACCAGAAACCACTCTCCTGCCATCAGGAACTCCTGAAGGTCTCGTGCTCAGAGCAGCTGTAGGCACTCGGATCAGGGGATTACAAGAAATTCAGGATCTGGGGTCTCACTGCTCCCAACAATGAATGGTTAATACTTATAGTCTCATCACTCAGGAAGCTAAGGCAGAAGTATCTTGGGTTCAGTCATTAATAGACTTAGTGAGATCTTGTACATACACACCACCACCACCATCACACACATGCATGAATATACATACTATAACCTTTATGTCCTTCTTAACATGACTCAGTGAACAGAAACCACATGACTAGAGGCAAATCAGCTTAAACAACTGTTTGCCCTGATAAGAATGCTGATGTAAAACAAGCACCATCACAGTGGTCAAAACACTTCCTCTTTTATAATGGACCTGTGGGGAGGACGGCTTTCCATGTTGGATTGTAGTTTCCATGATGCTTGGTTTATTCATCTACACAATAAATTTCTAAAGCTTTTGAAATGAAATTGATTAGAGCCTCACATTTTGAATTTTGAGTTTTTTATATGTATGCATCTATCTGTCGGTGTGTCTGTCTGTATATGTGTAAGTATGTGTGTGTGTGTCTAGTTTTGTGTGTGTGTGTGTGTGTGTGTGTGTGTGTGTGTGTATGTGTAGCTTTCTCCCCTAACTAGTCTAGTACTCACTGGGTCGTCCATACTGTCCTCAACATCAGAAGAATCCTTGTACCTTATTCCAAGAGATAGAAATGGAGGCAAGCATCACCTGGCCTGATTTAATTACTGACAAGTAATAAAAGCTTAATACTACTCTTGGCTTCGTAACACACGTGTAATTTTCCTGGTCACTGTTATATTTATGAACATGTAGATGGAACTTTGGGTTCTGAGAAAATGGAAAAGGTCACACAGCGAATAAAAGATCCCAAGGTTTTGCTGTCTGACTCAGTATGTTGAATCATTGCCTAGCAGCCAGTCTGCTGCAATATTTGGAATTATCATATCATGTTGCCTCAGATCTGGAAGAATGGACTTGTTCCCGACTCCTCCCACACCTCAAAATTGAAAGCAAAAGGTAATCTGTGTTGCTGTGGTAGGAACTGCACAGACTTCACACTCGGACCCGAAAGGTCACTGGGTACTGGAGTATTGTGTCATGTCATCAAACTGTGTCCCCTCGCATTGGGGTGGCTATAGCTCACCCTATACAACACCGAACAAGAAAAAGAAGTGCACAAGTCCTTGACAGATTCTCTTCGTTGGTTTGGGGAAATGGGGTGTTGTTGCTTGGTTATTGGTTTTATTTTGTTTGGAGTTTGTTTCTCTGACTAGTTTCAGGTTGTTGTGATTGGGAAAGTATGGTCTCCTTCCCAGCATATAAACAGAGTGAAAATGGAATAGGTCGGCCTGGATAAGTCGCTTTTGCAGCCCTGGGATTTTTACCACATCTACACCTGTATATAATGATGTACCCTGGAATGTCAGGGGTTTCCAATTAGATAAACACCCAGACCTCTGAAGGACCCTTGGACTGTTTATATTCAATCGTCTCAAATAGTTCTGTTTACATGGGAGTTATCGACTGCTCTGATATGGTTCTGCTTTTTTCAACTCAATGCATATAATACTTTAAGATTATAGTAAAGATCATCCTTTCAATTCATTTTTGGTAACAAAGCGGGCAGCCAGTCTGTAGATTTCTGAAGGGAGCCATACGAAAAAATTCACACCAGAAGCATAATCAGCCACCGTAGCCAGCCCAAGTTGGCAAGCAATTAATTTTGCTGCTTAGATCTCCAGAGCCGGTGATCCATGAATTGGCATTCACTAGGTGGTTATTTGAATCTAATTCTAAAATTCAGCTCAGTCCTTGTTCATTAAAACATGAAAGATGATGACGACCAGGAGACACCAGTCTGGGAGCAATGGTTTCAAATTGGGTTATCAAGTCACAAAATGAAAAGAGAATGCGGGAGCCATAACCCCTTTCTAATTCCCCTTCACTCTGTAATAGCCTGCAAAGAAGAAGTCACAAGACCAGAGGCGCGCGTGTGTGTGTGTGTGTGTGTGTGTGTGTGTGTGTGTGTGTGTGTGTGTGCATGTATCTGTGTAAGAGTTTCCTTTTTCTTACAACAAAAAAAAGACATTGTTCAATTGTGAATGGCAACATTTTGATACTTCGGTACATTGGGAAACAATTTCTAAAATCAGGTTAATTAACATATCTGTTACTTACACAGCTGTTTGTGTGGTAGAACACTTTTAAATACACTGTTTTAGTGTCCTGTAAACACTACAGTATTGCCTGTTGTCATCACCATGGGTGCATGTGAGTCTGAGTGCTTAGTTCTGCCCTCTAACTCAAACTTAGCACTCTTTGACTAACATCTTCCCATTTCTCCCTCCCAGAAATAATCTCTTTCTGACCCTCTCTTCTTGAGTTTGTGAGATTCCACATGCATGCATGCCGGATTTTTATTTTGTGTGACATGAAGACTTCCATATTCACCCACGCTGTCACACAAATGTCCAGGTTCAGCCTGTATGTGGATGCCCGGCAAATCCAGCTCTGCTTATCCAATATGCTGCCCTTTTCCACTGTGTGTTCTCGGCGCTTTTGTGGAAGATGAATTGACTGGAACTACATGGGTTTATTTCTGGGTTTTTTTGTCCTGTGTCTTTAGTCCGTATTCTGTTTTCACGCCCACAGCAGGCTCCTTTCATTGCTACTCTCAATGATGTTCTTGGCTTTCTACATCTGTGGGCTCCGCACTGAAGGACTCATCGGCTAACTACAAGTTTCACATGTTTGGAAGACTGTCACTCTCTCTTGTCCTTATTACAACTACTTCCACGGTGCTCACAGTGCACGGTGTGTCAGGTGTCACAACGAATGTGGAGAGGGGAGAGGCTTGCTTTGATATAAATAGCACATCATGTCACATGAGGGACTCGAGAGTCTTCCCCTCTTTGATATTTGTAGAAGACCCTACAGCCAGTCTTTCATGGACACTTTAATCAGTTCTAAGAAATGAACACTTAGATACTTTGTTCTGGGTTCACTTGAATTTATCAGATAATGACCGAATGGTAAAAGTTGTAAAAATGAGGTTATCCCAGACATTACAAGTGCATCTTCTCCAAGAAAGAGCTCACCGAGTGCTGCATGCAGGTCGATTCAGAGAACCTCTGAAGCTGAGGACAGTACTAGCCGAGGAGAAATACAAGAAAATTGACCTTTCAATCTAGGAGCACATATTGGAAAGTGCAGTGTTTCAATTAAATTTGAAATACAGTCCCTAGCACTGCTAAAAAAAAATGCCTAGAGATAATAAATACGGCAAAGGGACTGAGCCTTCCCCTCATCTGTTTACTTAGCCTGCTGCCAAATTGATATGGTGTATCAGTCAACCCCACAATTACAGGAGACTCGGCCACAGTTTGAGGATGCCATGTCTGTTATTTCTGAAAAATGAAACGGCTAAAGCTCTTCTTCCTGCTAATGCTGCTCATGGGGTGCTTGTATGGCGCTAACAGGGCCAAGCAAGAATACCAGAGAAACGAACTACGGTTTGCTGCTAAAGTTAGAGACAGTCTATAGCGTGCCAGAAAGTCGGTGATGGAACGTCTTTACAGAAAGTACTAGCATTGCTTTATATTTTTTTCTGTCTGCCCAGCAGTCCCCCAAAACCTTTTAAATATGAAAGTACAGTTTTACGTATGAAACGTACGAAGCACAGTTGGGTTCAACCACGAGAAAAAGATGCAGTCTGCCCAGTGCTGCCCACCATCGCTGGTACTGACACGTTTGCTCCTCCCACATCCAGATGTGCCTCCACGAGTGAGCGCATCTGTGTGAAAGGGAAATTGTGCTATAATGTAAAGTACTTCCATGACACCAGCCCAGCTTTCTCATTTTGTTTCATCTTTGAGCTTTGTTTTCAAAAAATGAAGAATCTAAAAGTAGGTAGGATAATCAAGGATCTAGGTCACTCCTGAAGATTACTTTTTCATCTTATTATCATTTAATCACTTTGCATAGATGCTTTCTAGGGCAATCATGTTTATGAATTATGGGATGTGTACTATGTAGGGAGGCTAGCTTTAGTAAACAGAAACATAAGCCACACAGCCAAGAAGAAGCTTTGCATAAAAGGCAAATCCCTATTTAGCATATATATCTATGTCTTATGCGTTGCAGTAGCAAAAATTACTACATTGTTGAATAATTAAAATTCAGATTTTACTGCACATCTTATATTTTATTTGGCACACCTATGGGAATGGGGTCAGGCTAGGAGCAGAAGGCACACAAAAGCAAACTATGTCTACATGTTAAGGAGATAGGTGGTTAGCACTGTTCGGTTTCTAAGATAGACTCGTCAATTCAGGAGTTGCAGAGACCTGAAGAGAGAGGCACGAGGAGGGACTGAATGAGAGCTGGATGCTATTGGAGTTTGCCAGAGTCCTTTGGAAAAGGGAGGAGGCGTGTCTAAGAGTGACTGGGAATCACACTACACTCAGAGCTTAAGGCTCGGTCACTGAAGTCGGTGCCACTAAGAGAGACTTATAGGAGCCTACAAAGGCAATTTGAGGCTATAATTTACATTTACCCAGTAGTTACATTAAAAATGGAAAATAAGATAAAACTCAGGCACCACTGGTTCCATTAAATATTTCTGAGTACTTTACAAAACTATTGTTTCACTATGTACTGCTTATAAAAATTATTGATGAAATAGCTTTAATTTTTGTACTACCAACTCAAATTCATATCATTTCATACTTTCAGGGCATTTTAATTGAGATCAGCCACCTTTCGAGTGACAAGTAGCTCATAGTCAGCTAGCAGATTGCTTAGTGCGTCCATAGCTCTGAAGAGTAAAGATCGACTCATAAGCTCTCCGCAGAGTCATGGGAAGGGAACGTGCTTCAGGTTAGCAATGCTGTATCCGCAATGAATGGGGACAGATGGAAGTGAGCATCTAGCAGGCGACTCCAATGGCACAGAGGGCTCGAAGAGGGCTTCCCACCCTTGACAGTGAACAGAAAGTGGTACTGCAGACAGAGGGGGTGTCTACTAATTGTGTAATTTATGTAAATTACTATTACTTCTTTGTGGGTAGAAGTCAATGAATACATAAGCTTTTCTGATGTCACCAAGAATGCCGTCCAAGTGGACAATGCCATAGATGCCAAATATTCTGAAGACACGGTAAGGATGTGTTGGGGAAAGCAGATATTCTGAAGACACGGTAAGGATGTGTTGGGGAAA
>NC_022019.1:29843081-29859991 GCF_000317375.1 Microtus ochrogaster
GGGGAAAGCAGATATTCTGAAGACACGGTAAGGATGTGTTGGGGAAAGCAGATGCTACCACTGCTTCTTTCTAATCTTTTCTTTTGTCCTCTGAGATTGCAACATCATTACATCATTTCTCCTTTCCTTTCCCTCCCTCAAGTTTTCTATACACTGCTCCTTGATCTTTTCCAAATTTGTGGCCTCTGTTTTTATTAAGGGTTTTTGTATCTGTGTGTGTATACAAACACACACACACACATATAAAATGGTCTTGATTTTCCTCATTATCTATTCAAAATCTATTGTATCATTTTATACATTCAGGGCATTTTAATCGAGATTAGCCACATATCAAGATAGCTGACTGCCAATGATCTTCACTTTAAGCATGATGGGTCTCCTCTCTCTCTCTCTCTCTCTCTCTCTCTCTCTCTCTCTCTCTCTCTCTCTTCCTACCTATCTACCTATCTCTCTCTCTATCTGTCTATCTGTCTATGTACAATATAGTTAATACATAAGTGCAGCCCACTCAGTCTGTACAACGCTACTTGTGTGTCTATTTTCAAGGTTGACCATTTGGCATGGCATGACCAACTGGTGTGACCACCACTTCTCAACAGAATGTCTTATTTTCACCCCAGCTCCAAAGCAAAACCCAGAAAAAGATATTTCTAATGGAACCAAACTGTCTTCGACCCCCTTTGGTTATGACAGCCTAAAGCACTGGCTTCTATTTCACCGGAATTTGTAAGCTGAGAAGAAAGACATTTCTGTGTAGTAAAGAAGCAGAGAGGGGCTACGTTGCTGCCACTGCCACAGACTCAGACATTCAGATATGTCCCCGGATCATTCCTTTCCACCAGAGAAATATTTCCCTGAGAACCCCCGGGGAGACAGGGCATCATCACAGTGCCTCCTGCACAAACCTTTTAATGAATGGGGCCTCTCGTCAGCCACGCTCCTGGATGTAAATATTCTCGAGGAGACGGCAGCATTGCAGAGCCTCTCCCATCCCTTATCACGTGGGATCTTTCTCCCCATAACTCCTAGGACATAGCAGCGTTGCCTTCGTTTTCTCAGACAGGAAACCTGTGGCTCTGAGAGGAGAAGTAAGTCATCTTAAAACACAGAGCTCGAGGGCTGGGTCAGATATAAAAGTCCCCTCCATTTATGACCAAGTTCTAATGCTTTGCCAAGCACACCACAGCAGAAAGGAGAGCAGCTGTAAGCTGGGGATTGGCTAAGCTTCTAGTTACAGGCAAAGAGAATACTCACGTCAGTTAGGATAGACACTAAGCACTCTACAGCAGATGATTCCTTAAATGTCAGGCCTGGACATAGATAAACATGGGTGTATAGCAGAAATAAATAGGAAGAGAACAACTTAGCACGTTTTCTCTAGAACTTGGTACTGCCTTAGAGGCAGTGAAGTCTCCATCAACAGCATAATACTGGCAGCAATATTTAAGTAATATTTATTATCTCTAGTAAAATGTTAAAGAATGAGAATAAATTAAAGAATTTTTAAATGTCAGTATAAAGATACAACTAATAAAAGACCAGTAAGTGAACATCCGTGGACCTGTGAGTGGTAACAGTATATTTCATCACTTTTTAAGACACCATCCCACCATGTGGCCCTTGCTGGTCAGAAACTCACTGTGTGGACTCACGGAAATCCTCTGAGTGGGGTTAAAGACGAAAGCTATCATGGCCAGTCAATATGTCTTATGCTTTATGTAGAAAAACGCTTCCACGGAAGGTATTTCGGATTATATATGAATGATACAACGTAAAGTAGGAAGCAGACGAAATTATTCCCATAGTGATTTGTTGAACAAATATATTTTAGCATATACATGATAGACAAAAATTCAACATGTATCAGATGTTCATGTTTATCTATTCTCATTAATTATTTTTGGGATAAAAATGTCAGATGAGGCATTCTGTTTGAAAATGTGCAGTGTGTAAACAAATGAATTATAACAACGAGAGACATTGGCGTGTAATGGATTTTGAATTGAGACTTGCTGGATATAAAATTCCTGGACCTCTCTTTTATAGCTGTGTGAATTAACATGACTGAGCTGACACAAAGTGGTTAAAATGGTAAATTGTGTGTTATATATTTTTCTTCATCACAGTGCAAAGAAATTAGGTATCAAGGTTAGAGGGGAATTGTCAGAGATTGGGTTATAAATCAAGTCACTGACAGGTAGGTGCCTGCCTCTCCCCCTAGAGTCTGTGTTCCTGGACCTCCCTTGCTCTCCTTCTCCTCTGGAGAGGGGAGGTACTCGCATCCCCAGTGACTCCTTCTGCCTTGCTATTCCTGGTGATTAAATGTACTGAGAGGAAAGGAGAGTCGCCCTTCTGTAAACAAGAAAACCAGACCAGGAAATCGCTGTCACTCAAAAGTGGTGCTAATATCAACAGCCTCTAAAAGCCCTGGCACAATTGACGGGGATCCAAGAAAGAAGTCCTCTATAGCTGGGTTCTCGACATGTATCTTGTGGCCCAAACCGGGCTCTATGTCAGATGCAGCAGCAAAGTCATAGTTATGAAGTAACAGTGAAGTCATTTTATGGTTGGGGCTCACCACAACCTAAGAACTGTATTGCAGGGCCACAGCATTAGGAAGGTTAAGAACCTTCCTAATATTATTAGCATATAGAGTCAGAAAAAAAAGTCAAATGTGATATCCATCAAGATTTTAATATGGATGGAAATTCTTGGTTAATGCTACTCTAGATCCCTTCATGGGGTCTCTGTTTCACAGCTATTCTGTGTGGGGTCCGGGAATGAACTAAAAAGAGCCAAGTGTTTCACCTACATAATGGCAAGCATATGGGTGGTTCAGAAACAAGTTGTGTATGTGGGATCCTGCATGTGCTTCCCGCTGTCGTTTTAGAGAACTTCAAGACAAGGTATGCAGGGAAATTAGCAGGGAAGTTGTCAGGCACATAGTTCCTTCAATACTAATAATATCTGTCAAATATATTGTCAGTCACTAGACCTTTTCCCTCAGTTAAGCAGACCTCTGTAAGATGAAACACAGGCAAGAAAGAGCATGGAAGGGCCTGAGCAGGCCCACAATCCTGACTCTCCCTTAAACAGATCCACAGACACCATGGACAGATGTCACATGGGTCTCTCGTAATTTGTCAGGTTGTTTCGTTCTTCAGTCAATGCAGGTGAAGCTGGGAATTGAGAAATGATTTTCTAAAGAGGAAGGGCAGAAGATTCTGCCGCAGTATGCTCCAGTTTGATTTCCTAAGAGGCAGGTGTTTAATCTTGCCGAAGCATGTTATTTAACTAATGAGAAAGCAAAAGATTTGACAGGACAATAAGACTAATTTTTTAAAAATGTCCTGACATGTTGCATTCATTTGGGGAATAAATCTCCAAAATGCTGCGTGATATAGTCAGTGTGCGTACCTTATGGGACTACACCCATAGAAATAAATTTATAGCCCCACGATCCTGAAAGCCGTCTGAAGCCCTTAGCGGTGCACAGGAATGCATGATGGCTGCAGTAAAATACATTTATCCCACAAGTGAGGGGAGAATTGATTACTCCAGAGATCTAAAGCCATAACTAATTCACAGATACACTTTCTTATGATGAAGATAAATATTCTGTGTCATTCGAATCCATAAAATATACTGTTTGTACAACAGACTCGTTGTAATAACTCACCTTAAATGTCTTATGGACATATTTTCCTGTGATTTCCAAACAAGAATCATCTGACATCCTTGATTTCAAAATAAGTTGGGAAATTAAAAATAATAAGCCGCACTAAGCTGCACTGTGGTGTTTGCCTCCGAAGCGGAGAAATACAATGTTGTGTCTGAGATGTAAATGCTCCCTTCTTGAGGTTTAGCAAGGAAATATTGTTTGTTCACACTTGCAGGTGTTTTTGCACTTTATGGCTCACATGGGGGAGAACGGGAGCCCACACATGGGCAGCTCTCTTCATAACTGAACAAATGAACAAACCCCTTGTGAGGTTCAGGTCCAAGTAAAGAACATTTCTCATTTCTCCTTTTCCACTGCATTAGTATGGTTGTGTCCAATGGAAACTTTTTATTATTATTGAACCGAGAAGATATCTGGCTACCTCAACAATTTCTTGAAAATTTCTTGAGCCTATTTCGAAAACTGTCCTTTGGCTTTTTAGTAATTAGTTACTGGGAAATTTAAGTATGTAATGCATGCCTTTGACTTAAGGTATTTGTGAAAGCATTTTGATAAACCATTTTTAGTTGTAAATTAGTGGGAATTTCCCTCCCCGATGTTGTAGAACATATCTAAGTGCCTTCTGTGCTGTGTTCAGTGTTGGTTATTAAAAATACATTGAATAGAAGTATGAACTGAAATGCTGCGGTTAGCCTGCTGCTGGCACTGTTTTAGGCTTTGCCATCTCGTAGACTGTGAGCACGAATTAGGACCTCTGATACCTGAAGAAGTCCATTGATATCAGTGGTCCATTCTGTGTGTGTGCTCATGTTCATGTATGTGTATATTGTGAGCACAGACATGTGAAGGACAGAGGTTGGCACTGCGTGTTTTCCTCAATCACTCCCCACTTATTTATATTTGGGGGAAAAGACTATCAGTAAACCTAGATCTTGCCAGCTTAGCAGAACAGGCTGGCCAAGAATCTCTAGAGATTCTCATAGGATAAGCACGGTGCCAACTGAGCTTCTTGCCAGACGCCAGTGCTCCATTTTAACAGAGGAAGGCATTCAGACTAAAGAGGTCCAGTGACCCAGGGTTAGACAAGTAATCCAACACGAACTAATGGGACTTTTAACCTTGTTTATTTGGAGAGAGTGGGAAAAGAAAAGGAAAAATTATGCAGGCTATGTGAAATGTTTACATATTTCAAGTTTCAGTGTTTAATTCATTACTCTCAAGGGACAGAAATACCATTTTATTTTCATACAAACAAGCCAAGAATTATAATGTGGAAGACTGGAGTCTTAAGCACTGAATTCTCCTTGGCCACATTGTAACCAATGTGTAACCAATGTAACAAGGATCCTCCTAACCGAAGCTGGCGGTTAGCCCTCAGCACTTTGTCAGTCTGTGCCTAAAGAGGAACGGCTGTGGATCTTCATGTCCGTCTACCCTTAAAGTGGAAAGCTTGGGTGGTTGTTCTCAGTCAGGTATGCTTTGGATTCTGAATAATGGAAGTGAATCCCTTGCTTTTATCCGACGGCTGCAGTCTAGTCCAGGGTAGAGCTGGTGAATTTATTTCTCTGAATTGGTAGGTGATGAGATGGGATGGAACCTGGACGGGTCAGTCAGCTTTCTTTTGCTGTCACGCATTTCTGTTACAGCAGAATTAGAAAGAGGAACGGTTCACTCCGGCCTCCAGTTTGGAGATTCTAGTCCACGACGGGTGAGTTCTGTAGTTGTCCTGCCTCAAGGTGCTGCGGAATGAGTGGGAGAGCAAAAACAAAACAAAAACCAACAACAAACGACTCTCAAAGAGAGAACCAGTGTACCACAGTGCCCTTAGTTTCTCAGGCGCAGATCATCTGTAGTGGGAAGGTCACCCTCTATGCTCCACCTCATAAACGTTCTGCCACTCCCCAAAAGCACCTGCCCAGGAGCCTATAACACAGGAGCATGATGAGCAACACTCAGCATCTTAACTGTAGCATGGGTAATTTCTTCGAGAATTGTTTAAAGACGGGGTCTTGCTACATAGAGTAGGCTGACCGCAAAAGACGTGATCTTGCTACATAGAGTAGGCTGACCACAAACACACGATCATGCTGCCTCAGCCCCTTTAGTGCCCAGATAAAAGGGGTGTACTGTCATCTGTCACTCCTGTCTCTGACTTCTTTCTTTCCTACCTTTGGTATCATCCTTTGTTTATAGCAGTGACTGTCTTGTAACCAGTTATTACGTAAATCTATCATCCCTTTTAGTATTGGAAGGACTTTTCCGCAGAGCACCAGCTTCTCTCACCATAATGACGTTACGATGGGGAAGATTCACGGGAATATTTTAGTGGGTAGCTTGAAATATTTGCAAGAGGCATATCTTAATACACAGCTGCTGAACAGTAGATACTGGCTAAGGCTACTGTTTCCTCATGAATCCCAAAGCCTGACTCTGAGCCAGGCTTCCGGGTATCCATTCCCACCATCCTCTTCTTCTTCCTCTTGCTTTCCTCTGTCCGTGCCCACACAGCTCTGCACCTTTCCCTGCTGGCCATTTATCAAAACCTCCATCTCACACTCCACCTTTATCTGTTTCCAGTTCAAAGGGAGCATGTCTAGATCTGGCCCCATTCCCATGGGAGGGCCTATAAGCTCAGGGGAGATGCAGCTCCACACTGCAAACAGCAGAAAACGGTATGTGCCAGGAAGGCCACAGAACAGATTGGAGACATCAACAGAAGTCTTTTGTCATGTTGGCCTGCAAAACGAAGCTACCCCGCGTGTCATGATGTGGCCTGATGTCTGCGGACAGACCCTGCCCGCCTCCACTCTTGTCTTTATGTCATCTCGCGCAATTTCCCCTCGGGAAGAGCGCAGTTCAGCATGTCATTTTGGCTTGCACGGAGCTCTAATATATTAAACAAATAATAAATGTGGTAGTGGCGCACATAAGCTTCAAACGTTCCCGGTGTAGGAAGGTCTCCTATGAATAGGTAATTGTGTTCACCCATAATAACTGTGTTCAGTGCACTGCGGGGAAAGATTGCTTTCTAAAGTTTGAGCCGATGATTAATGTATCTGTGGATAAAAAAGTAATAATGAAAGGTGAGGCCTGAATGCTTCCCCAGGAGCTATCTGTAAAATGCAAATGTTTGTCAATTAAATGCATCTTAGTCACCAATATTCACATACTAGGGAACAAGAGCAGCAGTCAAATATTTCTCATCATTCATCATGTGTATGAATGTAAAATAGAAAGCTTAGAGAAAAATACAAATACTGCCCTTAAACTTGAACATACACAAAACTAGAGTCTGGCTGTCTCCATCTGTTGATGGAAGAATACTCGGATTAAAATGAGCTTTAATGAGGTAAATAATTTTCTGCAAAGAGTATTGGAAATGTACATTTAAAATATTCTGAAATAAATAAGCCTTGTGCATGCACTGTACTGCAATCATGCAGCTATCAGACTCCATGCTTCATTCATTTATGTTTGCAGTATGAACTAATGAGACGGACTAAACCTGTCTTTTGACACCATCCCTTCTGCTTCTTTTCGGTCACTGTCGATTTTTTTGTTTTTCAGTACATGGTCCAGGCAGGCAGGCAGGCAGGACACTGCCAGGGTTATGTTTTGGTGGGAAGAACACGTGTTACTCCCGAGAGTGCCAAGTGAGTCAGATTAACCAGTTTTTTACCCGTGTATTCCTTGGGCATAACCATTCTCTTGGCACCCAGTACTCTGTCTGTGTACAGTGCTCTGGGTGCCTGCCGTTAAGGTGACCGTCTGGAAAGGGTGAGGATTGACAGCTTGGACATCCCAGGAAGGGAGGGTAACTAGCCCAGGAAGTGTGAGTTGTTGCTAAGAGAACAATTTCAAGGGATGGGAAGCACAATATTGGTACCCTGTGGCCATCCTTCCAGACAAAACAATTGTGAGGACCATGAGTGAGTGGGAAAGGCAGTCTAACCAAAACCTGTATCCAGAGAATACCTGACATTAGAAACTGTCCCTGGCTTCCAAAATCTTATAGGAGGAGGCTCAGTGAATTTCTTCTGGCCTGCTTTCATAGTTTTCTTGTGATCTTCATTTGGGGATCAAATGAAGGTTTTTTTTTTTTCTACAGTCTATATCCGACTCTATTCTTTCTAGATAAGTAACTTTAGGTAATGCATTTTACCAAAACATTTTATAATTTCCCACCTACATGATGGATTTCCAAATGAGTTCCAATTTCCAATGCTGTTTCGAGAATTGTATTTACAAAGCCATAAAATTTTAGTGATTGAAATTGTGTGTGTGTGTGTGTGTGTGTGTGTGTGTGTGTGTGTGTGTTCATACATGTGAAGGCTTGCCTGTGAATGGTAGTCTAGCTGCTTGACTCACTGACTCACTGACTTCCCATCCTGTAGCTGGCAGAACCTTTGTTGTCCTGGAATTTTCTCTTTCAAAGGTGATGAGCAGTACTATATTTTCCCCTTTCTTTAAATGACATTTCCTCTCTGACCATGACACCCCAAACTCGAAGTTGCTTGACCATATGTCAAGTTTTGTCTTCCTTTTGGGAAGTCTTGTAGGATGATTAAGATGATCATTGACGGTCTGTGTAAAATATGTGTAAAATACCCAGTGTATGTGAGTTGGAGGCATTTTCTTCCTGGCCACGAACAGCCCCCAGCCATCATTTCCCCCAAGTAAGTCTGTAACAACAGTCTTCTTAGTACTTTTCCCATTGGTATTATTATCTTGAGCCTAATCACGAACTGATTCATCTTCTGGTCCTCACTGTATGATAAACTTTGAAAGTGAGCATCTGGGTTTAAATTTTCAATTGCTCTTTGACTCTCTAGTTCAAGGGCAATGGACATGAAATGAATACTTATAAAGCATGATGTGACAGACAGTATCACACCTCACAAACATTATAAAGAAGAAAAATATCATTTTAACGTATTTGTCTTACATAAACAAAAACAAGGTTACTATTTTCTGGAAATGCACCCTGCTATTCCATTACATGATTTCTCTTAAACATTGTTATAACCTATAAATCATAATGCTTGTATGTTATAAACAAAATATTAGTCAGATTTCTGATAAAAAGAATTTGAAGCCCAGACTGGCTTAGCATATTTTCATAGCTTGTATTTACTTTTGCTGAAATAATTGAATTTGTAACAATTATAAAGCAAGCCAGATCTCTTTAGTGACGGGCATCGATTGCTACACTGCAGACGCTCTCTCTCATTAAAAATAAAGTGTTGTAGTCCTTGTGGCTCCTTGGGCAGACCTCAGTGCCTTCGGTGCAATAGCCATGCATCTAATGGGTGTATCAGGCTCTCACGGAAGCCCCAGCTGTAACATAATCATTTGCAAAGCTTTCAAAAGTTAATTACCTTGTATAACACAGACAGAAACAAATGTCTCTGCACTCTGGCAAAAAGGAAGTTGGGACTGAGAAGCAGGTGCCTCTTTTCGGACAGCTCCTCGTCTGGTTGGCTTTTCTTTGTGATCAAGAAACTAATGAGGGGAACATATAGAATTATTGCCGTTAGCGTGGCACATGCGTGAGAACTCATGGAGTAACTGTCAGGGAACCTAACAGAGATAAGGAGTTTAAGGGGGGTTTGGTTAGAGAGGATTCCTGAGCGGGCAGCAAGCACTTTGGCTTACAAAGGTGGATTTGGCTTATTTCAGTACATGGTAGGTAGAATCAAGAAAAGTGTGAGCTAGAAACAAGAGAACAAAGAAAAATATCTTAAGGAAAATAGAATGGTTAGAAATTTTAACCATTCAACAGACAGTGTCCCTCTCTGGTCATTCTTGAACACTCTTGGGCACATGCATCTCTCCACAGATTAACAGCAACTCTGGTCCCTACTTTCCAGATTCAGCTCCTGCCTCTTACCATGTGCCTCTCTTATGGGTTTATGGGTATTCTTTCTGTGACAAGGAACTAATCCTCTGAAAGTGCCTTTTTCAGCCTGTTCTCCCCTTTTTATTTATTTTATTTATTTGAGGCAGGACCTGCAGTGTAGCTCAGCTAAGCGTCCATCAAGCTCACATTTCTCCTGTCTGGTGCTCCTGAGCGTGGAGCTTGAGGCATTCACCAACACACCTGGCCATCTTTATATCCTTGCGCATGTTCCTCTGTTGCCCCGACTCTGTTCACATGGATCAGTCGATATGTCCTTCCTTCTGTGAAACTTGGCTGACGTTTGAGCAGCAATGAGTTACCTCTCCCTTCCTCTCCCTTACGTATTGTGTAGCCTGCATCCGTCAATACAGCTTTCTAGTAGAATCTGCTGTATGAGTCTGTTTATGTGATACTCTCTAGACTTACATTCTTAAGGACCTCCCTTCATCTTCAGACTGAAAAAAAAAAAAAACAGCTGGGGTCCAGCACATGCTAGCTACTCAGGAACTGCTGTTTCATTAAAAAAAAAAATTAAGATAACATTTTCACCGACCTCGGGAACTTATACTCATATTCTCCCATTATGTCAATCAAGATTTACCTAAGAAGAGATGCAAGAGCATGCAGCTGCTATCATCACTCAACACATCCGTGGGCTTCCTCTTTCCAAGAAATATAAATACTATGAAGAAAATATTTTATTTGTATTTATGAAACACTTTGTTGGTTTAAGATAACTGTCACATGCACCAGATGTGTATTGTAACTTTTAGATAGAATTGAAGTGTTGATGGAGACATTCCTAATTCCTTCTTTCTCAAGTGAAGGCAAAGGAACTCTACTAAGGGACTCTAAAGGAATTTAAAGGGATGTTATTTAAAAAAAAAATGCATGAGATCCAAATAAATTCCTGGAGTTATATTAATTGATGAACATACAAAATTACATATTTTATGATATGAAATATTGCATGTTATAACTGAAGTACCATCCTTCAAGTTTACAAAAGGAACCCAGCACCTTCTCCTAGCGTTTTAAAATGATCTAATGCAGCAGGCCCCTCTGCAATGTGGCACTGTGGCTGATCATTGTGTTTCTCACGAGTTCTTCCTGACCAAGATGCATCAAATCATCATTGCCGGCTTACTCCCTTTGAACTCCCTAAAGTGTTTGCTGCACGCTTTGGCTCCAAGTTTCCTCTCTATAGCATCATCGTAAACCCCAAAAGGCAGTGACAGGAACATTGCGTATCCTTTTCTTTTAGAACGTACTCCCGGGCTTTCTTCACTGTCTCTGTGTATTTTCACGGTGCTGTTTTCCCGTTAAGTGTTGGTGCCACCGTAAGTATGACTGGCATGTCCTTTCTGTGGCTCTGGAGCGTCATGGATGATACCCTTCTAGAGCTGACAGTCTTCTTATTAAACTTGTCATTTCCTTTTTCTGTCTGGAGATACAGATCACTGAGAGAATAGACTTTTCTCTTTTTTCCCCTTTAAAAAAAAATCAACAGCTACTGATACTTAATTTTCCCCGATGGCAGCACACGCAGAAATCGGCTGCAATGCTCGGCTAGCTCATCCTGGCATCGGTGGCTGGAGCTTGGAATGGTAATTGGTTGACCCACTCTCACAGGGTTTGATCAGATGCTTAATTCTCTCCGGCAATTCTGAACTTGTCACACAGCGGTTCTCTTCATTTGTTCTAAGAAAGGTAATATTTTCACATAATTTCATTAGCAACATCCACTCAGGCACTGGGATACTCACACCCGTCTCCAGGAAAGTCCAAAGACCAGGTGTCCTGAGAAGCAGCTCGCTGCTTCAAGTCTCTTTAAGGTCGCCATAGATTCCATGGGACAGCCTTTCTTTCCGTAAATGTCAGCTGCTGTTGGTGTGTGTTTTTAAAACGCACACCTGGGAACTCTAACTCCTACATTAGATACAGAGATGTGTTTCAAGTTTTAGGGAGAAGAAAAAATATCGAGTGAACTTTGACCCATTTCACAGCTCATCATTACTTTCTATTTTTGTAAGACAAGTGGAGTTCCATTTCTGTAACTTCTCTGTGACCCCTCCATCCTTCCTCCCTAGAACATGTCTCATATATGACTTTAAACATGCACGCACCTGGTATACTGTTCAGTGCTGTGCCATTTCCGTGTTAGCGAGGACAATAAGCTCTCCAAAATTTATACTTTTGTTTACTGTAAGTTGAAATCAAGCTAATAAAATCCTTCAGATGTGAATAAAAGAGGTTGGTGATGGATCGCTAGTAAAATGTTCAAACCCAGTCAGCTGGAGAGGAGGGTGCTTTCAGAGCTGTGACCTAATCACACTTGTGCAGAGCAGACTATACCCGGGAGGAGAGACCTCAGCTCACAGCTTAGGCTTTTACTCCAACTTGACAAAAACATTGAAAGCACCTTTGCACCTCCACTGTGCAAGTGAAAAACTATAGCAAAGGGTGCATAGCCAGGTTTGGGTGCTATGATTTGCAGAACCAGGTCTGCGGTCTTTTCCTTGAGAAAGGTTCTTGTGTATAGAAACCTCAAAGATAGAAGTTATATCTTCCAAAGATTTGACAAGAGTTTACCACAGAAGGAACATAGCACCCAAGAGTAGAAAAGCTAAACAAATGTAGACAGGCTTGCTTCTAAGAGGCAGCCACTGGAAAATAGGAAAGGAAAATTCAACCCGAATTATTAGATATTAACTTTGAGGTGGAAAGGTTCTGTCTGTAAGGATACAGAATTTTATCATTTGAGAAGTTGCAATATGAGATGGGGCAGAGGGTAAACTCTTTCCTTGGGGGTTCCATTCAAGGTTAAGTGGTGGCATCCAAAGACTAACTAGCCATGCTATCACTGAGCCATATTACCATAGCCCTGTCTGAGCTGTGTGTAACTCGGCTGAGGAACACAAGGTCAAGAACGAAATGATTTTGAAAAAAGAAAGCACTAACTATTGAGTACTTATGAGTGCCAGGCAGAATGCTTTCCTAGGTAGCAATCTTAAATTTAATACTATTCTTTTCCTATGTCATAGATTTAGCTAATGGGGAGTGTTGGGTTACTAAGAATCATATAGTTAGTAAATGGCCAGTTGAGAACCAATCTGGCTTGATTCTGGGCCATCCACAAGTCCATGGTTGAGCATGTGCTCAGAGCCAACTAGTTCAAGTCTAGGTACTGTTGGGAATATTTTATCTGATTTCAATTGAGAAAATAGAAAGCTGACAAGTACTCTCTAAGGAAACCAGGCCATGGTTTATGGGATGACATCACTTCTTTGAAGGATGAACTTCATCCACTCCATATACTTAGGCAGCTAGGACCATACATTTTAATCGAGTCCTTTGGCTGCACAGGGCCTCCAGGGGGCCGTTTAGCTATCTCCTTTTTGCACCTGATGGATTTGTAAAGATTTTAAACACACTGGTAATGAGGTTTATGTCGGAGGGAAGGGGTCAGAGCTTTCGTACTACTATATGGGTTGAACTCTTAGGAAACAGATGGTCCCGGAAGAACTTCTGAAATAAAAAGAATATAAATCTCCTCTGACAGGAAGGGCCTGCCTCTTCTGTAGTTCATTTGACATTATTTCTCTGCCACTGAGTCAATCAGGTGTTCATTTTTCTTTTTTGCCAAAATGTGTCATCATTGAGAACAGACTCATCCACTCCCCAAATGAATGAGACACAAAGAGAATTTGACATTCTGTAACTTGAAATATAAATTGCCTAGAATGCATAATGTTTATTAGAGGAAAAATAAGGATCTGGTCACTGGAATTCTTAATTTCAACCAAAATCTACCAATTTTTCTATAAGACAACTTGATTCAAAGTATTCACACTGTTTTCTATTTTTCTAACAAAGACGTCTCAACTGTTTATCTTGTAATCTCCACATTATAAATAATACTTTGGTAAATAAAATTTATTATTACTTTAGGAAAAGAGTTCAATTATTAATAGTTTCCTAAGGTGATTGTTTTGCCCTAATTTAATTTTATTGTTTATTTCCTAATGAAGGCCCTGTGTTTGATACTTGACTGTCTCATTATAGCACTGTTAAGACTTAATGCTTAGAAACCCAAGAGCTCTAAGGTTAATGAGAGCAGGTAAGCTAATTATTAACAAGTACTTACTAGCCCTAAATCCTTTAGTAATCAATTTTCAAATTGAATGTTTTTTTTCTTTCCATTACTTAATTTTTTTTATTTTTTTTTTATTGAGAAAAGGAAAAAAAAAGTATCCGCCTCCTCCAAGCCCCCCACCTCCCTCCCCTTCCTCCCACTCCTCTCTCCCTCCCTCTCCAGTCCAAAGAGCAGTCAGGGTTCCCTGCCCTGTGGAAAGTCCAAGGTCCACTCCCCTCCGTCCATGTCTAGGAAGGTGAGCATCCAAACTGGCTAGGCTCCCACAAAGGCAGCACATTACGTAGGATCAAAACCCCGTGCCATTGTCCTTAGCTTCTCATCAGTCCTCATTGTTCCCATGTTCAGAGAGACCCGTTATATCCCATGCTTTTTCCGTCACAGTCCAGCTGGCCTTGGTGAGCTCCCAATAGATCAGCCCCACTGTCTCAGTGGGTGGGTGCACCCTTCATGGTCCCGACTTTCTTGCTCATGTTCTCCCTCCTTCTGCTCCTCATTGGGACCTTGGGAGCTCAGTCCAGTGCTCCAGCGTGGGTCTCTGTCTCTATCTCCATCCATCACCAGATGAAGGTTCTATGGTGATATGCAAGATATTCGTCAGTATTGCTATAGGATAGGGTTTCAGGTTCCCTATCCTCAGCTGCCCAAGGGACTAACTTGGGACATCACCATGGGCTCCTGGGAGCCACTCTAGGGTCAAGTCTCTTGCCAACCCTAAGGTGGCTCCCTTAACTAAGATTGTGCTTCCGTGCTCCCCTATCCAACCTTCCTTTATCCCAATCTTCCTGAATGTTTTAATACATTATGTTTACAGGAGGGGAGGAGAGAAATAATTAATTGAATAGATAATAACTATGGCATGCTGGGTACTACGTACATCTTAACTGATTTAGTCTGCATAAGAACACTGTCCATTATATTAATGCTAACGAATGGCTACTGCTTTACACAGCAAGACTTGGGGAAGATTCTGCTAAGACGGTGGTGACTGAGACTGGTTTCTTTCTTATACAATATATCATGATTAGAGTTTTGCCTCCTTCTATTCCCCCCTATTCCCTCCAAATCACTCCCTTTCGGTCTCTCATTAGAAACAAACAAACAAACAAAAACCAGCTGCCAAGAGATAGCAACCAAACACAAAATAAAACATAAGATGAAAGAAAAGCAGTCATATCAAAGTTGGTCACAGCAGCTCGAGAGGAGGCGAAGAGTCCCAAGAGCAGCTACAAGAGTCAGAGACTCACTTCTCACAGTCAAGAGCTCCATAGAAAATACTAAGCTAATAGCTGTAGCATATATGCAGAGGACCTGGCGTAGACCCTGGTAGGCTCTGCTCTTGCTGGCTTTTAAGTTTAATCTATTTTCAATAGATTAAAACAAGCAACCAACCAAACAAAGAAAACTGAATAAGCCCTATCAGTAATGTGCCAGAATGTCCAGAGCGTTGGAATGGGACAGAGAAGTCTGCATACTAATGTTTTAGTCTGAGTCTTGACCTCACTTCAACCTGGAACCCATGTACATTAAGAGATAAGCAGCCTTTGTGGTTCATAAATACAGCCCAGGCAGGGCCCAGGTGTCTTCACCATACAGTCATTCTGAGGCATAGGTAAGGATTTCACGGATGACCATTTTTTCATGCTAATCTCTTAAACAAGTATACCTTGAACACGAAAATCTTCACACACACCTCTGTGTCTGTATACTGAAGTGTGGGGTGAGCTCTTTGCTGTGCTCTCTTTCTTGGATGATTCTCTGGCTACAGTAGCTTGGACACTGCCTTGAAGGATGTGTGAGGGATGAAGGTAGAAAGTAAAGGGAGGGGTGGTTTTCAAACAGCCATTGCTCTGGCATTCGGCCCCCCAGATTAAGCAAGCATATGAAGCAAGTTTTTGGCAGACTTCAAGGTACTAGCATAATGAGTTCTTTTTTATTATCGTTGTTTTAATGAAAATGAGACATACTTTTTTTTTAATCCAATAGAATACTATGCTTCCAATCCTCAAGATTACTTTGCTTCAGAGTATTTCAATTATTCTTGCACTACTGTAAGAGACAGCTACGGTAATGTCTTATTAAATCTTATTAACGTCTTATTAATTCTAGTAGCCAATGTTCCTGACTTGATATTGACACAGGTGCCCAAGCTTGTGCCTGACAAAGCTGCTCCCTGCCCACTGATGGTCTGTAATGGGAAGAACAATGACTCATTACGCACTTTACCTGGCTAACTCTGCTCTTACCACCAGGCACATAGTGCGGCTTGGCGACAGGAACCCCAGCTTCATTACAATTCCAAAGGCACTGGATTCTGAATAATGATTCTATGTCATTAACAAGTGGGAAATCCCAGGCCATTGTTGGAGCACGCGAATAATATCTAGGGTGGATGTTTTTGCTGGCTTTGATTGTTATTGAAGAAAAATACACCTGTAATTTCCACCCCTTGTCTTAATTACCACGTGCAGTGTAAGGCTTTAAATACAATTACCTAAATCACATGTATTCATGAAGCATCATGGGAGGAAGCAACAAAGGTCACTAAGGTCACCCTGATCTGTGTACGTCATTCTTCACCTAAAACATGTTTAGTCAGCATGCAGTCTTTGCCAGGTCCAGTCTCTGGCCCCACTGATAGAAAGAGGATCAGGAAGGAGGTAAAGAAAGGAAGCTAAACTTGAACCTCAGGAGGTACCTGGAGAGCAGCATGTCCGAGCCAGCATGTACACACTGGATGCCCCCCTTGTAGGCTGCCTTTCTATTTCATTACTGTTATTCATGGGAAAAGGAATAGCAGAAATACATCCAAGGCTGCTGAAATGGCCCGGTTGTTACAGTGCAGCATGAGTGAAGACACGGACTCCATCCCCCCAAACCGTGACAAAGCCCGGCACAGTGCTATACTCTTGTAGTCCGGGTTGAAGTGGCTAAAGGGGGATCCCTGTCCTGACATGCTAGCCACCCTAATTTGGCATTTTCTTGGCTCAGAAAGAGACCCTGTCTCCAAAACCAAGACAGATGACATCTGAGGAACAAGGCTAGAGGTTGATCTCTCGTCTTCACATGCAACCCCACGGATATAGGCACTTAGATGTGCAAGTGCTCATAAGTATGTGTGTGGACAGAAGCACTTGTGCGCACACACACACACACACACACACACACACACA
>NC_022019.1:29861101-29868687 GCF_000317375.1 Microtus ochrogaster
TTCCTTCCCTCCCTCCCTCCCTCCCTCCTTCCTTCCTTCCTTCCTTCCTTCCTTCCTTCCTTCCTTTCTTTCTTTTTTCTAGTTTTGCTTTTTGCGTCTCTGTCCACAAAAACTCACATGTTCTTGTTTAACCAAAATTTCCACTTCCTTTTAAAACTGTTTCTCCCTTCGTTGACTTCAGCTACTTTATCAAGATAGTTCAAAGTCTTGCCTTGGTTTCCTTCCCATGATCAGAGGATTCCCGGCTCTGTGGGAAGTTCAGTCACCCTTGTGTGGTCCTTAGGAATAGGCCAAAGAAATGCTTCCATCCACAACTTCACTGCTTCAGATGGCTTCTCTGGACAGACAAGGACTTCTCAGCTAAAGATCCACTGGTGTCCACTGATGGATGTCTATCAGCATCAAGAGCTGACCTTCTGACCTAGATATTCACACTCTTAGTGGACATCTATGTACACATGTACGTTCATATATGTGTGCATACATGTATATATAATCAGAGTCATTTTAAACACTCCTGCACATATTCTCGCTTATTCAGTAGTATCCCTGAGCTCTTACTTTATGACTGAAACTGATACCAATCTGTGAAGGGAGTGGTTTAATGAAGAAAACAAAACCTGAGTTCCACTGGTGTCCCCATATTCTGGTGACAAATAATGAACAGTGAAGTCACTCCTTCTTGGGACACTTGGAGTTAAGAACTAAGAAGGAAAAAAAAGGCAGAAAAGGAACCAGAAAAAAACAAAAAAACAGAAGAAGGGAAAGGAGAACTTGCTCTTTTGAAGAACTTGGTCAGGGAAAACTTCAGTTAAGCAGATGCCTGTGCAAGGTAGAGGACTAAGACAACGTGCATCATAGACAGGAGAGCCAGGAGGTAGGGGATGAAGACAATGTGCATCATAGACAGGAGAGCCAGGAGGTAGGGGACGAAGACAACGTGCATCGTAGACAGGGGAGCCAGCAGGTGCAAACCCCTGAGGCAGCCCTATATGTGGACTTTCTAGACTCAGAAGGGATAATTCTTCCAAAATATTTGACTCTGTAGAGAAGATGAGTAGAAGAGCGCCACTTAGCTAGACAATATCGCAAGTAATGCATCCTAGAAGTGTGCCATAGATCAGTCCTTACATGGATCCCAGTGTGGCTAGAAGTGTGGATCAATACAGTAGAAGATGAGGTTGGTTGTGACGTAGGATCTGATGGCTTTGGAAGCATGGGAGTAAGGGCTTTGCCTTACAAGGGTGAATATCATTGGTTGCTTTATTACTGGAGAGAAATACTCCTGTGATCTGTCTTCTACCATGGTCTTCATTGACCACCAGCTCTAGGGGATGCGGATGCTGCAGGCTTGCTTTGGCTTTTAGCATTTACCCACTACTGCCGTGGAAGTCATCTTACTTGGGAACCAGTGCAAGCATGGCACACTAGGAAAACACCCACCCATGAAAGATAACAGATCGATGGCTTGGGAAGTGAAGGCTGACACATAGCTTGGTAATATTAGTCCCCTTTGCTTTAAATACAGCTGTAAGTTATTGTCGCTTAAAATTCAAGAAAGGCTGTGTTTAATGAGCTTGCAGGTTTCCAAATGCAGCTCCTCTAAACCAGTAGAAACTGGATCCAGCACACCAATGTTCTTTTCTGAACAAGGGTTTATAGACAGTAGATTGTCCCATTCTTCCGAGTTCCAGAGCACCGTGACATTCTACAGAGAGAGATGATAGGTGGTCAAAGGCAGATGCAGAAGACCCGTTAGAGGGTATTGTCAGAAGCCCTGGGGGCTCAGTGCGGAATTCTGCATAGTCCCTGTCCCCGGCTTTACTTCCCCTTCTATGAACCTCGAAGCATCCTTGAGTGAGGCTGTCTCAGTCCTTTACCATAATTCCTGTATTCTAAGATGCCAAGTCACTTCTCAAGGATTTTCTAAATTCAGGATGAAGTTGGGAAGTATCTCAAAACTGACTGTGTGTATTTTATAAAGAGAGTCTCCTTTTCCATAAAAAAGCTGGTGAGAAACAGATGTGGGCCGAGCAATTAAAAGCAATTGAGAACATTTCATGGTTGTGAAAGCGTTCTGTTTGACTCAGAACTGATCACAATATCCTAGCATTTGTGCCCCACAACTGAGTAACACTGGCCCTGGATCTGAAGTCTAAATGAATGTTAGAAGTGAAGAAATTTGAATAGAGAATGTAAATACTGGTGTGGAAGACCAGTGACTCAAGCATGCGGGCAAACTAGGGCGTTCTCTGATTAAAAAACAGACAAGCATCTAAGGGTGTGATTTGAGGTGTGCTGTCTCCCAGCTCCACCAGCTTGAAGGGATATACATTCCTGAAAGTTCGGTCCTGTTGATTACATTGTTGTCTCTAGGTGCTCTCCTGTCATATGTCTGAAAGTGACGAGAAGGCACAGCACACAGGCAACGTTACAATTGAGGGAAGAACAATCCTGGGGAACAAGAGACACAAAATGCCAACAGAGTCTGAGCTGGGCACGGGCCTAGGACAGAGAGTTCTAATGCCGAGGGATTCTTTGCCCTGTTTATTTAGCAGGTTCCTTGACTTCTGCACGTCAACACTGTGGTGTGTCATCAAGGTGCCCTCTTCCAACCCTCCCATGCCCTTCTGCAAGCAGCGTCTGCTCCTATGGCTGTGCAGTCATCCTAAGATGAACTCACATGTGCCTGGCAGAGAAACACATATGGAGCCTCCCTTTTTTCTCTTCATCTGCGGATTATTACTGTATGTTATGCCATCACGTATTAGTCTCGATGTCACGTCTAAATCTCAGTTTATTAAAGAATTCCAGGCACAAAATGAAAGCATTTTAACTATAATTATCCATTTTAAAAAGAAGGTTCATTTTTATATGTGATCAGGATAACTTAATATGAATACTGTGGATATTGGATAGCTATTGTCCTGAAATCAGGACATTTATTTAGCAATTTATTATCTGTTAGGCGTCATCAGTGTGGAGGAGAAGGCACATGACTGCAAACCCAAACAAGACATGAACACAGATATTTATGAAGATCCAGTTACTGGTTAATCATCTAAGTGAGTTATTTTAGGTTAGCATTACTTTTTTTCATTTACTCTTCTTAAAATGAAGCCATGACCCTTGTACACCTGATCTCTATGAAGCCCCAGTCAAATCAATATTAGTCTCATTCAATATTTTCCAAATCATGAGTTGTATCAGGAGCCCTTTTCATTTAGCACAAGTTTTCATTCAGAGAAATACAGCGAATGTGTCTTGATTAAACAATCTTAAAACCACTAGTATGTATCATGGAACACCCTGGAAGACAATCCCCTTGTGTTGCTTAGAGGCAGAAGAACTGTTCCAATGATTCTCCTCACGAAATTTCTATAAGACCATTAATGGAAAACATTTCCATTATTTCCAGTAAGTGTAAAATTCAAAGGCTATTATTTTCATTATTAACTAAAATACAAATGATTTTTAAAAATATTGCTATGTGATTTGTTTCCCTGGACCTTTTGCAGGTTTTCGCACTCTACCCTCAATAAAGGCTCATTTAATTCCATTTTACAAATGAGACATTCAGATTGCTCACCCTGCGTATAAGTCATGTCTAACTGCTGGTCCAGTCTGCGCCGTGTTCCAGACTCTGGGAACTGTTGACATTTACTCTGCGCTTTAAAGTGTGTAATATAAATAACGGCCTCCCTGAGGTGTGTTAGGTTTGGCAGTGCCCGCAGTTGGTAATTGGATTGGATGGCCAGTCTGAAAGCACCAGTCTGTTGGCCAACTTTCCTGTTTGACCAGGGAGTCTTTACTGGGCAGTTCTGCCATGGGAGAGGAGGGAGAAATGGATGAAACCACTCTGCTGGATTAAACCTGAAATGCTATTTGGAGAAAAAAAATGTTCCTGGGCTGAACTCAAGTCCTTTCATTCACGACTCTACACACGTCGTAAATCAGCCAGAAGAGAGCTATTTCCATATTTTAAATTGCTGCAAAAATCTCTCCAACTTCCTCATTTTGCAGATAAAGCCTCAATATTATGTGAAGCTGTATATGTGGAATTTCAATGCCCACTGTGGGAATGGCGCTGACTCACATGGTGGGTTGTTGACGCTCTTCGAATGTACAACCAGAGCCTAGTTTGTAGCAGGATATGCTCGTGTCTGTAGTTGTTTATTACTGAAATACTTCCAAAGTTCTGCTGTCTTACAAGTAAAGGACCCCTGTGGCTGTTGAATAATGTATTGGTCCTAGCTACTATCTAGCCTGGAAGTTCAAAACCTGTCTAAAATGGCTTCTCATAACATTTTAGCCATCCTAGTACATAATTTGTATTACAAACTTAATGAATCTTTCAAAGTATTGAAAGCTAGGATTTAAAAATAAAATCATGAGACCAGACAGCAAATATTCCAATACCATTTTATAAAAACATAAGTGTTTTTGAAAACATTAAATGTATTAAAATAAATATATGAGCAATGAAATCCTGAAATGAAGTCTGAGCATTCATGAATGTGTGGACATGTTGCATGTTAAATCAGAAAATTTTGACAGCTACATGTTAAAAGCTTAAAAACCAAAAACTTACTAAACATTAACACTGACAAAGTGAGTTCCATTCCTTGTTATGTTAATGTATATTTTTGGCTACCACAACATCTTGTTTATTTGACATATAAGCTTAACACATATACCTCAGACTTAGTAGAATTCCCTTGTGGCAAGAAGCATAAGATACCCAATGTTATTCGCCACCATGATAAGTAAAATGTAGTGTAATGTCAGCATGAGATGTCTCTTGTTTCATCTTATTTTTTTTTCTGGAAACGGGGAGATGAGCTCTAAAGGAACCCCATTATTATTTCAGTTTTGGAGACCTTCGTGGTGTTCGTTTGTACATGGGTTTGTGTCTGAGGGAAAGAGAAGGAAAGGAAGGCAGAGCCACTTGCTGTAACGGATGTGACATATTGGATAGTAGTCTGGAGAACAAAGATTTCATTTCAAAGGTCAGCATCCAGGTTGTGAGAAAAAAAATTCTCTGTGCTAAATACTAATGAGGCTTGTTTATCCAGTGGGTGAAGTGAAGCCAATGTTAGATTAAAGCAGGATCGCAGAACGTTCCTATTAGGCCGGAAGCGTCTCTGGTACAAACGTGCTACTATGGAGTGAAGAGTTTGTACAAATGCTCTCTCTGCATTGCTGAGGTGAACAGGAAACACCACCACAATGGGGAGAAGTCATTCACTTTTTCAAAAGTGCAAGTAAGAGAGTCTGGCACCTTGCAAATTGTGACTGTAGAGTCCTCTCGTAGAGAGTCCTTTGGAAAGTCAAGGAAACCCTTGGAGATGCAGCTTTCAAGGCCATGAGTTGACTCACATATTCGCCAACTAGTTTCATTTCTACGACTTTACTCTGGGTCTGCTTTCCATCCGTGTACAAACCCCTCAAGCCTTTCTTCCTTCCCCATTCCCCTGTCACCGGCCAGCTTTCTAAATACCGTCTATCCCGATCACTGAGCCCACTCGGTGATTCAACAAATGTCTCGAAAACCAAGCATTGTTCTTGGCACGCATGATGCAATACCCGTGAGCGATGGAGTCATGATAGAACTTTGAAGGACTGCACTGAACAAAAGCGAAAGGAAGAGCTGTGTCTACGTGGATAAATAAGAGAAGATGTCACAGTCCTTGAGAACAGGGCTTGCTAAAACTGCAGGCGTGAGGTGGCACCTACCGATGTGGGGACGTGTGGAAGTAGATAGAGATAAAGCTCAGAGGGCTAGAAGGATTCACACTAGGGTCACAACCAAGAGCTTGACCTATTACTGAAGGAGTCTCTGCTCCTGGAAGGTCTCCATAGAGCCTGCAGGATTTAGTCTGTGAAGGATGGAGGAGACAGAGACCACAGGCAGACACACATGTTGGCCGTTTATAACACTTCATTCCCAGACCTGAAACTGCTAACGGTAGAGGTTCCATCACCTGTATTTTTCTTTCTACTGAGTAGATCAGGGGTGGTGAGAGTCACAGGGACAGCATATGACAGGAGACACAAATAATTATGAAGCAACTGGAAAACAGTGATCTGTATGAAAGGCGTCGATGAATTAATGAAAGTAAAACTCGTGATAACTGTCCTCACACTCTGCACAGATGGCTAATTCATTGTAGAGATCAACTTTGGCTTTGAGAGCCATGAAGCAGGATGCCCAGATGCGGCTATTAAGTTGCCGGTTCTAACAAATGTATTTTGTTTTACAAGGACTTAATGAGATCCATTATGTCTAAGGAAGTCCAGGGTTTATAGTGGTAAAGCTGAGGCGGCAGAGAGCATAGCTGTGCATGTCTGTCTTTGCCTGCTTCATTAGCTGCCTTTGTACGTGTGGGAAGAAAGCATAAGAGCTTGGCCTTCGAAATCTGAGAACTCCTGGGAGACAGAATTCGAGCGGTGCTCAGAATCCGGCTAGCTGGTGCATCATCGCTGTCTCTCTTGAGGGCTTTCCTTTTAAGGTTGCCAAGTCTGTGAAGATGATCTTGAAGATAATGTTATTTGGCCTTCAGGAGCTTACAAAGGGGAATTGTTGAAAATGAATACCTATTTTTAAGAAGTCTTTTTTTTTCCCCTAAAATCAGTGGCATTTGGTGATAAATTGAATGCTTCTCAGTAAATTGAACATATCATGATCTAGATAGAGGCTTCAGACTGAAAAAAAAAAATCATAAAACGTGGGACCTTTTATAGGTGAGCTATTTCTGATTCTGAAAGCTCCTCCAGTCTAGAGAAGAACACTGTGCTAAGGCAGGCTCCTTTCTTTTGTGTTCCAAATGACATGTTCTCCACCTCAGGAAATCTGCCTGCTTCCCTCACAGATTACTAATATTGGTTCCTAAAGAATAGGAATGTGTTCCACCATCTGCTGTGAACAAAAACACAATATGCATCTAGAGGAAGACCAGTGTCTCGATGCCAGACAGCGATTTGCTCATGGGAGCTGTGTGTCGCCTTTCGCTCAGCTCTCATCATCAAGACGAAGTGAAGAGTTTGACAGTACCATTAGGAAAGATTCGCAAGTCATGAGTGGCTTGTGGTGCTTAAAGATTTTTTTTTTGTCTTTCCTATTTGCTCGCTTATTTTTCATTTTTTTTTCACAAAAGTTGTTTGTTAAGTCCATATTCCTTATGAGTTGTTCTTTGACGACCTAGATCCATTGTGAGTGTTCTCTCTTGCCATTTCCTTTGGAAGGAAATTAGAAAAATGATAGCCTTTGGAAGAAGGAAACGTCATGTCTTGTTAGTAGTCTGCCAGGTATAGACACACTGCTCATTCGTTTGCAGCCATCCAGGCCTGAATAGCCACACAGAAATTGTATTAATTACAACACTGTTTGGCCAATGACTCTATATTCCTAGCTAGCTCTTACATCTTAAATTAACCCATTCCTATGAATCTGTGTACTATGTCCTACTGGTAAAGTTCCTAAGGTTCTGGTGTGGCCTTCTCCAGAAGCTACATAGCATCTCTTTGACTCCATCTACTCTCTCTCTCTCTCTCTCTCTCTCTCTATATATATATATATATATATA
>NC_022019.1:29868787-29871452 GCF_000317375.1 Microtus ochrogaster
TATATGTATCTTTAGATTTCCCAGCTGACTTTGCTCTGCTATGCCATTGGCTGAAACAGCTTCTTTACTAACCAATGGTAATAAAATATATTCACAGCATACAGAGGGGAATCCCACAACATCTCCCCTTTTCTGTATAAATAAAAAGGAAGGTTTTAACTTTAACATATTAAAAATAACATATAATAAAACAGGTATTAAGAATTACAGTGCTTTCATTGCAGAAGAACATCATTCTTGGAAAAAGACCTCTGCTTTTCCTGTTTGGTTTTCAGCTTCTCATATTAAAAGTTCTGGCTGATGAAGCCCTTTCCCTCAATCATGTCAGCAGGATTTCACTGACAGTAAAGGAGAATTTAAATTGTGAAGGCGAGCCTGCGAAGTCCCCACCCTCTTCCATTTTGAAAATGTGGATGCCCATGAGTTGTTGATTATGGTTTTGTGACTACGCAAAGATTCTTGGCTCCGTGATTACAACCAAAGTGTTCAAATCAGTACATCAGTCATCAAATGAGAGAGAAAGAGATACAAGCCTGTGTCTGAGCAGCTCAGTGAGACTCCTGTTGCTCTGGGTTTTATTGTTTGTTTCTTTTTTCTCATGTGTGTACGTGTGCATGTGTGCATCTTTCTTTTAACTTTACTGACAACCCCCTTCTCTGGCTGAATGTATAGTTAGCATCAAATCAAGTGTTGACTTCATGAGTGCAGAACATCTCATAGTTCAGTAATCATTGTCTAATGCCGCCTCTTTGTTGCTGAAATCTGCACCTTCAGAAAGTGTGGGGATCCGACAGCATCACAGTGGATAGCCACACCCAGAGTTATATGTACAACACTAATTAGAGTCAGTGTGTTATTAAATTAAAAAAAAACAGTTTTAAAAGAGGACACTGCCTCGCACCACGCCCCCGTGTCTGCACTCTGTGTGCTGGCACCCAATTTGCAAGCTTCAGGCAAGGGGCTGGAGGTTAAAATATACAGACACACACAGACAGAGAGACAGCGACATGGGTCATCCTTGAATTCCCAAGAATGTCCCCTTTATTGTGTTCAGGGGCAGATTATATAGAGATAGCCACGCCCAAGCCAAACCCACCAGAAACCACTCTCCTGCCATCAGGAACTCCTGAAGGGCTACTGCTCAGAGCAGCTGTAGGCACTCAGATCAGGGGATTACAAGAAATTCAGGATCTGGGGTCTCACTACTCCCAACAGGACACAAAGTTAGGGAAGTCAGAAAATGGAGGCAGGTCTGAGAAGAGTTACAGGGAGGAGTTTGGGTGAATATTATAGAAACATGTTATGAAATTCTCAAATCAATAAAAATATTAAAAAAGTAACGAAAATGGTGCCTTAGATTTCTCTAACATCAAATAGCTCAAACACATTTTGAATGCTTTGATGATTCAGAGTCTTATTTCTATCATTTTTCTGAACATTGTGTCAGATATTTGGTTTAGATAAAAATCATCAAAAACATGGGAAAATGTAGAAATGAAACAGAAGGAGCATGAAGTGCAGAAACATGCTCTGTTGGCTGACACATTGTTTGGTGATATTCTGGATAAGGCGGAACCAACTCCAGCCTGGGCCGTTACCAGTGGAGGAACGGGAGGAACTGAGGCTTCCACTGAAGGCTGACAGAATGGGGACACAGGAACCAGAATGTGCTCTGTATCTGCAGTCTAAACGCAGGCGTCATTTGTCCTCTCTGATAAGTCGATTAGCATGCTATATCATGTCTTCGATAAGGCAAATATTGACAGCAGTGTGCGTGTAAATTATTTTAAAGTGTAACTGTTTCAGTGACCAGGGAGGAGTTACAGCTACAGGCCCACAGGTTAAGCTATAACAACATACATCTACCATTATCCATCTCCTGGCAGGTTTCAAATGGATACTTAGCACTGTACAACTTATTTATGTATTTAGAGTAAGCAAGCATAATAGTGGCTTCTAGTGACATTTTACCAAGAAGGTTGTCTTCAAAGAGCTTTGATCTTCAAAAATTAGTTGTGATTTAGCAAATTATGTATGTGTCCTGGACATTTAATTTCATCTACCGTTAATGGTATAGCTAAACATTACCTCAAATGTCATTGTTATGGGGTTTTATTGTTATCATCGTCATTATTATTATTATTATGTGTGTATATGTTGCTAATTTAAGAAGTTGGCTGAACTAATGTTTTCCGGGTAAAACATGAATATATTAACTTTCTTTCACTGTAGACTACTTGTTCTGGAAAGTGCCCTCCATCTGTCAAGAGCAGGAACTCAATAGGTATTTACAGTGTGTCATCCAAATACTGATGATTATAAAGATCATAAGTCAACATCTAGAATATTAAAAATTCTAACATTATGTCTTTTTATTTTTCCAATCTTTTTAACACAGTCACTTCTTTTTTATATCTTAGATTTAGGAATAGCATTGATAACTGACTTGATAAATATGAGTTATTTAAAAACCACAGAGTCTATCACATAGTTTCAGAAAACATGCTATGTGGTTTACCCTTGATAACACTTTGAACCCATCGATAAGAGTGTTGCATCTTTTAGATGGCAAAAGTCCTGAGGCCAACATGCATGAACATCTGTACCAGCCCTGGACACTAGCATCACACATGAGCAGTGACGTTCTGTTAAAGTCCTGAGGCCA
>NC_022019.1:29871632-29886641 GCF_000317375.1 Microtus ochrogaster
ACATCTGTACCAGCCCTGGACACTAGCATCACACATGAGCAGTGACGTTCTGTTAAAGTCCTATTGCTCTACTGGTGGAAGCAGAGCTCCACACACTACCCTTCAGATAGCCACAGGTAAAAGAGGGCACCACAGACCAGTGGGACGAGAAGATGCCATATGCTCCTCTTTGCAATCGGGGCCTGCCTGGGTGCCCAGAAGGGCAGTGAGGAATTAGAAGGAAGTCCACAAGCAGAGCTTGAGCAGAGGAACCCGGGACACTTTATATCTGGTCTCAAACCATATAGAGTATGATTGTTTCTGCCATCCTGTATGGAACATACACCTGAATAGTCATAATATACATCACACATATTCATAAGATGGATACATGTGGTTTTGAAGTAAATTTCTTAAACTCGTTGCTAAATACATCTTGTTACTTTTTTGAGATTAATACAATTACTCCTTTTCCCCTGCCCTTTCCTTCCTTAAAGCCGTCCACAAAGCACTCCACCTTGCTCTCTTTCAACTTCATGGCCCCTTTCTTCTTGAATTTTAAGAATAATTTTAGTAAGCTGTTTAGTCAGCGGTGATATGTTACAATGCATATTTTGTTGGTTGATTAGCTGGCTCACTGGGTGGTTGGTTGTTTGGAGACAAAGTCCTCTCATATAGCCCAATAAAGCTCCAAATTCTCAGTCCTTCTGCAGGAGTCTCTTTAATGGTCGGGTTGCAAATGGGAGCCATCATCTGCCACTTCATACTCTTATAAAATGCACAGCTGCTGGATGGCAAGTTTCTCACCTCAAAAATGATAAACAGCCATATAAAGTAGTTTACTTTTTGCACTAAAATTGACTATTCTGCGGCATGTCTATGTGACTATTTTGTTAGATATGTCATAGATGATAATACATAGTCTATCATTTGTCACCTTAAACTCCTGATGAAAATTTAAAAATTATTAATTTCATCAATGACACAATTGCTCATAATCTCTTCAGTGTATCATTAGCTGGGTTGGATTATTGATCACATAAGTGGGAAAATTTTTGTAATTACTCCATTGAGCACTAAATAAATAATAACCGTGTGCCAGCTGATGGACTGTAGTTGTACATGTCTTCCATGGAACAAAGTAGATTATCACATCTGTTGGTGTAAGCAGCATCTGCTACAGTAATACTTCAAACTTTTGGGGTCTTAAAGCAATAAAGAATCTTTTCATCGTCTGATCCCTGTTCTGAGTAGGAAGAATTCTGAGAAGGAAGAGACACTGTCCCTTCTGTCCTCATTCTCCTGAATCCAGAATCTCACCACTCATTTGACTGAGGGGAAGACAGAGTTCTGGCCAGTCCAGAAAGACAACTAAGAGCTCTGTGCTGAAAGTCACAGACATTACAACTTGCTGCACAGGACAATTTATTTGGCCCCATTAATCCACAAGGGAGCCAGAAATGGCAATGCTCCCTACCATATGTCAATAAATAACAGGTCTTTCAAAGAGTGTAAGCAGCTCTCCCCATCACGTGTGTGAAGTTACCATGCATTTCCCCCACTGGCAAATCTCTTCCCTCTGTCTAGAGGGAGTGACGACAGCAAGTGACATCAGTCAACATCAATAACAGACATGATGCTCTATAAATGCTTTTTTCTACAGTCACATTACCCAGGGTGAGAGACTCTTAGTCTCTCTAGGCATTCCTTCACCTAGCTTCTTTAGATCTTAATGTACTCCAGCAAAAACAGAAAAGTTCAATATATAGTTTTCCTCCTGAATTTTCATGAGAACATTGTTGAGTGACTAAATTGTGACATTTATAATATTTGATCGTGTTGTTATTTGTAAAGCACACTTAGCATATGTGTAAAATGCTACAGTCTCACAGATTTCATTACTCCCAAGATTAAACTGAAATTGTGAGGGATCCTAATCCCAAACTGTTCTGAGCAAATAGCAGTGAACCCGTATGTGCTGGACAACTGTTACTCATGTACAGATTTCCCCCTGCTCTGCGCTCTTCTGGACAGCATGGAAACTACATTTCCCAGAATCTCCTGTCCTTCCAGCTCTGTTACACTCATCAAATGTACCCATAGAAGAATGGTAGTCCAGAGAAAAGAGAGAAGCCGGGGTATTTTCCCCCTCACTCTGCCCCTTGAGTTGTCCACAGCAATGATGTAGCTACTGCAGCTCCCAAGAGTTCTCCTGTTATCCCACACATCCCTGGGGATTCTGGCTTCTGCTCTCCCTTTTATGCCTTAGGTATTAGGAGCACTAGGGGCTCCCTTTGCTAATGTCTGGATAATCACTCTTTCCTCCTTTATTTCCAAGCCCCTCTGTCACCTGTATAACTGTTTCCCTGTACCGAATACAACGCCCTTCTAAACCGCTCTGAGTCCTGAATGGTTTCTGGTTTCTAGCTAATCCCTGACTAATGAGACAGCCCCAGACTGTCACTGGAAAATCTCTCTGATCCTCGCGCAACTCTCATGGTTCAAAGGTTGTATCAGCATTAAGACTGATGAAGTCGGCCATGAATGGAAAACACGGTGGTCCAGGGATGGGCAACCAGTCATACTCTATTTCCAAGCAAAGTCGTTAACTTCCTATATTTCTTTACCTTGTTTCCAAAATAAAAGATTTGGCTGTTATCATGCAGGAACATGAAGGAGTCTCAGACATATCCTGCTAAGTAAAGAAGGCAGGCATGGAAAAGTACTTTCAGGGAGTTTCATTAAGGTTCATGTAGATGAGTCTAGCTTGTGAAAATAATAATGGCTGTGTTGATGGAGGAAAGGAGTGGAGTGGAAGCCAGCAGATGTTCTAAGGAGACCACAGCTGCCTCGGGAGCTTTTGACTTGGGTGTACATATATGGCATTCTTACAGATACCACTCTCTGGATATGAGTTTTTGTGTTTGGTATAATTATACTGAAATATGTATACAGTAAAAAAAATTAAAAGATCACTGGGAAAGGTGATGACTACATATTTATTTGGCTAAGCTAGAATTATGGGTTGTGTGTCTCAAAGATCTTTACTTCTAAAATTCAGATAATCCCTGTTGAAGAAATTATATAAGCAAAAGAGCAAGAAAGGGCAAAGATTAAATGAAAGTAGTCTAAAATGGGACCACAATAATTCTACAAATTTATATACTAACATTCTCATTGACTATGAAGAGCGCAAAGTACCTTTATGGATTTGAATACTAGGTCCAGGTATGACTATCTCTGAGAAACATGTTCCCGATTTGCAGCATGTAAAGTGCAGACATAATACTGTCTTATCCAATGGATCGTTATCAACATTCTATGAAACAATGCAATTACAACTTTCAACACTCTGCCAGGCACACCAGTCATGACTGGTCATGGTGATATTTGAGGTGATGGTGATAATGGTGATGATGATGATGGTTGTGGTGGTGATGGTTCTGATGGTGATGTTGATAATGTTGATGGGTGTGATGGTGATGATGATAATATGATGATGGTGGTGGTGATGGTGGTGATGATGATGATAATGTTAATGGTGATATTTGAGGTGATGATGATGATGATGGTTGTGGTGGTGATGGTTCTGATGGTGATGTTGATAATGTTAATGGTGGTGATAGTGATGATGATAATATGATGATGGTGGTGGTGATGGTGGTGATGGTGATGATGATAATATAATGATGATGGTGGTGATGATGATGATGATGATGTTAATGGTGATGGTGATGATGGTGAATATGGTGATGATGATGGTTGTGATGGTGATGGTTCTGATGGTGATGTTGATAATGTTGATAGTAGTGATGGTGATGATGATGATGATGTTAATGGTGATAATAGTGATGATGGTGATGGTGGTGATGATGATGGTGATAGACATTTTCATATATATATAATGTGAAAATTTGTACATTTTTAAAAATGAGTGTGTTGAATCTGATCAGCATGAACTTTGCATGCCACTTTCCATATTTTCAAAATTCATGGTTAATATATATTTTATATTATGTACAAAACTTTACATATAGTATGTAAAGGTTTATTAAGTAGACCTTTTCATTAAATAATGTAATGGAATTCTAGTAAATAATGGAATCACATTTATAGAACAAATAGACCATGATATATCTAACTAGTCTTCAAGTCAACTTTAAGGAAAGTCAGTCTTTCTCTGTGAAATATTTTAAGGATTTTTATCTTGTTACAAAAGTAGGAAATGCTTCTGTTACTCCTTCATAATGGAACTTTGATCTTGAGCCTCATCCTATCCAGAAAGCCTAGTTTTTTAAATATCATCTTAGCAACTAAAACCCCAAAATTTCCATTGTTAGCTGCTTTGTTTTGGGGTTTCTACCATGAAGCAAAGATAAGTAAACCATGTGCTGAAAGAAAGGTCTAAGTCTAGCACCAACACCAAACCACCATGTCGGAGAGGGAACTGTAATATGCCTAGCAAGTCCCACAACACAGCTTCAATAGACATTGCTGAGTGTATAAATATTGCCTCAGAATTATCAGAGGTAAAATGGCAACAGAAGCCAGGCTTCAAGATTTGATCTGAAAATTAGAATAGGAAAACCTATAAAAATATTAGCTAACATAAACATGAAAGCAAACAACACCCTCAAAAGAACACAAACAATGCATGTTAAAGTACTGCAGAAGGACAAGAGCTCCAGTTGTTTCCTTCCATCATGGAAGTGGACCTAATGGGATCAGAGCACATTTCCATGTGCGCATAGCCACCCTACAGCCCAGCAGTAAATGCTGAAATTACTTCCTAGGAATGAGTAAGGATAACGCCTTCCCAGGCTGTTTTCATAACATATTGACTGTTAAGTGCTTGAGAAATAATTTGTTTGTTTTTGCAGCTCATAGTTTAACGTAATGAAGCACTACTAAGCTGAATAACTAGACAAGAGACTCCTTAGTTATGGGGAATTATATTCTGAATTAATGAATTGCAAATTGTAAGCCGATCCAACACCCATAAATATTGTGAAGGAAGAAGTAGCCGTCTTACCTACACAAATTTTCAAGGCAAAATTATTCTGTGACGAGAAAAAGATTTAGAGTATAATTAGGGATCCGAAAATATAAGTACTTAAGAAGAAACTCACCATATGTTTAAAATTACTCGAGCCTGCATTTATGATCTGTGATAAGTATATATTTTCTGGAATGCAGAACCCTTAAAGAGGTTTTCTCTGTTATTTTTATACTATTATTGTACAGCTCACCTTTAGCAATTCATAATGAGCTTTAAAAAAATAAAGGTTCTCATTCTGTGTATGTGCTAGTTATTTCTTCTACACAGAAAACGCACTAACTCATTGATGAAAATAAAAATAATTTAAATTGGCAGATTTAGTAGACCATATTCTGGGAATATTTTCATAACATGCAGCTGTGGGATTCCAAATACAGATTTGTATTCAGGTCTGAATGTGGGAAATAGAGGTCTTGGGAACGTGTGATTTGATTAAGGAAAATCTGTAGTTATAATAAATTCTTTGTCAAAACAGACATAAAAACAATAAATAAAAGGGAAAGTTCTGAATTTGGAATCAGGGCCTTGACTTTCAATGTTGCTTTAGTTCCTCAAGCAATACAACCCTGGCAAGGTTGGGGTGTCCTCTATTGTCATGTGTCTCTTCAAGAAATATTTTGTTCATATTCACCCCCTCTCTTAGTCCGTATCCTGTTGCTGATCAACAAATGCAAGAGAAAGCATTTTATTGGGGGTTTGCTTACAGTTTCCAAGGCTTTGTCAGTTAGCATGACAGTGTGGTGCATGGCAGCATGCGGGAAGGCGCTAAGTCGTAGCTGAGAGCTGTGCATCCTGATCCCTAGGCACAGGGAGAATCTGGCCTTGGCATGGGCTTTTGAAACCTCAAAGCTTACCCCAGTGACATGAAGAAATCCTTCTAATCCTTTCAAATAGTGCCACTCACTGGTGAATAACCATTTAAATATATGAGCCTATGGAGCCATTTTATTCAAACAACCACAGCCCCCATCTCCTCCACTTAACTCTTCCAAGATCCACCTCTATCTTCATTCATATCTTTAAAAAATTGATAACTCATGAACTCCAGTTTGTGCTGTCTACATATTTCTGGATGTGATGCCAACCACTGGATTTTGTTCAATAAACAGGATCCAAACCCTTGAAGAAAATGAATTTCTCTTTTCTAGAATTCATCAACTGTCTTTAGTTTCTGAGGAGCGGAGGCTCAGGATAGCCTCCCACTTCCGTGCTAGAGTGTTAACTGACTTGACCTTAGGCTTGTGACCAGAGCTGCCGGGAGTTGGACATGCAGTTGTTCTGTTGCTCCCAGAAGACACTGCTTCACTTGACTCTGCTCGGTCTCTGAATCTTGCAGTCCTTCCACTGTGTGGTAGTGCCTGAGATTTGAGAGGGGGTCATCATGTAGATGTCCCATCTGTGGCTAAGCTCTCCATAGTACACCTTGGCTAATAGCAGGCCTTTGTAAGGAGGAAAATGAGCCAGCAGATTAGAGCCAATTGTGCAACTGATACCGTTCTCCAAAATGTTAGTAGAAGCAATAAATGTGTTATGAAAAGTAAAGTATTTTATAGTTCATTAATTTAGAATATGTGCACAAAAGAAGAGGGAAGCGGAAAAGAGGGGAAGCAAGGTTTATGAGGGAGAAAGAGAGAGGAGAGAGGGGTTGGGGGAGAGAGGGGTTGGGGGAGAGAGGGGCTGGGGGAGAGAGCGATTTTTAAAGATTTGATTAAAGGGACTAAGTCCTGCTTGTAACTTTGTTTGACTTTGTAGTCCTCCTTCAACATTTGTGTATGCATGTGTGCATGCATATGTATATGTATGCGCCTGCGTATGCATGTGTGCAGGCGTGTGTGTTCATGCATGTGTGTTCATGCATGTGCATGTGTGTATCTGTGTGACATATACATGTTCATGCTCATGTGTATAAAGTACACTGAATGTGTACATGAAGTCCATGTAGGTCGTCTCCCTTCACCTCTATCAACTTGTTTTTTGAGGCAGGATCTCTCGCTGATTCAGCTAGGCTGACTGGCCAGTGAACTCCAGGGGTCTTAAGATAGAGCATGAACGCACACTGAAAATCCCATCAGGATTCCTTTTGCTGAAGACCATTGTATAAGATGGATCTAGCATTCACAGAGCGCGGCAGGCAGTGGCAATTAAACAAAGAATGGCTTAAAAAAAGAAGTTGTCATTTCCAGAAATGACAACTTCATTTTTTTGGTCAGATTTCGTTGTTCCTGAAACTGCACTGATGAAAGGTACTGTCAACTTGGAAATTAATATCTGACTTTTGCATTAGTATTCTCAAATGTCAATCAAGCTAACTGTAAGTCCCTGGAATAACCTTTGCCAGAAGATGGAGTCCTCACTGTGGCCCAAGCAGGGGACCTAGAAAAGGGATGGGAACAGGAATCCAGCCATGACTTCACAGCCCTGTCTTAATTTCCATATATATATATATATATATATATATATATATATATATAGTGTGTGTGCAGTTTACAGATACAGCAAACATAAATAAATAAACGCACACACATCTGCATAACCCAATTATTTTAAAAACACATGGTCCTAAATAATAGTCTCACTTTCAAAGTATATATTCTTGGAAGAGTACGTTATTTTAAAAATCCCACAGGAAAATATGATTTTTTCTAACATCACACTTAAAAAATAAAAAGCCAAACTGACAAATAAAATTTAAAACAAATAAGCAACCGGGAGCTTTTATAGACCTACAAAATATCTTGATTAGAAAGTTGGGGTTTTTAAAGGCTAAGAGTAGTGTTCCACTTTGGAAAATAAAACTAAGGTGAAGAGCAGGGGTGGAGCTGGGAGGGGACATGTGATGATTAGAATTCATTGTGCCAAAGCCTCAGAGAATTAAAATACTTTTTAGAAACAAAGGGGGTACAATAAATAAGGGTAATCCAGATAGTAGTTCTAGCTATATAAGCTTCTAACTCTCTCTCTCTCTTTCTTTTTCTCTCCATCCTATCTGTCTCTCCCTCTCTCTTTCTCCCTCTCCCTCTCTTTCTCCCTCTCCCTTTCTTTCTCTCTCCCCTTTCTCTCCCTCTCTCTTTTTCTCTCTCCCTCTCTGATCTCTCTGTCTTCCTTTCTCTGTCTGTCTCTCCCTCTTTTTCTTTTTTTGCCTCTCTCTTCCTTTCTCTCTTTCTCTCTCCCTTTATTTTTCTCTCTCCCTCTCTGATCTCTCTCTCTCTCCCTTTCTTTTCTCCCCCTCTCTCTCCCTTTCTCCCTCTCTCCATCTCTCTTTCTATTTTCCTCTCTCTCTGCCTCTCTCTCCCTCTCTCTTTCTCTCTATTTTCCTCTCTCTCTATCTCTCTCTGCCTCTCTCTGTCTCTGTCTCTGTCTCTCTCTCTCCCTCCCTCCCTTCCTCCCTCCCTCCCTCTCTCTCTCTCTCTCTCTCTCCCTCCCCCCCCACTCTCTTCCAGTCCATGAGTGTAACCTATACTGGCAGAGAACAGGACAGTGAGCCTAGTGTACCTCACAAGAACAAAGCCTCTCTCTGGCTCTCCCCTGAATGTTAAACTCATTAAAGAACAAGAAGCATTTCATGGATTGCTGATAACAGAACCTCTGTCACAGACAGAAATCCAGATCTGAGCCATAAAAGGAGCCATTGTGTATGGTAACAAATATAAGATATTCATCCCCAGATCAGATCCACCTTCTGCCAATGACAGGTAGACAGAATGAATACACAAAAGCAGCCTTTTTCTTCCCGAGAGCTACACTAAAACAAATTATTAGGACATTAATCATCGGCTTGTAAATAACAGTCCAGAAGAAAACAGCAAAATCAACATAAGAATGCGTGTTGCAGGGGCACCGGTAAAGTTTAAGGCACTTTGCGAGGCTGAAAGCTGATATGGCTGCAACTAATCTTCTATTTCTTCCATGTTCGCAGAAGCCACGACAAATTGGAAAGGGTGGATTCATTTTCACCTTGGAATGCTGAATTACTAAATTTAATTAAAACTTTTAAACATTGGACTGAATCTCAAAGTGTGGATTTTCCGAAACCTTATCCCATGAATATGGAATGCAGGCTTTTTTTAAAAAGAAAACAAAATCTAATTACTAGAAGTGCTGGAGGAGGATGTGCGCTCTGGGCTCCACACACAGCCCTCACGTCTGGCTGTTTGCTCTGTCTCTCTGCCCATATGGGGGCTAAAAACGTCCACCTTCCCATGGTTTGGCCACTATTTTACAATTTAGATCCCGGAAGAGTGTGTCCCTTTATAGTGCCTGCCTCAGTTTTGCCTGTTGAAGTATTTTATTTTTCTTTAGAGCCACTTTATGCTCCTAAACATGCTCATTAGCTTTACAAATTACCATATTACTCAGAAATGGGTTGTCCCTCCTAAAATAACACACAACTTACTATTGCATTTTATTGGACCATTTAGAATAAAATTATGGGAAGTTGCAAATAACCCTCAGAGAAAAAGCATATTCCTTATTTTGGCAAAGACCTAAGTATTATGTTTCTTCAAAGGTATTTTTGGGAAATTTATATTTATAGTGTTAAAATATTTATCCTAAGGAACTGCTGGTTTTTGATTTGAGGTCATTGCTGCTGTCTTTAATCGCCACCTCATTCCTTATAAAAGGCGAAGCTGCTCGTGTGACTCTTACTTCCTCCTTCTGAATTGCACGAGGTGGATTTGATCTGTTCTTTAAGTCATCAATTAAACGATAGCGGCAAAGCCTAAACCAAACTTTTTTTTTTTCCTACCCAATTTCCTAACTAAAGATTGAGCACCCACACTTGTGAACGTTTCAATTCCTCACTGAAGGGTCGGCACCCACGCTTGTGACCTCCCCAATTTCTAACCGGACAGTCGGCACAAATGTGAACTTATGAGCTTCCAAACAGCAGCTGCCTCCCATAAAACCTGATAGTGTTTTCCTTAGACTCAGAAATGTTGTCCAGTAACTTGAGCCTGGACTCTGAGCTTCTGTGACTTTACTGACATGGTACAAGCTCTGCAAATGCCTTCATCTCAGGGTACCCACAGAATCTCTTCTCTTCTTCTTTGGTATTCACTGACGTGGAGGACCATGAGTTCTATCTCATGAATCTCATCAAATGAAGCTAGCATGCAAAAAAAGTGGAGACACTGAACTAATTATATCTGAGATTTGACTTACACATTAGATGATTAAGTGTGTGCATTTGAAAGAGTCCCTGAAGATAGTGTAGTCTCTTTAAGTATTGTCCAGGGCCTTCTGACTGACGTGACTTTCCTCCCGTAGACGACTTTTGTTATCTTAAGTTTTCAGTGTCTTAATTTTGTCTCTGTTCCTGTATTTCCTTCAGTTTAATTCAGTAAATATTTACTGAGAACAGAATCTGTAGAAAACAGCACTAGAACCTGCAAGGAAAGGGAAAGGTAAATAGACACAGCCCACTTCCCATTCAAAGTTTGACTGTGTAACCCTGGAAACAAACTCATATGGCTAGTGTCTTGGCCATTAAATCAGACTCCAACCCAAGCACAGATCAGCATTAATTGTTTTTCACCCTAACAGGACTCATCAGATCAGGCCCTGCATTAGCAAAGATAAATAAAAAGGAAAAACAAGGCTATGTTCACATGCTTGCTGGAAAACAAGACACAAATGTTGTCCAATCTACGGTGTTGAGCACTAAAACTCTTCAAATCCCAGAGAGAAAACTTGGGGTTTCCAAAAAAAATATTTCTGAGTAACATCCTAAAATATCACAAGTTAGCTAGGCACACAAGTTAAGCATTTTTTCAGACAGTGGAAAGATACCTTCAAATACATAAGCATCCCCAGTTCTCATCTTGGGAAATCTAATTTGTAAATATTTTAAAACTGACATCAAATCATTTATAAGGCCATTTCAAAAACAAGCAATTGCTTTGACAGCTTTTAGAGGGAAGATGTTTTTACATGAAAACAAGATAAACTTATTAAGGCAATCCTTTAACTTTTACACTATTTGTCATTCAACGCCTGTGTCTAGCATCGCCTAGCCATGGTCCACTCTCAACCACTAGGTTGACACTCTATTTGGCAAAATAGAGTCTCGGGGAATTGCAACCAGTCAGAGAGCATAACTCAAGGGAGCAGTGCTAAGAGCCAGGATGGGATGGTGTGCATGAGCTGGACAGAAAAGATCTTGACTACTATGGTCAAGAATTTTTGTTTTGGGATCTGAATATGGCGGTGTGGGCAGTGGTGAAGAAATCTTTTAGGAAAATAAATCTTGAGATTGTGTTTCAGAGTGATCCCCTAGACAATAAGAAGTTACAAGAGCACCAAGTCGGTAGAGAAAGAAAGTCTAGAAGATTGACAGATTAAAAGTGAGAAATTATAGTGTCCATATCGGGCTGGTAAAGATGGTGTAGCAGTTATAGATGTGTGAGATGTCTGAGGGGATCATGTTACTAAGACTTGAAAGTTAATCATTACAAACTCTGGAATCTCTGGCTTTAACCAGAGTTGATAGACAGGAAGACCCCCCATCTCCCTCTCGATCAGTTGAAGGAGGAGCAGGGGGAGATAGACGACTTTGATTGTGATACGTTAAACTTGAGTCCTCCGCAGAATGCCTACGACGTACTATCAGCAATCAAGGAGGTGACTCTGGAAGAAAGTCAGTAGCTAGAGAAGACAAATCAATAGAACGGTGGCCACTGAAGCTGAACTCTGCTGAAAGAGCCTGTTGTCTCTCAGTGGACATGGATAAAAGAGGCAGAAGATCCGCAGCTCCTGTGATCCAGGCTCTGCACAATGGGATTAGACACACATGATTCTCAGGGTGAGAGGTGAACATTCAGTAGTGAGATCTGAAACACAGAAAGACCTAAGCATGGCTTAGGAAATGCAGGAAGCCCACCATTTTTTCATCTAGTGGGATTATGATGGGGGAAAACTTGCATTTCTAAGATGTTGCTAGGTGACAGTGATGCTATTCATCACTGGTTTGCTCACTGGCCATTTAAAAATATATAATTTGAAAAGTGGCAAGATGGTTCAGCAAAGTCTGATGACGTGAGAACAATCCCGGAACCCACGTGGTAGAAGGAAAGAGTTGAGTCCTGACAGTTTTCCCCTCACCTCAATATAAATGCCTTAGTGCACACACACACACACACACAAATAAATATAAAGCATCTTCTATTTGAATGGGCAAATGAACTCTTTAGTTAAATAAACTAAAGAGGTGAGTGCACTTCAAACCAAAGCACAAAGACTTCCTTTGACTCCATAAAACCAGGCGTTAGCCTACTATTCTTCCTGTACCTCTGTAGGTGTGTGTTTGATATATGTGTGTGTGTGTATAAGAATATATATGAGAACTATACTATCTATGCCTATAAATATTACATCTGTCTCATGGAAATCTCTTGCTATTAGACATTTGGACTCTCTTTTATTTTGATATTCATTAAAATTGTCCTTTGACAATTTCATATACGCATGTAGTTTATTCTCACTTCTCTTTACTCCCCCATTTGCCCGCCTCCCTTCCACCTCCGCCAACCACCTCCACTTCCTCCAACACGTCTTTCTCACATTCATGGCTTGTTTAATTTTGTGAACATTGCGTCTAACCAGGGCTGATGATTCTATGCTCGCCATACTTCTTCCTCCTCTGCTCACACCCCAGGCAGACACTGCTTATGTTTACAAGGTCATCTCCAAGCCCGAGAGACACCTAATGCCTCTCACAACTGCTCAGATGACTGTCAGGGCCTCCGTCCCTTGTTGCCCTTGGGTTCACTCTTCCTTGTATTCTCACAAACTTTGCCAGTCTGTTGACCTGCTTGCAAATAGCATTTGACTTTGGCCCTGCTGAAAAATGCTCTTCCTTTTGCACAAGAGAAATATTCTCTTTATTGATAGATAGTTTTTAATGAAAAAAGGACACCTAGATATGTGCATACAACAAAACATAATTAAATAAAATTTATAGATTGTTCATTTTCAAAGTTATGAAGTTTATTCCCTTTGTAGTGATTTCTCTATTAGTTTCTGGTGAATTTTTTTTTATTAACAGCAAAGAGAGAAATAATGACAGTCTAGGAGAATCATTCATGGATTTTATTTCAGTTTTAATTAAGACATATACTAAGGTTTTGACAGACAGTATTTCTATATAGGCAGTATTATCCTTTCAAAGAACTTGATATTTAGAGTCTAGATTTCTAACATGGCAGTCAAAACTCACATTAAATTTCTTGTCACTCCGTAGAATCAGTGTATCCTTCTTGGATACCCTGAGTATTAACTTTATGATGAAGTCAGAAAATGCAGAAAGCTTTCACTCACGTGTTTCCCATCCCAGCTCCTAGGGATACGACCCGTGTTCCAGCCTCTGTGGACACCCACACTCATTCACCCGTACCTACACTTAGACATCCACATATGCATCTAACAAATGAAATCTTAAAGAATAGATCAAGATATAATCAAACCAACTGGCCAGTACCATTCATTTAGGACCAGTTGAACACAGGCAGACTGTGTATCTCTTAGAGGCTCTGCTTTGTGGGCAAACTCTCTGTGTAACTCCCAATCAAACCTCACTTTGCTGATTTTTTGATTCTGTGAGATCCTTAGAACAGCATTCACATGGTCTTCACCTTTGTATTCTGAAGACTTCTTGGTGAGCCTGGTACATTGTAGACGTGTAACAAATGTTGTTTTGAATTGACTCACACCCACCAACCAGTATATTAAAAATAGAAAATAAAAGGAAAAGAGCAAGCTGTGAGAATTCCTCTGGAGACGATTGTAATTTACTATCGAGGACAAGTCTCACCAATCAAACATTTATCTCCAGTCCTTGAGAGGATAATTTACCTTCAACAATTATTATTAATAACTTTTACCAACATGGGACTACAGAAAAATTGAACTGGTGAAAAATGTCTATCTTTTTCCATCCAGAAATAATTACACCTTTCAAAAAACTGTATTTTGGGGTTTTCCACATCATGGTGTTTTTCAGCTCTCAGGTTGCAAGAGCTGAATCCTTTTATCAATAATGTGCAAGATAGAGACATGTCCAAGGTTACTGAAGCAGGGTCATAAATCACCTCCTGGGTGAGATGTCTCACTAGATTAAAAAAGAACCACCATAAACTCTCTGAAGATGGAATGTCCCGTACATTTCTCTATATTTAAAATGATACAAAAATACACTCCGCAGAAACGCAGTGCATGTATTAGTGAAGAAGTCAAAAGGCATTTAGGTAATTTGGGACTAAAATAAGTGCTAATAATTATTTTAAAATTGCATTTTGGTAGGGTTTACTCATATTTTCATCTGCCAAATGAAAAAATAGGTTGCGCATGCCTCCACAATTACCATAGGAAAGCAGTTAAATACTGCAAATGAATGCTAATGTTTATCATCCACCTTGAAATCTGCTTTCATTCCACTCCAATGAAATGCATGTATCACCTTGGGTTTCTTAACACTGTGTGCCCATTGAACAATGATACTACTGAATTTAAAACATAAATGCTCACTGCCAGGTACCCTGAATGAAAGTGAACTACTATTTAAATGACTACAAGGACAACCCGCAGGTAGAAGAGCTAGAACTAGGCCTGTATTTTCCCTCTAATTCCTTCACTGGGTGTGTGCTCGCTTTCTCCAGTTTGACTCTCCTTGTTTTGTTGCTATTTGTTTTGTTTTGTTTAACACCTAACTTCTTATTTTCTTAACTCTTATTCTTGCTAATACTTATACTCTTCTTTCCAAAGAGACAGAATTCAGCTTTCTTCCCACCTGTGAGAGGCAGGTACTCCCCACGTGTTGCTGGATAGTTTCGCTCAACAGCATCACTTATGAACGCCCTTCTCTTTGTTTGCCATGTTCAGAGAGTCCGGTTTTATCCCATGCTTTTTCAGTCATAGTCCAGCTGGCCTTGGTGAGCTCCCAATAGATCAGCTCCACTGTCTCAGTGGGTGGGTGC